>NC_050469.1:25772545-26125045 GCF_013373865.1 Monomorium pharaonis
TTCTATAAAGTTCCGGTGATATAATTAATTAGAACATTTTTTAAACAATTATTATGCTTGAAAAACTTGAATTTCTAAGGCTACACGACAAGTGCTAATCGAATATCGACAGATCTAATTATTTTAACGTAATTCTCATATAGTTCGGGACGCGTACAATATGTTTCTGTAAAGTTCCGGTGATATAATTAATTAGAACATTTTTTAAACAATTATTTTGCTTGAAAAACTTGAATTTTTATGGCTACACGACAAGTGCTAATCGAATATCGACAGATCTAATTATTTTAACGTAATTCTGATATAGTTCGGGACGCGTACAATATGTTTCTATAAAGTTCCGGTGATATAATTAATTAGAACATTTTTTAAACAATTATTATGCTTAAAAAACTTGAATTTCTAAGGCTACACGACAAGTGCTAATCGAATATCGACAGATCTAATTATTTTAACGTAATTCTCATATAGTTCGGGACGCTTACAATATGTTTCTATAAAGTTCAGGTGATATAATTAATTAAAACATTTTTTAAACAATTATTTTGCCCAAAAAACTTGAATTTTTGAGGCTACACGACAAGTGCTAATCGAATATCGACAGATCTATGTATTTTAACGTAATTCTCATATAGTTCGGGACGCGTACAATATGTTTGTATAAAATTCAGGTGATATAATTAATTAGAACATTTTTTAAACAATTATTTTGCCTGAAAAACTTGAACTTCTAAGGCTACACGTCAAGTGCTATTTGAATATCGACAGATCTAATTATTTTAACGTAATTCTCATATAGTTCGGGACGCGTACAATATGTTTGTATAAAATTCAGGTGATATAATTAATTAGAACATTTTTTAAACAATTATTTTGCCTGAAAAACTTGAACTTCTAAGGCTACACGTCAAGTGCTATTTGAATATCGACAGATCTATTTATTTTAACGTAATTGTCATATAGTTCGGGACGCGTACAATATGTTTCTGTAAAGTTCCGGTGATATAATTAATTAGAACATTTTTTAAACAATTATTTTGCTTGAAAAACTTGAATTTCTAAGGCTACACGACAAGTGCTAATCGAATATCGACAGATCTAATTATTTTAACGTAATTCTCATATAGTTCGGGACGCGTACAATATGTTTCTATAAAGTTCAGGTGATATAATTAATTAGAACATTTTTTAAACAATTATTTTGCCCGAAAAACTTGAATTTCTAAGGCTACACGACAAGTGCTAATCGAATATCGACAGATCTATTTATTTGAACGTAATTCTCATATAGTTCGGGACGCGTACAATATGTTTTTATAAAGTTCAGGTGAAATAATTAATTAGAACATTTTTTAAACAATTATTTTGCCCGAAAAACTTGTATTTTAGGGCTAGGCCTGAAATTCTAATCGAATATCGACAGATCTATGTATTTTAACGTAATTCTCATATATTTCTGGACGCCTACAAGAGTTTTTTAAAAAGTTACGGTGTTATAATTAATTAAAACATTTTTTAAACAATTATTTTGCCCGAAAAACTTGACTTTTGAGGGCTAAAGGTGAGATGCTGTTCAAATATCGACAGTTCTATTTATTTTAACGCAATTCTCATATAGTTCCGGACGCGTACAATAAGTTTCTAAAGAGTTCCGGTAATATAATTAATTAAAACATTTTTTAAACAATTATTTCACCCGAAAAACTTGAATTTTGAGAGCTAGACGTGAAATGCTAATCGAATATCAACAGTTCTATTTATTTAAACGCATTTTTCATATAGTTTCAGACGCGTACAATAATTTTCTAAAGAGTTTTGGTAATATAATTAATTAAAACATTTTTTAAACAATTATTTTGCCCGAAAAACTTGAATTTTGAGGGCTAGACGTGAAATGCAAATCGAATATCAACAGTTCTATTTATTTTAACGCAGTTTTCATATAGTTCTGGACGCGTACAATAGTTTTTGGAAAGTTACGGTGTTATAATTAATAAAAACATTTTTTAAACAATTATTTTGCCCGGAAAACTTGAATTTTTAAAGCTAGACCTGAAATGCTAATCAAATATCGACTGATCTATTTATTTTAACGTAATTCTCACATAGTTCCGGGCGCGTACAATAATTTGCTATAGAATTCAGGTGATATAATTAATTAAAACATTTTTTAAACAATTATATTTTCCGGAAAACTTGAATTTTGAGGGTTGACGGGAAATGCTAATCGAATATCGAGAATTCTATTTATTTTAACACAGTTTTTTTATAGTTCCGGACGCGTACAATAATTTTCTAAAGAGTTCGCCAGAAAGTGAAAGTTTTGAAAATTGATTGAAAATTAACAGGTAACATTACATATAATATATTATAATTTTTAATTTATTTAAAGGGGATTAAGTATGGAGATAAAGTATGTAAGAGTGATATTAAGAAACATGAAAATATAATATAATCACTAATTTGTGTTTAGTGAGTGAGAGAGGGGTGGAGGGAGGAGAGTGGGAGAGCGTGAGAGATAAAGAAGAGGATTAAATAAGAAAGTAAAGTGTAAGAGTAATATTGAACAATATGAAAATAATATAATTAATATCATTAATATTATAATTATTAATTTAGAGAGTGGGAGAAAGAGCGTGAGATAGAGAAGGGCATTAAATATGATAAAGTGTGTGAGAGTAATATTACAGAAGAAAAAAAAGTGCAATGTTCAATATAAAAATGCTAAGTGGCGCGCGCGAAGCGCGCGCAATGTTGTGGTCTAGTATATATATAATAAGAAATGCAATATATTATTATATATTAAGAAATTAAGGAATTACTTAATTATTGAAGGTTAAAATGTTTTAATCAAACTTAAAGGAAAATATACAAATAATAAAATTTTATGTAAAATACTTTAGGCCAGCCATTAATTTCTATTTCTCACACAAGTACAATTTTTCTTCCTTCTGTCGCGTATTTGCAAAACCATATGTCTATTTCTAACTCCCGAATCCCCATTTGATAAACTCACGTACGTGACAAGATTACTAAACGGCAATGTCATCCAGCCACAAAATATCAATCATTTTCTAATAAATACACCTTTCTTTTCTTTTTAAATTCTGTTAAATTTGTTTGAAATGACGAACGTAATATCTCTCGTTATATATTTTCTAAAATTTAATTGTCAGAACGAGATGACAAAAATCAAACGAATACTTCGAGATATTTACCGATAATCGACTGCAAGTTCCACGAAAAATTGTGCTACATGTTTACTTGTACTCCGTCTGGTAACGTTCTGGCACGTTCAGTATACGAAGCTACGTAAAAAGACAACCACGCATCGCGTCGGCAGGGAGAAAAATCGCCATTTGTCCGGCACAACCGCGAAAGAGACAGGTATATTTACTATAGTATATACAAAATCCAGTTTGAATTTCACGTGGCTGCTTTGCAACACGCGTGATCGTAAAACGTCTGCGGAGCGAACTCGCACGTGCATACAAGGATCGCACGTGATAGGGATTTCAAACGCGCAAAGCACGTTTTCCTGTTCCTTCCGATTCGTGCCAACATCCGCGACGCAACATGTACACACTTAAGTGGTATGTAGTATCGATATAAGGACTTCTTCTTTGACTCCAGCCAAAAAGAGTTTGAAAATTCTAAAGCCCTCTAGAGAACCGTGTACATGTACGTAAGACTTGTAATAATGTTTCTCTGCGGTGACTTCTATTTCTATCGATAATTCTTGTACAGTTCTGTGCTTTGACATCGTTTTTAAACAGAATTCTGGCGATTAAACCTTTCTGACGATTAAATCTTAGTACATAATTTTATATGCTCGAAATCAGCACGACACTCGACTAAAGGTGTCGTGCTGGACGGTTATGACAATTCTGGCGACAACTCTCGATTTTGGAATATTTATTTTATTCCAGGATTAATGTGTACAAAAAATGATGTTGCGTAATAAGATAAAGCGTATCTTTTCAATATAAATGAAAAAGATGATTCAAATTTTTAAAACGACTTTTCTAGAATGCCCTTTGCATATTTTTTACGTAGAAACTTTTTTATACTAAAAAAAAGTGTATCTTTTCAACTAGAAGGAAGTACGCAGGACGTATTATAAATGCGACGAAGAAGTAGAATATTATGGGAATAGAATTTACGTTCGCATGATCGACACTTCGAAACTTTTCAAGTTCTTAGCGTTCCCCTTTGCAGTTTCACTCGTCTGTTGGCACTACGGAATTTATCACCATCTTTTCACCCGTCCACTTTCTGAACTTCTTGAACCTCAATCCGAGATACGAATGGAAAAATACGGAGTTCTTCGGAAAGGGTAAGTCAAAGAGAAAAGAAACTTTCAACGTTTCATTTTCCATCTCGTATATTAATTATAGATATAACCTTGAATATGTTATCTCTTATAATCGTTTTAATGAGTAGTTTATAATGAAATAACTGTTTTTTTAAACCAATAATTAAATTAGTGCAATCAAATTATTCAGTAATTCGGAATTAAGTTGTTAATATGCAGCCTTTATCTTTAATTAAATGTCATAGTCTGCTATGACGTCGCCATCTGCAACGTAAATTTCTTTAATCCAGCACTGACTTTTAAATTCTTTTGATGTACACGTAAATCATCTAGTAAAAAGTTCTCTTTGTAACAAAATATTATCATGACATTAAAAGCGCTCCAATATTGAAACAGATTAAAGCGCGTGTGAACGGATGAAAAACATTTTAATACCTTTCAACGAATTAAAAGCATTTTACCTAGCAAGCTAAATATAATTGTCTGCGCAAATATAATTTTAATAGATATATCAAAGTAAAAAAATATATGAATCAGGAATATAAACATGTATATATATGTATATATATACAATATGTATCCACATTTATATACATATAATTATATGTATATTTCTACATAGTAAAATACATTTTGCATTTATGTTAAAATTTTACACATTTACTTATTATCTTAAAATATTGCTGTTATCCTAATTCATGTGAAATATTAAATTATTAGAATAACTGGAAAAAACATATATATAAAAGTAATACAATGTGTGCATATTTTTAATTTTACACAACAAATATGTTTCTTATTATTAGTGACAGAATTTATCTGTTAAAATTGACAGAAAAAAATGTCGAGTTTATTCTATAATATAAGAATAATTGTTATTTCCCTGTGATCTCGTGATATATAATACATTAACACAGGGTTGGGAACTAACGAGTTTCAATGTAACAAAGTTATAGTTATAGTTACTTTTTTGGGTAACTAATAACTATTTTGATAGTTACTTTAATAGTTACTTTTTTTGGAACATGCGCTAAAATGTTTAATCAACATCTGGAAAAAGTCGAGGAAAGGTCTATACAAGAGAAATGGTATCGATTCTTAAAAAATCGAATGATTGCAGTATTAATATGCTAAATAATTGCACTGCAATTAAGAAACTTTTCATTAAATATAACACAGACATTCCTAGTTCTGCATTTCTGAAATAATATATGTTTAGCATCGGTAACTCTAAAATTTTTATGAAAATTTTTAACAAAAAATATATATGAATGTATAACAGCCAATATATTGTTATATTTTATTTAATTCTGATAACAGTAATATATGATTTAGACTTTTACCTTTAAAAGTTTTAATTTAGTGTACATAAAATAACTTGTTAAAGCACATAATTAAGCACATAATATGCAGCAGTTAGTAAAGCATAAAATGTAAGATTCTTATTTCTTATATTTAAAATAATGTACAATTATTTAAGAAAAAGTAACTGATGAGTAACGTCTTGTTATTTTTTTGGTAACTGTAACTGTAACAAGTTATTTTTCAAAATCGATAACTTGTAACTGTAATTAATTACTTTTTCAATGAAAAAACTAACTGTACTTTTACTGTAACTTTTACAAAGTAACTTTCCCAACCCTGCATTAACATATAATAGTGTGAAAGTAACATATATGTGTTACTTTAACATAATTTTCTCATTAAACTGTTACAAAAAAATTATAAAATTAACATTTGTTTTTATGTTAAAATAAAACATAATATTTATATTGCTATTTATGTTGCTATTTAACATATGCTTAATTAACATGTTAACATAAATTAACAGAAAAATTTCTGTAGACCGTTTGAGACATGCAATATGTGTTAAATTTAATACAAATTTTAAAATGTGTATAACAATTAATATTAGAATGGATCGCTGGATTGTAAAGCTTAATAGTTATATAACTTAACGGCGGTTAATCTTAATGGTCCTTGCCTAAATTCCAGCTTTTATCCCCTTCCTCCTCTTCTGATTTAAGATCATCCCTTCAGTTGATATATTTTTATGATAATATCCAACGATAAATTCTTACCTGCACAGCTATTACAGCGGCTGCCGGGACGCAAATGCGCAACACCTAAATCACATTTGTACATTAGGCGGGTATTTAATCATTAAAATATCGCGTAAAGCTGCAGGTGCGGTAAACGGCATTAATACAATTGACTCACGTAATGTGCGTCCATGGAATGCACAAGTAGAAATCCTGTACCATTGCTCCGCTAAAACTCGAATATCCTATTTCCAAGAAAAGCAGACGAGCCACAGTCAATGAAAAGCATCAAGAAAGGTCCTCGAGAAGAGATTGAAAAAAAAAATAGGATAGAGTGTCATATCTCACGCGCGTCGATGAAGTTCCGCCTCCGAGCAACGAAGTACGCGAAACTTCTCGCGAAGTCGGCGCCGGTGACGAGGACTTCAATTTAAGACGACCGTATTTCCGCGGGACTAAACGCGGTTTCGATGGTGATAAATCGATCGGAACCACTGATCCGCGCGTTCGGCGCAGATGTGTAATGGGGATGAGGGGGATAATCCGTTATATCGGCGCAAAATTGGGAGTGCAACCACGAGTTCGGCGGAAGGTCGTAACTCTTTTGTAGAATTGCTAATTCCGCTAATTAAACACTGAGAAAAAAGGTATTTGTGACTATAATTGTTTATTACGATGAGAATTTCATTTTACTATAATAGTTACTATAATGTTAATGATAATACCATCTTGTGTTCATAATTTTATTAATTTATATTTATATAATTTTATAATTATAATTTATAGTAAACAAAAGTTTACTATAAATTATAATAATTTCAAATATTAATTAATAAGACATATACAGTAAAAATAAAATAAAATAAACAATGTTATGTAGTAAAGACAATCACAATTACAATAAATATAACTGCTTTTTAAACATTTGCTTATTGTTTTACACAGTAATAATTAAAATAATTTGCACTGTTAAAACAATTATAAATATACAGTTGGCACCGAAAATGAATATGATTTATAATTAAATGATAATAAATGCAACTATCTTTTTTTCTCTTAGTGTATATATGCTATTATTACTTGTCTTTTACATGTGTGTTTAAATATAAATGTAAAAATTTAACAATAAATAAAGAAACATGTATATTTATACACAAGTCCATTATAATCTTTCTTTGAGATTTATTATTTGAGGAAAGTAAAATTTACTCTGTCTCGAGGGAAATAAACTTTTCTAGATAAAGATGTCGAGATTTTAAAGTGATCTTTATTTTTTTTTTATGGAATTGTATGATTTTTTTATATAATGTGATTCTAGTTATTCTGCAGAATAATACTGGAGGAAAATAATGTGAGCGTGAAATGGATAAATCACACATTACATCACATACGCGTAAGTGTACATGTGATACTTCAAAGAGGATCGAAATCGATATGATACAGAACGTCGTAATACAGATCGAGAGATGTTCGGCTCGCGCATTTAGCGTTACGTGAGATGGGATACATTTGCTGTTGTTCCATGATTATTGATCATTCGTAACACGTTTCCCTTAAGCTAGGATTTTATCGTTGGAGTTTCTACTATACCCCGATGCTTGCCGCGCGTACTCTTTCGGTGCGATACTCAATATCCATGTAAATACCGTTTCCGAGTATCCATCAGCTTGTCTGCACGGATAGGGAAAGTGGTTCGAACGACAGTGACACATTTTATTCGAAACGATACTTGCATTATTTGATTTTCTCTTTCTCTCTCTCCTGATACAGATACGGATAATATTCAAAATATTTAGCGCAACATTTTCTATCCTGTTCCTATATAAATACAAAAACATTTATATTATAGTTTTGTTAGTTACATATTTAGAGCTTTTTAGATTAACTACATTGCAGTGCCTCATTTTTTATTCCAAGTCTAATATTAAGAAAGTATAAATAAATCAATTCACATATATAAATACCAATTGTAAGTCGAAGTACAATAAATTTCAAGTTAATTGTGGAATAAAAATAAGTGTAATTAATATAAAATAATCCAGGTGACTATAGAAAATCTGTCTAATGCACAGACAAATGTCTGTTTACTTGAATTATAAAAAAATTAATGTTTTAAAGTATCTAAAAAATTATGGGCTGAAATTTTTTCAAAACAAAATTTGATGTGTACACTTAAATTCTACGTAAGCACATTGCATACAATTATGTTTAGCATAATCCGGTATGGAGAGAAATCCCCGTTTTGTAACAGACTAGCTACGCACGGCGTGTGCCAGTCCGATATCGACATTAGCAAACGCGCGAGCGCACTTTGTGCGAGTTAATATGCCATGATTATGATTTACATCAGCAACACCGTGAATTTTCTTGGATTTTTATACGCCCTCCCGGTACGTATAAACGAATCGATTTTTTCGCGTGCCGTTACTCATGTTTAATAAAACAGATTCGTTAATATGTTCGACGAAACCCTCCTTTCAACTTCAGAAACAAAAACAGCTAAATATTAATCACTTAAATGCCACGTTATTTATATTTGCGTCTTTTTAAACTTGGCGAAGAAGCTTTTAATGAGGTGTATTAAAGGATTCCAGTTTTTTACTCAGTCACACACACACACACACACACACACACACCGCGCATAAAATAAAATAAGATTTAAGAAATAAAAATTTACATATTTACCATTTTATTATAATAAAGTTTTCTTTTTAAGGAGATGCTGGAGTGACCTTTAAACTTGATCGGAATCGATAACGTAGGATTATTGTGGAAATATATACTGATATAAAATTCATTGAAGATATATGCTTAAGATATCATTTAATGTATTTAAAATGTATGTGCTATATACAGAGAAAATTTTATACTAAAAATTACTATATGTATAATAGTACCTACCGATCATAAGAAGAAATTTCAGAGAATTATATCATAAGTAGTGTAAATACTATTGTAATTTTGTGAAAAGCATCGTAAAAATTGTCATAATTTCTTCCTTGGCCCGAGCTTTCTATTTACCATAATAATTTTTCTTCGTGTATAAAATAAGAGAATGGACAGAAATGAAAATAAAGAGAAAGTGTGTAATCTTCGTACAAGACACATCGAATCTTGTTCGCGATTTGAATATGTTTACAATCGATCTTGACAGACGAAGAACATACCTAAGAGAGTTCCTCCGGCAACTCCTGCAATTATCCGTGCACGTGTTATCTCCCCCGCTCGTAAAATGGTCCATGTGCTCTAGCCCCCTTCGAAGACTTCTAGATTTCTGAATAATTTCAGCTATCCGCCATACTAATGAGACAGACGGTACCCGAGGAATTTAATTGGAATTCGGCAATTATTAAGAGACTCCACATAGTGTGGCAATGGAACTCTTAAAATGAAGTACCATTTCATTACGCCGCCGTAATCGCCCGGCGTCATCCTCGAAATCGGATAATCCTCTTTCAAAGGAGCTGGCGGCTCCGTTAAGCACAATTCGCGCAGATAGACGAGCAATAATATCGTCTTTTCAGGATTTTCTTAGAAGTTTAACGCGCGCGCTTACCATCAGAAAGATTTTTCAAAGCGCGTCTGCGAGAAAGAAATACTCGTTTATTTCTTCAATATAATTATTAATTAAATAAACTAATGCAAATGAAATATGTAACACGTTTAATGTCATCTCGCCAAAAGAACTGAAGCTTATATCTGATTGTGAGCTAATTTAGAAAAACCGATGAAAATAGAATCAATGCGCGCGAGCATAAAATGAGTTTTGAAAATTTTACTTATATACATTTCTTTCTACATTATAATAAAACAGAAAAAAATTTGCTTGTACGGAGCAAATAGAAGTTTTCCTTTATATTCGTAAAAATAAATTTAAAATCTAGAAAAGTTCTGATTAAATTTTTTATAACTAAATATTATTTGAATAAATAGTTTTTATCATAAAATTCCAAGAAATTTAAAACCTTTGCAAATATGAATTACTAAATGAATTCCTTAAATTCAATATTTCTATCGATTTCCTTTAATTCCCTAGCGTCCATAAGAAGCACACATGCAATATTTAATATAATAGAAATGAGAAGAAGTAAAAGACGAATGCAAACATCATTAAGCTATAAAGCTTCTATCAATATATTAACCTTTTTTCTCAAAATAAAAGAGCAATGTAACACTACGGAAATGCATCATTTATTTCTTTAGAAAAACAAATTCTAGAAACTTTTTATTAATTTTTAAAAGATAAATTGGATTAAAATATTTATATTTATAAGTATATTTCCCAATATAATTACAATATAATTATAGACATTACTAAATATTTTAAAAACAAATATTTTATTAAAATTATTTTACCAAAGCTCAATTATTATTACCAATTTCTTTTTCTCAGTATGTTTTAATATGTAAAATATTATATTTGTTTACAATAGAAGTAAACCTAATGATAAAGGAAAAATATTGACAGAAATTAAAATTTTAAATAATGATTTTTTATAATTTAAATAATATGTAGGCACATATTCTCATATTTTACTCAAGTTTACAACAATCTCTTAAATTGGTGATGATTGAGATATTAATATTATAATGTTATTTAATTATATTTTATTAGCGCTTATTTTTAATTAGTTCTTTTCGCCGTCTCCATCAAGAAAATAAATTGTTTCCAGGCTGTTGATTAATTGAAGTATAAAACAAATTTCCCCATTATTTTCAAACCGTTTTTATCTTCTTAGAGAAATTAAATAATCTTCTCGCAAATTAAGTTCCTTCAATAAGCCAGCAGCACAGAGTTTCAATGTAAATGTTTATGCATGTATACTATCTGTATGATCATCGTTTACACGCCATAAATGACATTATCACGTTTGTCAAGATATTTTCAATTATATTTTGACATTTTCGCACGTGTCATTTAATTTCCGGTTGTCACACAATACACGATCGACGGTAGTGACGTTCACAAACGGTATGTCATCTTTATCTTTATCCGTGTTTCGAAACGTGCATAACAAAATTTGATTTTTCCAAACAAAAAAGCGTAAAGAGATAAGTTTCTCGTTCAATCAAACTTTGTTGCAAATAATTTTATTACACTAAAAAAATTTATTCTCGAATTTATAATAATATCAAAGTTTTGTACTTGAATTTAAAAATCCTAGAGAAATCTAATTTCTCAAAAACTTAATTTTCTAAAAATCTCTGGAATTTTACGGATTTACAAATAAAAACAAAACAATTATAATAGTTTTATATAGTTTATATTATCAAGTTGACTGTAATATTGTAACGTCGAGATTTCATAGAAGGAAAAAAGTCTCTCGGATATTAACAATTCGGCGCCTCCGATGTCGATTTGAATGCAAAACAGTCCTCGCGAGTTATTAATATTGTCGCGTGGTTCGGCAGGTACGGGGACGTACCACGGCCGAGCTCTACGATCGTCGAGACTGGTGAGCCGACTCTCTCTTCAGCGACTGGTGTATTCCAACGTTCTCTCAGATTCGGTGTTGGGCGTAAGCTCAGTAAGCTGTCGCCCACGTATCCACCGGGTTATACAATTCAGCATACACCTCGCAGCCCGGGACCAACGGAAATCTCTGGTGCGAGTGACGATGCATATTGAATGAACACACATCTGCATCCAGGTGTTTGTCATATCAGGCTTGCACACAAAGTAATTAATCATCTGAATGCAGGGAGACCTTTTGTCGCAAAAATGCTTGAGCAATTCCTATGAACTTACAGTCATCTGCTCATAAGCAGGTTGAGGCATAGAGTTATTGATTATGATATCAAAAACTCTTCATCCGCTATCGTCGAGAAGAAATTTTTTTAAACTACGTTTTTTAGCATTTTCTTATCTTTTCTTTTCCAAAAAAAAAAAAACTGAAAATGCTAAAAGAAAGAACTCGAAGCATGTTTGACTGTTTCTCTTTTCATTGGTATTATTTCATTGGTATATGAAACGTACTTTTAATTTGCATTTGCGTCAGAAGATAGACATTGTGTTTTGTTGTCATAATGGAACATTTATCATCAAAGGACTCAGGAAAAATAAATTTATTCGTTATTATATTGTTTTTTTCACCTTTTTCCTTAAAAGCAGAGTATGTATTTAAATTATTTTTTAGTTGTTTTCTAAATATAATATAAAATATGTATGAACACATGTATATATTTATATTAAGTCGGTAACTATTAAAAAACAGCTATCAATAAATATATATATATATATATATATATATACAATATATGTATTATAAAAATAAAAGAACATCTTTAAAACTTAACCAAGCAATGTCTTCGAAAGTCTTTTCTGAAAAAAACGTCTGAAAAGATGTTATCTTTTATAAAATATTTTTGAAACTTGTCATTTGTATTACCGACTGTAACATTTATTGATTAAAAGTACGGTCAAGACTTTCATCAAATGCCCATAGGCGTTGTTAACAACTAAGGATTGAAATGTAAAAATACAAAAATCTAAAATAATAATAATGTTGAATACATTATTTTCAGTCTTTTAATCATGAAACAAAAATAAATTTTATTTTCCTATTCACTCTTTCCAAGTTTTCATATTTAATATTAAATTTGTCATTTTATAAATATAGCAATAATTTGATTACAAATTTTTTTCTCAAAGTTAAATGGCACCTTAATTAATTACATCAATATTGTTGAATAATATTTAATGCACAATATTATTGATTATCTGAAAGCTATTTTAAAGATCTGTGCAATATATTGTATCAATCAAAATTTTTATATTGTATATCACAGTCATTAATCTCATAATAAGATCTTATCAAATTCTTACATAGTTTGATTAAAAATTGAATAAAATTTTATAGAGGGATTATCAATAATATTGTGAAATATATTTATACAATGTTAATTATTTAGGAGCTACTTTAACAAGTCCTTTTCCCTTTTTTTTTTAATTTTAATTGAAGTAAACGCTGCAAATAAATAAAAGCATATCTATTTGATTGGGTCCGCAAAAAATGAATATTCAAATAGAACACAAAATCATAATAAGATCAAGAGAGATCATTGCCAGATCAGTGCTACCAATTTTGACTCGCTTAAATATGCTTCGTTTGATGATTGGCATGTAAAGGGAGGAGTTTGCGGAAAACGCTAATAAATTATGTCACTTGAATTTCACCGCATTTCTAATTGAGGAATTCTATTGTTCGAAATTCCACGCAGATTCTGGAACCTTCGATATTATACTGAAAGTACATGCCTAATGTTAATGTATCTACGTAGCATGCGTAAACAACGTGTTGATTCGAATGCGATGAATAATAATTCGTGTAATTAGGTATTGTAGGATATATTCCTATAAATTAAAAAATCCATTATTCTTATTAAGAAAAATTTTTTAATAAATATATATGACTAACAATTTTATCATATTAAATTGTAACTTAATCCCAATTTTTTAAAAAATTATAAATAAATAAATATTAGTTGAAAACACAGAATTTAACTGAAAAATAATCATTAAAACAAAATTAAACAAAAATAAAAATAAGATCACTTATTCGGCCTGCAGCAAATCTTGGTGCTAAATATAATTTTTTGTAAATTTAAAATCTCTAGCTTATGTAAACTACGCGCTGACACTTTTGTTAGTGTTGAAACATAATTACTAACTAAATATCAACGCTCAGAAGCATTTATAAAATTCCTCCCTTTCCCGAAAAATTATAAATAAATTTATTGCAAAAAATAATACCTTAGCCAAAATATAAACCTGGATCTATCAGCATTCTATACGGGCGTTATTATTAGCAAAATTTAAAAATTTTTTTTAATTGAAAAAGCTTATCGTTTTGGCATAAATTTTGCATTGGCATTACAGATAATGTATTTCAAGTAAATTTTTTATTTTATAAATAAATTTACATTGAATTTGTATAATTTGTGCGATAATTTTTTAAAATACTGTCTTGTACAATAACATTTTCTCACGTTACCACTTAGACTTATGTCAAGATAAGAACTATTTGCAAAATTTATATGCAGCCCCATTTATGCTGCACCCATGATTCTGAAATTTTAGTAAAACAAAAAACAAATTTAATAAAAACTGTTGTAAAACTTCTTGTTTTCCCGAGAGTCTCTTTTACTAGAAAATATTTTGATTTTTTAATATAAGTTAAAGAGTTTGATTTAATTAAATAAAATTATACTAAATTAATTAAATCATCACAACAATGTTCAGCATAACACAGGCTAAAAGATTATTGTTTGTTGAATGTTGTGGCAAAAATAAGTATATTAGCAATTTAATAAAAATGTAATAAAATATTTTAATTAAAGTTACTAAATAACTAGATAAAAATTAATGGATTATTTTAAAAAATTAAAGCAATATTAAATAAATAATGTTCATTTAAAACTTACTGTACGCTAACGCCCTCCTAAGAAATATTGCGGCTAACGCAAGAACCATTTAATCAGAAGAAACACAGATGGTAACAACAATGGTAAGATGTATACTCTTTTTGACAAAAATATAATTATAAAAAAATATAGTAAAGTTTGATAGTCACTACTTTTTATAAATATTTTTTCAAACCTACCAATAAATTTGCCAATAAATTTTGTTAATAATTACTATATATATAAATTACGCTTATATATATTGTCACATATTAAATTTTTAACATTATTCTATAATCTCGTAAAATTAAATGTAGTGTAAAATCTACAATATTTTTTACTTCAGCTTGATATTAATATATAATAATTACGAAACGAATGGCATTATTGTGGAATATTAGTAAGTAGTAAGATGAAAAAATTAATATTGATCAAAAGCAAACCTCTATGATTATGAAATATAATGTAAATAATTTTAATTGATTGCGCTTTTTATTTAAATTTATCTATATGAGCAATAATTTATATATAATGTTTAAATTTCATTTTCATATCATTTAAAATTTAATGTTGTTATATAGCCTTCATAATTTTCTACTCTTTTAATACGTTTACTACTATTTTAATTTTCTACTCTTTTTTTCTGCAGAACAATACGTTGTGAAACAGATTAAAACGTACTACGCATCGTTGTAAAATCATCAGCTTGAGAAGAAGCTGTATTACGTGGCAACTTGAGAAAGAGGATTGTTAGCGTGACATCTTCGCTAATTAGAAACTTTAAACTTGATGAAATCGCAGTTGGTACGACGCCGACATTTAATTATGCGAATCGAGGTTGTCGCGGATCTATGCGTTTCTCACCGAATCTCTAACATCCGTATAGAAGTTTCGCAATTGTTACATTGAAAGAATGTAACTCAAGAATGTAACAGCGTCTTCCTATACTACATTTTTGTACACAAACTACTAAGCATTGCAATTCATTATTTTACGGTGAACAGTTATCATTTCTGAAGTCTCTTAAATTATAGCAAAAACCTTTATAATGCTCAAAATAAATTTATTTCTTAAAGAAATGTTTATTTAATTTAAAAAAGAAAAGAAATAAAGAAAAAGATTTAAATTCTTATCTGATAAATTTCAATGTTAAATAACTTTGTAATTTGGTTGGATAAAGTAGCGAAAATACGATTTCAGGCACATTGTACACATATAATAAACATTTCATGCAACACATTCTAAAGAGAATAGATTTATGAAATTAAACATAACTATATAGCAAATTTTTTAATTCTTATGTATATGTATATATAGATGTAAACAGAATATATATATGTATATATGTGTAAGATAATCCGAGGAATAAATTATTCAATTTTATTCATATATTTACAATTTAACGATAATCCAATGTAAAAGGTGCGAAGTCATATGTTGATTACTGCATGAAGGACAAGTAAAAGCAAAAGAAAGAATAAATCTAATAAAAGATTTGGAACCAAGTGCTGCATATACACATATACATGGACTGCATGTATGAGTTAAATATATTATAATGCAAATACAAATAATTTATTAATTGCCAATAGCTTTGTCCTATAATTTTTGAAAGACGTTTAAATTATTTTTGTAATTACATTTATTTATGTTAATTTCTGTAATTATACTTTTTAATAATTATATAACTATATATAAAATAAAGAATTAAATGTTTTGCAAAAATTAAATTAATACATATTTTTGCAAATGAGAATAGAGGAGCACATAATAAAACATTAAGTAATTAAGATAAGCGATAACATACAACAGATAATAATCCGACATAGATTTGCTCATATATGTGAGCGAATAATTTATTACTTTGTATACACGTAATGGAAAATAACTTCGAGGCTAAGTACGAGATAGATACTAGAACTAGAAGATTATACTTGCTCGTAAAACGCCATAGAAATGGAACGTCGTTGCCAGTGCAGATATTTCTACATCCGACATCGCCGTGTGAAACTGCAAGCAAAGGGACCGGTGCAGCGAGAACCTGGGAGTGCCTTTTTAATGTCACGGAAGGAGTTACCTTTAAGTATCGTCGAAGTCGAATCACATGAATCGTTAGATTGGGAGGGAGTCCGATAATAAGAGAGTCGGAGACAAAGACGCGGCATTCCGTGATACAAAATTTTTTGTATCCGAGGACCCGACGCGAGATGGACCCGAGATGATCTTCGGCTAACAGAGAGTGCTGCATCCTTAACTACTTGGCAACTACTATCCTTCTCTCGTTCGCAAACGATTAAATTACGATCCGTATAATCTGTGTAATTATAAGTTTCAACCTAACATAATTCATAAACGCTAACGTTAATGCGCTATGCGATACTCGGCAATCATAATCGTACATTTTTATAGAAAATTTCATCACATTTCTGATTAAGCAGAAACGATGCATCATGCTATGGAAGGAAAAAATTACGTTTTCGATAAATGTATATGCATACTTAGAAATCTTTTCTATAAGCGAAACTGCGAGTAAAGTAAATTTTTATTAAACAAACTTTACGATAAATTTGTTACGTTTAGAAAACCAAAAAAAGTACCAGGAAGAAATAAAAATAGAAAAGAAGTAAAATATTCAAGAAATTATAAGCAAAGCAAGACACAAAGACGAAGAAAGAAGCGAGTAAAAGAAACAAGGAAACAAAAGAATAAGAGCCACAAAGAAATCGAAAGATCGGTATCGTCTATTGCGTCATTGAATCATTGTGCATCCCGGCTGCATCTCTTCCAAGTTATACGTTATGCTCAATAAAATGTGCACCTGTAGTCGCGCATTATTATCAAGATTATCACGAACCCCGGCGAAGAGCAAAGCATAACGATCGAGATATATCGAGGGTTACGAAGTCCTTCGACTTCTTTCACGAAGAGAAGATGGTTCACCTGAACATTAATTGCGGCCGCTGTTGCAGTCGAAAGGGTCGCCCGCGCGCCATTATCGGGGATTGTATCGGCATCGTCGGACGAGAGGGGAGTTGGAGTCCGTGCTGTGTTTTAACCTTCCTCCTCGGTGACCTTACCCAGCCGCACATCATTCCATAGTGCGCCCGAACGGGATTTGCATAAGATCGGAGTACCGAGCGCGAGCGCGAGGCTGAATTGCGCGCGCGTACATGAAGATACACACGTGTATGGTGCTTCGACGACGCGCGTAAGGTCTCGGCATCGCGAGCACGACCTGGCACTAGTGCATGTACACCTTTATACCTCACCGATACGACGACGGGGCCGTGGGTCTTTCCTATCCGCGTCTCTTGCAAAGATCAAATTAGCCTAGGATTCTCCGCTCGCAACTTTGCGCGCGCTTATATTATTGTGCTGCTGGTGTTGGAGTAATCCTCCCCGATAAAAGATCTGAGATAAACGAGGATAAGTAATGAGCGTTGGAAAAGAGAGTCGGGATCGAGCGCGAATACCATTGCGCATTTCATTTTGTAATCTTCGTTCGCGTCGGATGAAAGGAAATAAATAATAATTTTAACTTATATCGGGGAAGAGACGCGGGCGCGTAATCATAATTGCTGTTCTTCGTGTTCTATATTTTGTGAAATATTTATATTATTATATTTAATTTACTTATTTACAATTATTTTATATTTTGTGGATTGAAAGTATGGTTTGACGAGCTACGTTTAATTTTAACAGGACTTATAACCATGATTTTGTAACCCTCTAAAGAAATGTGTAATAATTGCAACGTCATGTTAATGACGGAAAGTTCCAAGACGATCACATAATGAAGCTCGTCATAAATAATATTTTGTATCTGACAGGAACCCTTCAAAACCCGTGATGTCCATATTCGACGCGTATCGTGCTTAGATATCGACGATAAATAAATCTTTAGAAATGCGTTACCTAATAATTCCTAATAAGTACAAGTCTCGATGGACTTGAAGTGTTAAACCTGTAATTAAACGCCTTATTTTTATCTCGTAAAATTATTTCGTAAAAAACATTTTCTATTACTTATAGTTATATAAATAATAATTTTGTAAATATAATATAAAAGTCTCACTAAAACAAAATGTCTTGGCAATATCATGTTTCTTATTGACATCAAAATCACTTTTTTTTAATATTAATATTTAATATTTAATAAAATAATAAATTTTGTTAATAAATATTTAACTATCAAAAATGTTTTCATTCAAGGCTTTCACAGAATTATTTCAATCGTAAACTGTAAAGTTTCTGCAAATGTCATTTAGATTGTTATTTCGAAATAAGTCGTCATTGATAATATCAAATAATAAATATCGCGTTTTCGGCTCGTTAAAGAAGTTTGCTAAGAACCATTTGATTACGTCTTGCCTCGTTGATCATCTCTAAACGGCGTCCTAACATCTGGGTTTTCCAGCGTTTTAAACACAATGGTCTTCTGACAGTAGGCCAATCGGCCTTTTTCTTCGCGAGCGTTTCTCCATACATGGCGCCGTTGAGAAAGACGATTCGATAGATGGATTGCACTAAAGATCTGTTACAATCCATGATATCTCTATAACAAGTTGATCCTAAGTGGATGTTGCAACAAAGATCTCCAAATTTAGATTATACAGTCGCGATTAATCTTCCAATGTATACTTATAATGACAATCCAAAATGGTATATATGTATGAGATAACGTGTATTAAATTGTTTACTAAATGTGTATTACAATAAATTTAGAGACATTTATTTAATTTAGATATAGTTTTTGTTAATATTTTTTAAATTTTGCTTAACTAAAAATGCATAATTCAAATTTTATCTTGATCTTAGCTAAAAAATCTAGAATAAAATCTATAATTACTATTTTCTTATTTCCAGTTATTGTTTTGTTCACATGATACAATATTTTTCATACCAGCAAATTTTTAAACAGTATCTTATCTCTTTTTTTGCAAACTTAGTTTATTTTTAAATACAAACTACTGTGGGATTGTCCACATATATATGTATATTATTAAAATTTTTTACATTTTATAAATTATTTTAATTATATAATTTATAATTTAATAAAATTATTTAGTATTTTAAATATAAAAATAAAAATAATAATAATTATTTGATTAAAGATTAAATAATAATTCAGATTTCAAACTATCTGAGGCTAAAGTGATGTAATATAAAATATGCATTAGTTAAAATTAAAAATTAAAAATTAATAATATTGTGTATTCATATTTTAATAATATTTAATATAATATAATAATTAAATACACACAACCGCACACAAGGCTAAATCCATCTTATATTAGCTACCTTCCTATGATGACAAGATATTTATGATCTGCAAGAGTCATAAACATACACGAAGTGTGTAGAGTAGCGAATTATTATGCAAGTACTTCAGTAAATTAACCATTAGGATAATATGTGATACCAGAAACAGCTAATTATGATTGAATTGACTGAAATTTTATGAAGAACTGCATAATGACATAATAAATATCAAAATTAGACTAATGTAAATTAATATAAATCTTGAAATTTTTTGTAACGTATAATATTATTAATATAGTGCAATAATATAATATATAAAATTTTTGGACAACAATTGGATTATTATTATTATTACAAAATATAACACATAAACAATTTAGCAGGTACAAAATATATAATTACAAAGCATGATAGTTGCAATTATAATAATAAGGAATAATTGCAGTAATAAAAACATTTTTTCTCATAAATTAAAAAATTATTTAGGAAATCTTAAGCACAATCTTCGCTTGCATTGTAATTGCAAATTTATTTTACATTAACGGGAAATACAATATACTTTCAATAACTCTGACTCTATGCACATAAACTTCTACTGAATTCTATTAGAACCACCGCGTTTATCTAAGATATATATATCCATCATGGTTAATTCGTTTATCTTAACGTTAATAACCGTTTCTAATCATCTTTTTCGCTCGTTGACATTTCCAATTGTCTCATAAATCAGAAATTGGATGCGATTTCATGACGTAACATCCAGGCGATACGTACGTGTAGCAACGTGCGCTACAACGAGCTAATTACTGCTCAAGTTAAATCTTCCCGGTGTGTATTAGCGCATACGTACATTCACGTGTTGAAATAATGTCGGTCGACCCCGCGCACGAACATTTTCAACGTCTTTTTACACGGTGTTCATAAAATTTTCTCACCTCGCCACTGCGGTTCGGCGCCATTAATATCGGCCGCGGTTGACATGCCATCGCTGAGTTATGTTCTAGCATTAATCCTCGTGCACGTTCGTGAAAAGCACGATGATTCGAAACACATCTGCCATACTTACCGGCCAAGAAAGGTCACGGATAACTTGCGATTGTCCAATTCATGAGCGCGCATACATTGTAATTTCAATATTATTAATGAGAAATCTCTCTCATTAGACAAATGTCACGCTGCAATCTGTCTTTGTTTAATTTTGAGTCACGCAATCGTATCCTCAGGACTTTAATGGTATCCTCTGAGCTCAACACTGAAAGTAACATATGTATACGTAACATCATTCAAAGTATATTGAGTCTTGAGATGTACTTATGCTAAGAAGATTAGATCTTAATGTTACTTTACTACATGATTTCTATTATGCATTTATTATGCATAGAATTATTATTTTTATTTTTTTATTACTTTCTTTCCAAATTATACTCAAATCTTTTTGCATTGATTAGATTAATATTATATAATAAATAACACAAAAAAATTTGAATTGAATAAAAAAGAGAAGAAAAGTGGTATTACAGTCCCCAGTTGCATTTTATATTATAACTTTATAATAAACGTTATTTTGAATTAAATGGTTAAATGTGATTACATTTATTAGCGCAATATACGTTATTCAATTCTAAACTCTCAAAGTTATAAGTTATTTATTCCTTAAAATGTTATTTAAAAATACAGCGATATCCGTTATTGCACAATGGATCGAAAAGGAAACAAATGTGGCTCTCCTATAAAAATTAATTTAAAAATTAATTTTGGTTTAAAAAAACACCGCATTATTAAATTACGTATATTCAAAATAAAGAGAGAAAATATTGTAAAATATATATTTAAAAAATATATATATATACATATATGTACACGTAACTCTTTCGCTCATAGATATTGAAACATTGAAAAAGAGATCGTGTTAAAACGTCACCACGCTTAAAGAGCTTAATCTCATGCCATTGTTCAATTTTAATACGTAATTTAAAGTGTGCCACCGTATAAAGTGTTAAACAACAAAAAAGCATTCAAATACATATATTTGATTAATAATATATAATTTGTTTTCGCCTTTTAACTTTATTGCTAGAAATCCTTTTTCCTTAAACTACTCGGTTGTAAGTCGTTTAGTATGGAACGAGGGCGGCGCGCGGCGCAATACCAATAGTTATTGCGGACGTTCAGCGTTTGGGACAGTACGTTTTGCAACGGCGTTGTGCATATCATTAGTGCAATCGGTGTGATCCCACGTGTATTAATAGCAGATGCGATCTCGTCGAAATTCGCCGGATGTCTCGCTATGTTTCTTTGTCCGCCCGCACGATGAAAGGGGCTTCTCCCCCCTCCCCACCGTTCCGTCGCTCCTTCCGTACCTCAGCTCATTTCGTCACAGGGCGATGGGAACAATTTGATATTTCGTTCGGTTTCGTACACGATGTGTATCCTCTCATGTTAGATACGGTATACCACTTATACTTGTATTATCAGAGACGATAAATTACCGTATCCGATTTAAAGTATTCCACCTCGATCCAATACATTTAGCGAGGTGATTATTGGTTGCGCTTTAAGCGCAACTTCTAAACCTAAGTGTTTACGAAACTAAAAATCGATTTCGTGTTCCGGAGAATGTGTTTTATTCTTAGTTGCTAAAAACTTGCATATCAATTATTATTAGGTATAACCATTATTTTATACTTCTCTAATTAAGTAAGCAAATAAAAAGTAAATAAATTATTAAATAATTAAATTATAAAATAAATAGCACAAATCGGTGAATCGAAAAACGAAATGATGTCACTCGATATGACATTCATTTGTTTCATTTGATATGACTTTCGTTTTACTATACTCAAAAGGGAAACTATGTAAATATAGTGCCGATGCAAGATGGATGAAATCATTTATATACGTTTCTCAAGATTTTATGCATTTCTCAGGATGCAAGTTCCATCTATCATTGCATGCGATCGCGAGATAGCGAGATCTCATTTGTAACAATGCCAATTGCTATGATTGCAGCTGTAATAAATTTGTAACGGAAAGCATAATAAGCGAACGCAACACGTATCCCATGTGACTGATCACGAAAAAGAACACTATTTATAAAAACTGAATCACCGTTTTACATACATCAAGATAATCGTATCTTATAAATAATAAAAATTGACAAAATATGAATAACTAAGTCTTTTTGATGTAATTCCCCTTTATTCTCTCTTTAATCACTTTAATTGCTCTTTTTTTTTTCCTTAATCTCCAATGAAAAAAAATCTTTAAAAACGTAAAAGCCTGTAAAAAAAATATGATGCAAATTAAAAGTTTACAAAATCTTTTTTAATGTCGTTCAAAATCTATTATTTCCGAAGCGCGCGCACGCAAAAGCTTACCTTTGTAGTCGTCTATAGAAAGAGATAATTTAAAAAATTCACACGGACTCTTTCACTCTCCTTTCTCACGCAATTTATCTAAGCAACTAATAACTCCAAGCCCTCTGTCTTAAATATCGCAGTACATCACGCTCGATCGATGAAGCACTCAATTTTTCAAATAAAAGGCTTACATATCGTGATTAATCGCTCGATCCAACAAAAAGGTTACATTCGCAAACTAAACCCAGCGCCCATCCTTGGCAGGACGCTTTCGATGCGCGCATACAGGCCTTGATCTCACAGCACGCTCTGCGACCCTGGTGTCGCAAATACTCCCTCGTCCAAGTATGCGTCGGAACCTCCTCTATTGTCGCGCGTTCTACCGTGCACCGGAAAAAGAAGATCATTAAGGTCGCATCGCAACCAATCGTGCAACTAATTTCCCTTTGTCTGTCCGCCGAACTTGTCTGAGAGATTTTAAGAACCTCCTTCGTGCAAGTATCTCTAATGCATTGCTCTAGAGACACTCGCAATGCAGCTTTGCATGTCATCAAAATTGCATACCTAATTACATTCCTCAAACATATTTTTAATGGAATGTTATAGTCGCGGATTAATCAAAAAAAAAAAAGATAATCGGATAATTAAAATAACAAGTACGTTTTGGTTACCTAAATGTTTTGCTGAATTATTTAAATAATAAGACTTAACAAGTTAACAAAATTATACATAAGAAGATAATATTCAATTAAATGTTTAATAAAGAAGAATAATAAAAGCATACCTGTAAAATTTGGCCAAATTTTTTTTAATACTTTGCATAAGTACTAATTTTTAATAATTAAGCTTTGATTAAAATTTCTGTTAAAGCAGCGACAATGAATACATCTCAAAAGTATCCTCAGAGTAAACATCAAATTAATACGTTAAATTTATAATATTTTATGCTATTTAATTATTAGTAAAGGATGTTTGCGAAAGTGCGACATAATACGCAATTTACATTATTCTAAATCAATATACCAATTGACAAGATTTTTAATATACTAATTGTATCATGAAAAAAATATTATGCAAATATAATTTTGAAGCAAACGCTTTTTCGTAGCAAAAAACCAAACTTCTCTTCTAAACATAGTACACAAATGTCAAAAGAGAAATTATCATTTGTTGCTTATCCTTAATATTATTATCTAATATTTAATGTATATCTTCATGACAAGTAAGTTTTAAATTAAAATTCTATAAAAAATGTTTTACAAAATTGATTGAAAAATATGATTTTCATCTATTTGCACTTCCAAGAAATAATTTGTAAACAGTCTTTAATTTCTACTGCTAATTATAAAAAGCAATTAATACTTAAACATTTTTATAAGAAAAATTAACTCTTTCTAACATTATTCTCTGGATTGACTTAAAAGTTAAAAATAACGGCAATATTAAAATAAGATATTACGTATGAACTATGTAAATTATAGTAAATGATTAATCGTTACATTTCACAGTTATTACTTCATTTAAAGAGTTGTAGCTCCTGAGAAAGTTAATTTTCCCTTGATGAGACTAGCAAAAGTGTACTACATTCTTCGGGAATGATGTCAAGTATCGTGTGCGGGGGGGTTTCAAAACGCACGCACGCATACGCATGTACATGTGCAAGATGTGAATATGCTTGGCAGGTGCGCATTCAGAGGCTAATTCTAAGAGTACATGTATGAAGCAGCGGACATAATGGCATAATTGCAACCTAAGGATGGAGTAATCAGGCGTGCGCATGCAGGATTCGATAGTTTTGCAAGATAGGACATTTTTGCGGCGAGGAGAAATTATATGAGTTTCTTGAGGGAACATTTAAAATTTTAATGATATATACACATAACGTATAATTGTCGAAAAGAATAATAATATATTTGCATCCTGCAATTAGTTAAAGAATTTTTTATCTTAATTCAAATGTGTCTTCAAATGGTTTAAGAGTTTCGCTAGATATTAGAAAGTAAACCTGTATCGTGTACAGTTAATTATTTACAATATTCTGAAAATTTTGACTATTTAGCAATTGTTCTGAACTACATTTTTAAAAATAAGAAACAATGAGATTATTTTTTGTTTCCAAACTGTATTAAATATATGGCAGAAAAATTTATGAATTTCATAGAAATAGACCAATGTCATCATTGTTACGTTTTATAAAATTGAAATTAAATTTAATTTCTAGATTCTTTTATTTAACATCTAATTTCTACTAGTTATAAATTTAATGCATAAATAATTAAATTATTTTTAATGTTTACACACATATATTTCTTACTGTATTTGTGTCAATAACTTTAAAATAACAACTACCATTATAGCTACAATTTTTTATTATCATATGTTGAAAATATTTTCAAGAATCACTTTCGCGCATCGCGTCGCCCAAGTTATCGGAAATCTCCCTTAAGCACTGAAATCAGGAACCAACGACTAATTTAGTGGTCTATTTTTTTCTTAAAAGCGAAGCATGAGAGGAGGCGGAGGAAGCGGAGAAGAGTCGCGAATAATGCCACGGCGCCATGCGCGATGGAGCACCCAGATTCTCTCGGCAGGCAGTAGGTCATCTCTCGCGAGCAGAGCGAGGGGTTTTCACTTTCATCGCGACCAAGGGAATGCCTACATAGATCCGCGCAACGGACAAAGGCATCGCCGAGCGTAGCGGCGGCTTTAAGTATGACACACAGCTTCGACAAGAAGATCGGGTATTCATAGCCTTCCATTGAATTCTCGCGCAGCCGTGCGAATTCTACGTTCCACTTGGCCCCTTCCGTGCCCCCGCCCGCGGAAAAGCATCCTGCGGGGGAAGAAGCAGAAAAAGAAGAAGAAGAAGAAGCGTTAAGCGAGACGTCCTCCGGTTTCTTCTTCTTTTTGGCGCTGAAATCAACGACGTTGCGATTTGCGAATAAAAATTACGACACGATCAAGGTCGACACGATTGTCGACGAATGTCGATTACGGTCGATGTCGCCTCGGTAAATCTTCCTGTGTTTATTACTTTACGTTATGAATAAAGAAAAATAAAAATTCCAGATCCTAAAAAGAGACAAGAGGATCATAAATCAAGTTTATTCGCCATTAATATTACCGCCGAGAGTCTTCAAATTTTGATTTCCACAAATGTTTCTTGTACTGCACGTGACAAAGAAGTTGACGGAACTTTGTCCCAAATTCCGTGGCGAGAATTTCTTCTCTAAAGACAGGTAGAGACAATAAAGAAATTATCAAAACAATCGAATGATTTTCCAATTGTTTTTTTTTTGTTTTAATTAAAAATTACACAGAACGATATCCGACGATTCGTCTTCTTTTCGCGTGGATACACACCGTCCTCCTGCAATTCACGGCAGGGCATCGCCACGGCGAAAAAAAGGATCGTGGCCTCCAACTACGCTCACTTCTTACGTCACACGATAATAAGCGCGCTCGGCATCGAACGCGCCGTCTAGGCACAGCCGGCTACTCACAAGCAGCTTCTCATGCTGCAATCTGGGATGCATTTCTTCTCGTAGGATTTAAACGTATCGGGGAGGATGTTACGGAAGATCTCGCCGTCGACCTCGAGGTCGCGAGAAACAAAATTTCAGGTAAGTATACGGTTAAGATCGAAAGTGTCTTAGCCAAAAAGAAAGAAACTCTTCCTAGGCCGAGCCTTCTAAACAGAAATTCGCTTTAATAATTAATAAATGAAGTAGATAAGTAAATATAAATGATATAAAGAATAATGATGAAATAAAAACATTGTTATGTATATAAATGCATGTATATAAATGAGTCAAATAGCTCAATACAAGTATAAAATATATTCAATACTGCACGCAAATGGCGAGGCTACAGCATTAAATGCTACTATAAAGTCTGACCCAGAAAGAGTCGTATAACAAGATGTGTAACCATAAATATACATGTAGAGATAATAAAGATGAAACCTAACGAAGATGAAGATACGTAAAGAAAACGCATACGTAAAGAAAATTACTGAAGATGGTGATAGCACAAGGATAGTTAATTATTGAATTAAGATGAGATGTAACATAAAATACTTCAACATTGTGGAGAAACGGAAGAGGTAAGTAAAAATAACGCGATAAAATAAATAGAAATTAAGTTTTAATGAATGTTGTGAATCATTCCCTTTATCATAGACACATGTGTATGTGTATGTGTGCGTTTCATATCTTTTATATCTCATTTAATGTATAACCCTCTCCGTATAATTTAAAAATACAAATAAAATAAAATATCCTATTATATATACATATACGTTTGAGAAAGTAAAAATATTCTAATAAAAAATAACTATTAATTCCATTAAGTAATACTTTTACGATGGGACTTTTTAAATAATAACAGCAATTGTCGTGATTAATCTAAGTACATATGTGTAATAAATTTGTTATATAAAATATGACATATGCATATAAAGATTGTCAGAAATATTACTCGCGTAACTTAATGTAACATTCGCAACGCGAGCAGTACCTACATTGTGGTAAAATTGCGGCTCGGGCAACCTGCTCGATCAGCTGCGCGATCTTGATGCTCGGACTTTAAGAGCGAGGAGAATAAAATGTCACGAATGTCTTCGAACAATACGCGCGCGCGTGAGCGAACGAGAAAGGGAAAGACGAGCAGATGAGGAATATAAGTATCTCGCGTTCGCGCGGCTAAGGAGGAAAAGAAGAATGCGGTCCATTCAGGGGGACGCAAGCGCGCTCGATCTAGAAGCGAGGTGTTAATGCCACGCACTTCGAAATCAGGATGGAATCCAATTCGACGAACCTTGATCTTTAAAGTGCGCCTCTCGGTTCTTCGCAAGAAAGAATTGCGCCTCGAAACGCCGACGAAATACCGAGGACGTTATTTGTCGAACAAGAGGGATGTCCTCGATGTTATTGCTATACGGAGTTATTGCTTTATTGTTAGTAATGAAATTGTTCGCGCAAGGTCCTCGGCTCCCACCTGTTCACCTTTCGGTACTTGCTGCGCCTACAAGCCTCACATGCGCTTTGTTCCGTAGACCGTATATCTTCTACCAGGAAAAGGCGCCGATCATATTGCTAAAAGTAATTAAAAAGAAACATGCATACGCTCATAAAGATATCATACGTGCATTAAGGGGGGAATAAAGGGAAATCCTCCTACCGCGCTTGTTCCACCTTTGGGCCTTCGACTGCGCAAACAATCTTCCATTAAGCTCGATTAATTTAACGTGTCATAAATAAGATTTATGACTTAAGAATAAATATTTTAAGAACGAAAACATTTTAATTAAGAACATTTCTTAAAGCGCGCGTAATTATATAAACTTCAGAATTACTTTATATTATTTTGTATTATTTAATGCAGAAACAAAAGTAAAAAAACAAATAGCAGTTTTTTCATTTTGTACATTATAATTATGTAAGGAAAAACCACTTTCGAAGTTTATAGCTAAATATTGTAAAGACTTGAGTCGAAACACCTAACAGGAAGAACCTTTAGCAAAGTATATCTTAAGAGATTAATAAATCTTTAATTAAAAATGGCGAATTGGCCACATATATTCCTGTGACTGGAATGGCTATACCGTTCACACGGCGGCGATGACGCGACAAGGAAAAGATGGGACGAAGAGCCAGACCCGAGTACCTGCGTCGCTCGCATCTCTCGTTCCTCCACACGAGTCACACGTAAGTCCGCGGGCAGAGACATGTAGGCGTAACCGCGATTTCTAATTATTCGATAATTCGTGCAACTGCATTCCAGTGAAGTGATGCGTTTCGTAATGCAGGGATGCGATTAATCCTACTGCATCTTCGCCGTGTCTTCATCATGTGCATTCGACTGGATTTAAGCGCTTTCGGAATGTACGTCGTTACTATTTTTTTTTTCCGGACCATTTCCCACGACAGCCAATCATCTTAACGCGAACGCAACATCTATGATGCATTCGACAATCACACATATAATTTTATACTGACGATCGAAAGCGTCATGACTGTCATTGCGCAACGTCACGGAAGTCCATGAGATGTCAATTTATCAAATAATTTTTTATACCTGGCTATATACATTTTGAATATATTATCTCGTCACTTTTCACTCCATACTTCGACTTATCAATATTTCGAAGTCAACGTTGTTATTAGACAAGTATTAATAAATATAAAAATGTGCCACTACTAAATATTTTAAATGTGATTATATCGTGACTATTTTTATCATTGCAATTATACTATAATTATACTATAAATATAACAATTTATAAAACGGTGCATATTTTATATTATAAACATCAAGTGTGTTATTATCATAAAATATTTAAGTGTAAAATATTAATTTTTAAATAGTATTTAAGATACTATTACATGTATGTATACTCCAAATAACCTAACACAATATTTATTTAATTATTATTTTACTTAAGAAAATATTGTCACACACATTTTTAAATTAAGAAAAAATCAATTTTTAATTATTAAATATTTTCCAATACTTTAAACATACTTTGAGAAAAAAGCAAATAAAAGATTAAAAACTTGCAAAAGTTTTTATTAATGTAAACTGTTTGCAAGAAATTTTAACGTAAAAATTGTTATCACAATAAATCATCTTTTAACCTGATTAATTCATTTTTATAGAAGATATTTACAATATTTTCCTCTTTCACTCAATCTATATCAAATCAATTGTATAACCAAATAAAAATATCAACTTCACGTTTTTTTTATGAGAAAAAATTAAATTTTTTATAATTTTATCATTTTTGCAAAAATTAATTTTTTAACTTGATTGTAGACAATTTGAATAAAAACTTAATAAGCAAAAGCATCGACTATTAAAGATATAATCTTATTAATTCTATATAATATCTTTTATATCTAATTAAAGATATAAAAATGTGTGCAATTTATCATATTCATGAAACTATCATTTATTCTATACTTTTTATGGATGAACTGCAGCTACTTTGAAAGACGGAAATTCAAGTAATAATATTAATAATAAGAAGAGAAAAAACACCGCAATTTCTCTTCTTCCACCTGCTGTCGGGCGCGCGCGAGCGAGCTTGTTTTAATTAATCGTTCCACGCTTACCGTCGTCACGGAAGGATTAAGGTAATCCTTACTCTGCCCTGACCTGCTCTTGCTGGATGCGCATTGAGTGATCAAGAATGAAGGGAGGCTGGGCAGAATAAGGATTGCTCGCTCAACAATCCAGTGCGTGCATGCCTTTCTCCAACCGTTCGCTGTCTGCAACTTTGCAAGAACACAAAGATGTAATTCTATGCAAAAACAAAACTCTTCACGTCGACACTTGTCAACCGTTTGTATGACAGTAGGTAGACTCGATGATTGCTGGTAATATTGTAATTAATTACAATTATGTTCGTAAAGAAGCTCTCTTGAAAATATTATTATTTTATATGCGTGCATTTGCATTTTTTATTTTACGCTGATGGAAAAAGTGATAACAATCTCATGAAAAGAAATATTCTCCATTATCAAACTAAAATGGCATTTATTTATACATTAATAGCAGATAATTAATGCTTGAGTATGATATTAGTTTACTGCCTACCAGATGTCAAATAAGAATGCAACCAAGAATTTCAATTTACTAAATATAAACATAAAAGATATATATGTAGAAATACCTTTAAATGGATAAATTATCGATAGACGCCATAAACTCAATCGGCATTCCCATAGGAATTCTTCGTAATACAGAAAGTAGAAAGGAATACCAGAAGCATCAATTAAAATCCGTTGTATCATATTTTGCGAACAAAACATATGTATAAGATTTTATATTATATTTTTATTATATTTTTAAAACACGGCTAATAAAATAAACACCGTAACATTTATATATATAAAATATATAAAAATATTTGATTTTAGAACCAAATATTTTCTTATAATTTCACACATAAATAATCTTGTTTAGTTTAAAATCTGTACAAAAAATCTCATGTAGACAAAAGAGTTTGCTTCTGCGAAGTACGTTTAGCGTCAAATATTTCAATGTTCATAATATTCGTATTTGTTAATACCAGTCACTTTAAAATCAATTCTCAATATAATAAAAAGCGATGTAAAATGCAAAATGCATGTATATTACATTAATATAAATACGCGCTTATATATAGCTTACACACAAGTAAAAATGCGTTTTGCGGAATACGGTGGTTCTTTATATAAAGCAATAAATTTTATGGGACAATAATTATTACATAATAAATAACGTATACTAAAAGATAACACAGTAGATAAAGAGGTGAAGAGAAGAAATATATAAAAAGGGAAATTGATATTGCAAAACATTCCATCGCGAGGAAATATAATTTCACGAGATACAGAAAAACAAGTTTTCAGGGGCATAAAGAGATACTTATGTACTTGTTGCAACCACATCAATAAAAATAATAAAACGACCAATTTCTAGAAAAACGTGTAATCCAAATGAAAAGTTGGCATCTCTTTGATCTCCCATTTCCAATTTCAATAATCATGTATATTTTTGTTACAGCTGACAAGAAATTACGACATGGAAAATTATATTCGTGACATATGTCACGACATATAAACATGATTTACCAAAGTAATCCTAAGAACATGTCATTACTTTTCAATTGCATTCGATAAAAACCTGTATTTTGCTTATTGAAATATATATAAGTAGTTGCCAAATAGAAAATTATTAAAATTTTTTAAAATATTTTTTTAAATATAAAAATTCTTTAGAAACTTCTTTCTTGATAAAGAGTATAAAGAAAATACAATTCTTCAAATAATATAAAATTAATATTATTTTTATATCATATCACTGAGTAATTAATTCCATGCAGAAGTTACCAAAACATGCTACATCCTAAAAGAATTAAAAAACAAAAAAAAGAGAATTAAAGAATTATACTGAAGCAGTAATTAAGCGATCATGGAGGAAAAGTATTTCGCGCCATAGGTTGATAAGAAACAAAAATGAAGAAGTAAATAATAAGCGCACTCGCAAGTCATGAATTATCCGCGCACGAAGCAACTGTAGATCAAATCGCAATATTTCTCATTACTCATATGTGCATTTCCCACTTTTCATCAGCGAACTATTGCCGGTCTCTTCGATTAAAGAAAAAACCCGAGGAAGAGAATGTCTTCCTTATGATACGTTCGATATCATCCTAACGCTAATAATCTTACTTTCTCGCTATGAATCAGCATTCCATAGTGCTATTCCAGCGCATCAATTGTCCATAGGATCATCATTGACAAGGACCTATCACGTATTTTAAAACTACAAAGGTATGATGCCAAATATAGTTGTGTGATTTCTATTATGCGTTATTATCGATTCGATCTTTCTTAATTATTACATTTGATTGTTTTATGTATTTTTTAATTAACAGAATGGGACAAATTACGTGTTGACATTTAAATAACTGTTTTCTTACATTTTGCAATAAAAATCTTTGTAAAAATAATGTTGCATTATATAATAAACAAGGTGCGATAAACTAGATAAGACGAAATAGAAGCTACAATAAATAAATATTTAAATATTTTTCGTAACCTGAATAACTAAAATGGTATATTCTTCTAGTCAAAGAAAATTTCGCAAGATTATATTTCGGGGTGAGAAAAATTGTTTATTTTTACACCCCATTAGATAAATTTCGATCGCATAAAAAAAATAACTTATATTACCAGTAACATGTAAATATTATATGTTGTAAGAATAAACAGCGTAAACATTATAATGTTATTGCAGAAAGACTGATACAATCGATTATGGTAATGCAGGATTTGATACAATCTCCGACTGCATTAACGTCGAAAGACAAATTAATTCTTTTCCTCGTTATAGTATAATCACGTTATTGTTTTAGGCCAATTAGTCGATGGCCAATAATATGAAAATTCATCATGAGGAAGCGATTTTACAGCGATTGAATGTGATATGAGAATTTCTCTTCGTTCACGGAAGAGTTATGAAAGGGTTAAACGTCACGGGAGAGGCACGGAGGAGCCTCTGTGCTCGGTGAATTCGAAACCTCGCATTACGCCATCGATTACGCGGATGACCGTATTGGAAACTCCTAGAGCGAACGCCGCGTGCACCGAGTGAGAACTTTTCTTTCGCGGATAACTGGACGAAGATCGCCGTTCACTGTTATAGAATGGCTATGATGTGGATCTTTGAATCTTGCTTTAGCAACTTCAAATGCTAAGTAAGCAACGGCTGACAGGAGTACAAACGAATCTCACGTTACAAAATTCCTATCACGAAATTGAAATGAACGATGGAGTGCATATTTCGACAATGGAGATAGCCTTTATTTGAAATGACCTCTTTCGCGGAGACAAAAATGCAATACTTGTGAAATTGAAGTGTTGAATATATTTCTGTCGAGAATTGTGAGTCGTGAAATGAAATAGTGCAGAATTTTTTAATGCAAAGAATAATAGATGTTTTAAAGATGCTAAAGAGAGAATGTCATAAGTAACAACTGTACACAAATATTTAATCATTAAAATATATTTACAATAATTAATAATATTTATTAAAAGATTATCTATAAAATCTATCTATCGATTCTAAAATCAAAACACTGTTTTACAATTCCTTTTATTCAACACTTTCAGTCCCGTGCACTGCTCGGGGTTAAATAAACGAACAATATCCGAGCATAGCTTGGAACGCTTAAACAGAAGAAACAAAGCCAATTGTTTGTTCGGGCTTCGACTGTTTGAAAAGACTCTTTGTGTAATATATATTAAATGGATGCTAAGTTGTAAACCATTAAAAAAACGTCTTAAATAAAATGCTAAAACTAATTAAAACTACTTAAAGCTCAGTTTCTACTAAAAATGTTAAAAGACTTAATTATCTAGTTTAATTCTATTACATATTTTGTCTTAGTTCTAGAGCTATCTGACTTAACCCAAACTAGTCTATCGAAATAAAATTAGATTGGGATGTATTAGTGCGTTATTTAAGTTAAAAGACAAAGACACAAAGAATAAAAAATACGTGCCTTTAGAAAAACACTATATTGCACAGTAGTCTGTTAGGATTACTGTACCTAATCGCGATGATGGAAACTCATATTCTAATAAATTGAGACCGTGATTCATAATCTACTTAATGAAATAATGAATTAGCGACTACATATAAATAGTAAACAAATTATAAACGGTTTTATGCGTATTATATATTAAATGCAGGACAGTTGAATAAGAGGATTTAGAATAACATAATTTCTCATTAGAATCTGCCGCATTACGGATAACTGCAGAAATCCTTGATCCTCTGCGCACATACATACATACATATATAGTATTATTACGATATCTCTTGTTCACGAAGTGTTCATTCGTTATGTAGGTTTATTATCGTAATATAATTCTCACTGTGTTGCATAAATAGGTCGATATAGCAAATGGGTACCACATATTATCATATGCGGTTTATGTGCGCTAAGAAGTTCATTAAATATTTATTTTTTCTGTTTATTTAATTATTATGCAATACAATTAGGATACAATTATCTATTACTGTTATTTATCTATAATTATTTATATTACTTTTACTTGACAGAAAGTGATTATTACACTATTATTTACGGTAAATATAAATTAGAGATTATCAAATCATATTTTATCGTTCAAAAAATTTTTTATGTTCTCCAATTTAGGAAGGCAACACATTATTTGTAATATTGTTACCATTATTTTTTTGTAAAGATTATTACTTTTATATCTGTAACGGTAACGTCTTTACATTTTTACAGTAACGATAATGAATGCAGCCGTTACTTTTATAATACATTATATAATTCAACCCTATTATCTTTATAGTGCCAACAGATTTGTGCATCTCTCCCTTATTAATAATTTTTTTAAAGAGTCTATTTGAATGCTATTATTATTTTAATTACATTACACAATTGCAGAATTGTGATAGTCAATATGTTACTTTTTTTTTAATGCATGTACCCCGCGTCTCTTTAGTACTACACAAACTAATACCATTGAATGACATTCTGACGTAAATTTCTTCTTACAGGGAAACACTCTTTCCCAGGCGCATTACACTCGTTCCGAACGTTCTCGGCATAATACGAAAAACCAGGATCGTGCCGAAGGAAGCATCGTGCCGCGTTATGCTCTCCCGATCTCCGTGCAATATTCTAAGGCAAGGTAAGAGCGTGATGATGAGGCAAGGGTGAGACAAGGCAGGGCAAGGCAAGGCACGACAAGGTAAGGCACGGAGGAAGCCGCCCCTCCGTGATGACGGGCGGAGGAGCCCCTCTACTCTTGCCGCCTACCTGGATCCCGACACGCCGTTCAAGAATCATCTTATTAGAGACCTCCCCATGCTATATAAACCCAACGTGCCAGCATGCCGAGTAGTTACGTACTGACTTTATTCACAGTCGTGCGCCGGAGAGTGCATCGACGACATAACAACACAACACGACACACGCACATCCCGTTCGTATACGCATACGCACGTGTGCTATTATAATCCTGCCGATAATAATCGCCTTGTTTTGTGAAACCCTCTCGAAGAAGTTGTCCAACCCCTGAACGCGACACGAACGCCGGCCGAAACCCCCGTGACATCTCATCGTGTCTCAGTGGTGTATCGTCACCGATTATTGAAATCGACTGCATTGATGTAGCGAGAATCTTTTTCTTTCTCAAAGCAGTGTACGATCAACCGGAGAAACACGTAGTACTTTTGATTAAACAGTTAAATTATTTGGTGTTTTAGAAAATGACAAATACGATTCTATTTGTATCAAACTTTATCAAATGATTTTGCTTGTGTTACCACATATTATCACTAAAAATTAAAAATGTGACAATAATTTCCAGCTCTTAAAGAAATTGATACAAATAATACTTTTGGCATTATTGGAATACTATTTAAAAATAGTTTTTTTTAAGTGTTCTTTAAAATCTAAGATTTTTTTTTAATATAAGTTTTCGAATAAATAATATATGTTGAAAAAATAGGAGAAATTACTACTGTTTGAATATATTAAAGTTTTAATTATTATATTAAATTTACTTTAATTTAGACGTGATATTTATATTCATAATATTTATGTATCACAACGTAAAATAAAATTATAGGTATTTATAACAAAATTTTTCAAAACTAAAAATATATAAACATTAATTTAGAATAGATTATAGATATAATTTTATAATAATATATCATGTTGTATATATGACATATACAATATTATAAAATTCTCAAAATCTGATGCAAGATAATTTTATAGATTGTTTAGAGATCTATTAAAAAATCGTCAGCATTATATAAAATATGTTGACAAAGAAATAAATAAACCAAATACAAGAATTTATAATCGAGTTTCTTCTTTCCTGACAGTACACTGTTTAATAAAAGAATAATAGTAAAAAATTAGATAGCATAATTTATTGGAAAATACTGTCGCGTAGTATACATAAAAATAATCCGGTGCATTCAATCTCCCTCTTTCCTCCACGTTTGTACAGTCATTCACTCACGCGCATATCACACCCGGAACATATATATTTTATTTAAATAACGGAAGTTACTACCGTATTTCTTTTATGTAGTGTTAATTTGAAACTTTTTCAGTGCGCGTTGATTTCTCTAAAGGGTTGTCTCGTTATTGTTTCCGCTAGCGAGTACGTGAGTTAGCGTGGTTTATCACCTGGTGCTGCCAAAAGATGTACCCGCAGGTACGTGCAAAATAGATTTGATTTGTCTAGTTATTAATTCGTGATGTATATCAAACAAATTGCAAATTTTTAAAAATTAAAAGTAAATTTTTTTGTTATTGTGAATTTGCGTGTGCTGTTTAGTAGATGCAATCATAAGTATTGCAGCAAGAAGCGCCCACGTAAACCTCCATCAGCACATTCACACAATTAAGCATAGAAACGTCATATTACCTTCAAAAATAACTTGAAATAGTTAAAGATTAACAATCACGCAATCCGAAAAAAAAAATCTGAAAAAAAATCATAAAATCGATCATCAAATTAAACAATGAATTGTTAGAGAAAGCTATGCACATCTTAGTTTCATACTTTCTTATTCATAACCGTCGTCACATCTCACTCATTGTAATTTATTATAATTACAAGTAATTTATGATAATTTACGGCGATAAAAGTCAATTTATTATCATAAAAACGACAATATATTTCTTGCCTGTTTAAAGGAAAGACAAGTGATCTTACTACTCGAGTGATGACACAAGTTTTTCGATACGCATTGAACACACTTCTTCAATTGTCAATTGTAAATACCGGTTATTGCTTATTAGCTCTATGACGAATGAAAAAATACGAATACATTCCTGGAGGGAAGATGCGTGGAACTTGTTCTTCGCGTACGCGCGTTGATTATTTCATTCTCCCTCTTTACTTCGCGCGACCTTTACATCGTTTGTAACTTGTAAAACTTCAGTACGACTTGATTCTTCCCCCCGCCTGAAGAGTCAGCGCATTAATAAAAAAAAAAAGAGACGGATTTGTTATAAATTACTCTTACTGCTGTCACCCGATTAATTCACATCCCACTTGATTAATCGAACGATCTCTTATCCGCGACAAATCGCGATGATCGCCGTATCTATATACCATTAGACGCGCGCCATTTGTGATACGGATAAATCCGATCTGTCGATCATCTTACGGAGAATACACGACCGTGAGATACAAAATCATCTCATGTATAAAATTATCTCGAACTTTGTTACATTCAAATATTTTTATTTTAATTTTCAATAAAAGCAAACATCCAAGTTATCCCATGTGGAAACAACCTCGCGAAAAATGTAGATTTTCCTCTCGATAAATCGAGTTCCGAAAGGATAACTTAGAGCCTTATCCGCAAGTTCAATCCGGCTGCCATTGTGTCATTAGCGTGTCTCATTATTTCTCCTTATTATTAAAATATGAAGAAAAGCGATTACAACAATGGCCGGTGATATCATCGCCGGGCATAATATAAACGTCAGACGCACGCCCACACGACATTATAATGAGATATTAATGAACTAACGGGCGCATGCAATGCGCATTTGTCAGTCCCGTCCCGTCCGGAGTAGCTTCTCACGCTTCTCCACATTTCGATTGACTACTGGAACGAAGTTGCGACATCCTAGCCGCTGCACTGCCGCGGGACAAGTCTTTAGATGCTCTCACCTCCCCTCTCTCTCTCTCTCTCTCTCTCTCTCTCTCTCTCTCTCTCTTCCTTTCTCCTCTACCTTTCTCTCTCTCTCTCTCTTTCTCTCTCCTTCACTCTCTTTCTCATGTGTGTTTATATTTTATATATTTAATGCACACCTCTTCTCCAGCGACGCGTTGCAATCGAAGTACAGGGTTAAGAGCATAATACAAAGGTCTCTACTGTCGCAATAGAGCACAGATCGCCGGCCGCATCTCCGAACAACGTTGACGTAACATCGCCGGCATTACTGATTCGGTCTGCTCCTTTTTCACGTCGATTTTCCTTCATTCGCGTCGCCGGTCGAAGCTAATGGCAACGTACGACGACGAATCTCGTCGCGCGCGCGGTCTGTTATTACGCCGGAAAAAAAGATTTGCGAGGTCCCGCGGTGCTTATCACACGCGAAATCGCGGTCTCGTCATTCGCTGCGCACGAATTACGTTTGCTAACCGTTTTGGTTGTCTTACATTAATTTTTTTTTTTTTCGATTTTTCTCTTACATTGATTTCTAACGCTACGCGCAGACGAACGATCCTTTCACGCGAGCGCATTCCGCTGTTCCTCGTTACCTATGTCATTTTCAATGAAAATCTGATAAAAATCGCGTTTTAATAAAAACTACAGTTGAAATATATGTGAATAACTAATACATATACCTACACACATATTACACGCTAAAAACCCAATTAATTTAAAAATTAATAAAATACTTCATTATTTTTTACAGTTTATCAGATTTTTAAATACTTTTGAAATAGATATTTTAAATCCACTGTGCCATCAAATGTAATTTAAATTAAAATGTACTTTTCCAAATATTTCGAATTTAAATAAATAATTAAATAAAACCTTGGCTGTTTTGGAGATGTTATTTTTTGCAATAATTTCTTTACCGTTTTTTTCTGGGATATAAGTAAGGAAAATATCTTATAGATGGTTGTTAGCATCAAAAGGTATTAAACTGCTAGTCCATTTAATTTGTAACATCGCATATATCGATAAAAAAAACTGTGTGTTAAAATTGACAAATTTATCGGCGCGCAATATATATTGGTAATTGTAAATGTATGATTAATTATACACGCGATTAATTATACTACTTAACTTGTAAAGGCAATATTAGATATATATATTTCTGATTTTAAAAGTCATCCGAGCCGGTAATAAATATTTTTATTAATTAAATAATTGTTAATCAATTTCAGTAAATAAAAAATTAAGTTTTTTCAAAAAATTTGTTGTGAACTTTCTTGTCATTTATTATTTTTATTATTTATAATTTATCTCTTAATTTTCTTTCATATAAAAATTTTTTTCACATTTTGTATAAAATTAATACGGTGGCTACATAATTAACTGTAAATAATTCTCTTATGATATGCTTTAATCGATGTTTGATCTTTTCTATGTAATAAATGATTAATAAATTTCAAATAGGTTAAAATGACATTTATAACATATTAATAAGCTAATTACATCTGGTATCAAATCTAAATTTTAAAATAATTTATTTCAGACTTAAAAAACATCAGTTTCTCAACACAAGTCTTTCATAACAAATTATAAGTTAAATATTATATTAATAAATACAATATAAATATTAAATAAATGCAACATTAAAATATCTGGAAATAAAAAAATTATTGAACGTTATTTATTATCTTTACATTAATAGCTTTCAGTTTTAAGGTTTATACAATCATCGTAACAAATTGTTTATATCCTAATTTGTATGATTTAGCGTAATAAGATTAGCGTAATAAATAATGCAATAATATTGATGATAATGAGCGTTGGAGACGATGTGTATGATAGATTAGAATTATTTTATCCAACCCCCATTTCGTCAAACTATAATTATTTCCATCAATCTCATCAAAAGTCACAACTCGCGGAATATGTTGCGCTACAGAAAAATTATTCCTCTGGCATCTTGACGTACTAAATATCAAGCTCAAGTACTAACAGAGAATACGCTTGATTTATTAAAATTATACACCTCATACAACTCGCGCGCACGGTGCGGCTCGCATATGTAACCGATAAGCTACGCGACAAATGTCAGTTTACACACGGGAATGATTGTGACGATATTCAACACCGGATCTGAAAGTTGGAGAGCGTCTATTACGCGTGTGGCTGACGGATAATTCAAACAAAACAAAAGACGCTACTACATTAGACATGTAGCACGGTGGAATTGAGACTCGACGGAAACTCACATATCCGGCTACATTAACCCATCGCATAATCCTAGTCATTTTGACCTATTTCTGTAAATCAAACAAAATAAAAAAAAACTAATACGTAGGTACTAGCATTAAATTGTTTAAATATTTATATCTATTAGTAAAAGATTAAGTTATGCAAGTGGCCTCTTATTGACTTTATTCTTAGTTTGTTTGATTTATTCTCAAAACCTCTTACTTATTTTTTCTTTTATTTCTGCAATAATTATGTAAAAAAAGTTTAGATATTTCTTCTTTGCAGTAAAAAATAAGAATAAATAATACACTTACAAATTTATCAATACTTCATCTATAGGTATCTAATATTTTGTTTAAAAAACCTCGTTTATACTTAATAAAATATGAAAATATACACTTTACATTGCATGTGTCTCATACACGACAATGAAACTTACATATTTCAATAAATTTTAGTAAAAGTCAAAATTCTATAATATGTATGTTTATAAATGTAAAATATGGAATTTATGTACGGAATATTAATGCATTATCTATGGTTATGGCATTATCTAAGCTGTCTACATTGGTTTGCGACATCCTGACAACTTATTACGTTTCTCATTATATAGACCTGAACGATTTCTCGAAATGTCGACTGCTGACATATGTTCTGGTTATAAAAACACGTCTTCGTTGCGCATTCATATCGTAAATGCAAAATGATGCATTACCACGGTAATCCTATAGCATTTTCAACGTCATGAGATAAGTAATAACCGCGTTTGTAACATTTTATTACGCATTGAAAACCATAATACTGTATTACATTTATTTCAATTTCGTTATCCTGGAAGTATAAGATGTATTATTTAAAGATAAGTGAGTTTTCATAAGATTTAGTAGCATTTATCATCATCATAATGATACAACACATAACAATTTAAATAAATTAAATTTAAATACATTTTTAAAAGAAAGAGAGAAAATTTATTCTGCAACATTATAATTTTTATTTTTTAAATGGGGCATCTAAATTTTATTAAATTTAGTTTCTACATATCTTTCTATTAATTTTGTCTAGTTCTTCTAATTATAATTAAAAATTTAGAAATTAATTTTGCTAAATTTCAAAATTAAAAACCAAATTAGAACTAAATAAATATTATATAATTGTTTATAAAAACGAATTTATAATACTTTACTATTTCTTGATTTTTATCACAATTAAAATTTTTTGTGCTTGCAAGTACTTTTTAAAAAAATTAAGAAACAGAAATTTAATTCTACAAGAAATTTCCATTAATTTTATTAGCCCTATATTTGTGAAATGCTTAAATATGCAAAGAATTTCCATAACTTTCTCTCACGCAGTATGGTAAGGTATCTCAAAGTCCTTCAAACTAATTTAAAAAACTACGTATCATAGTGCGCAATGGCGTAAGAGAGGCTTCTGTCCCTGGCTTCAACGGCCATAATGAAGAACATATTATTGAAGATATAACATCTCACACTAAGAAGACGATGCAATAATATTTCATTAAAGCAGCCGCCAACGATCTTCTTTCATTACAAACTTCTTGTCATAATATAGTAATATATTATACAAACTTTGCAAGAGATGCAGCTTTTTCTCAACTCTCAATCATACGTTTTACTAACGATTCTTTATTCCATTGACACCCACACGTTTCAATTTATAAAAATTTTATGGAATTTACTTTTTACTTACATAAGTTCTTGCAGTATTGCAATATTGTATAATTTAAATGAAAACATATGCAGGCCAGTATGAGCTGGCAAGCGCAGATGTCCCGCGCATTCAAAATATAATATTAACAGTACTCGAAGTAAATAGCGGTATTAGTTTCGATCTCTACTCAGATTCTCTTCAACATCTCAACCAGATGTTGGCCTACGATTATGCAATGTAATCATCGCCTTTATCTAAAGGAAAGCGATATATCAATCTTTATTTTATATCCATTCTATGTAACTCCTTCCGTACAAAATACATTCCGGGAGGGTGTATCTTAATAGCCCGATTTCTCCTGCGCAGCTTGTCGTGCTATGCGTGACGGTAGCCAGCGTTATTGGTGACCTGCCACCGGGCACACGGCGCAACACCTATCTGCCGCCAGAGCCGACGAAAGGTGGTTACACGTACAGCAAACCGACGGTACCATTCACGAAGCCCACGCCGACGGCGCCGTTCCCCCAGACGCGTCCGACCCCGAGCTTCCCCGGACCCAGACCGACGCCGTCCTTCCCCGGACCCAGGCCGACGCCGTCCTTCCCCGGAACCAGGCCGACGCCGTCCTTTCCTGGGCCCAGGCCGACACCAACCTTCCCAGGACCTACCAGGCCTACTCCCTTTCCGTCAACGGGCACGGGATATCCGACCGGACCAAGACCTACACCTCCTTTCCCGGACTTTATCAGTCAACAAAGCGGTGGTGATAAAAACGTTATCGGCGGCCCTGGTGTAAGTATATACTATTATGCTAAATGTCAGAAAACCCGTACTTAACATTTAATTATTACATAAATGATCTTGAAGGAATAAAGAACAGGTAGATAAGCTTTTTTTGCTTAATAAGAAATCTGCAATTCAGAAATAGCTAAAAAATTAATTTTCTTTAATTTAGAATAAAAGAACATAAATGAACATCTTAAAAATCATGGCACATCTCAAAACTCAAATCAATAGTACCTCTCAAAACGGAGAGGTATCTTATTTGAAAAGTTCCCAAAAATATTCAAATTCAAATTTAAACGGTTCAACATCATTTGTTCGATTGGTTAATTTGTTCAATTAATTCATTCAATCAATTCAATTGAGTTAAAGGTTCGAATAGTTTAAACGTTAAATAAAAGATTTTTATTAATGATTCAAATATTTAAAAAATCAAATAAAAATAATATCACTAAAAACAGGAAATAAACAATTAATTTTTGCTCCTTCCATTTTTAGATTTAAATAGTTCAAAAAATTCTAGCTTAAAATTCATACTGTTCGTATTGCTGTATATAAAAATGTAACACTAATGCTGGTATTCATAGTCGGGTCTTATATTTAAGATTATCTTAAGGACTGTCTTAAGATGCCATCAGCCAATCACAGAGCCATATTAGCATCTTAAGACATTACTTAAAATAATCTTGAAATAAGATTTGACTATGAATACCAGCCTAAGTATTTGTATTTTTCTGCAAAAAACAATGCAAAAATCTACAGTAAAATACATGATAAAATATTAACTGATACAATTTTCCAATTATAAAAATTAAGCACAATTTTTTATTTTTATAATATTTATATAAAATATAACCAAGATTTGTATTAATAAATTATATATGATATAGCAAATGTATAACTTTTTAACTGATGAATGTTGCAGCATGATCATCATCATCACGAACCTGGTATGCCCTTCGACTTCAACTACGCTGTAAAGGACGACGCTTTCGGCAACGATTATTCCCATAACGCCATTAGCGATGGCGAAGTCGTTCGCGGTGAATATAAGATACAACTTCCGGACGGTAGGACGCAACTTGTACGATACACCGCAGATTGGCAACACGGTTTTAGCGCACAGGTCACTTACGATGGAAATCCTCGCTTTGATGGAAATTTCAATCGAGGCTACTAGCTTTAGTGTCGGGTTCTAGGGTTGTTCAATTTTTGTTAAATCGAAAAGACTACAGAGCACAACGAATCGTCGCATGTAACAATATTTTAAATATATTGGAGATTAGTAAGAATGTGTCGTGAAAATATGATAGTTTACGTAGAGAACAAATGTTCGCTATATATTACTTATTACGATACCGATAATGGCGCGTATTCAACGTCTTAGAAAACCACACATAACGTCGTTTCTCGCGAAAGTATAAATTAACTTTTTCTTAACAAAAAGAGAAAGCGAAATAAATATTTTTGTAACATTTTTAATTTCGATATTTTGATATCAATATCGATTTTGATGTTTAAACAGCCAAATCAAAATTGTATTAAATTCAGCTTCTTATTTAAAAGACATGAATAATAATTGTAATGTTTATTTGCAAATTTTAGTCATAAGAAGCATTTCATAACTCGCTGAAAAAATTATTAATAGAATTTATTGCTTATTAATTTCAATAAACAAATAAAAATCTATTTTTTAACACAAAATTTCGTAAGAAATAGTGCTATTTATTTAATTCTGAAACAAACTATATATCAGTGTGATCCAAAATTATCTTCTTTTTTACACATTCTTAAATAAAAAATTAAATAATTTAAGAAAACATGTATAGCTAATATAAAAAATAATAAATAAAAATGTGCTTTTTTCATCTGTGATATATAACCATTGTATTATCACATTTTTATCTTGATTACATCACAGATCATTTTCAACAGCATATATAATTGTTACAATTGTATTGAAAGATTGGATCACATTGATCTGTATTATAAATTTCCTACATATTTTTTATTGTGCAATAGAACCGTATTGTTTAGCACTGCTTTGTGATAAAAATTATACAGAACAAAAGAAAATAGATATAGACTAGACATATAATACTCTACGTTTATGCTATTCTATCTTGCTTTGCACATTAAATTTTTTTGTTTTGTTTCCAGTACTTAAAGTTATCAAATAATTTAAGACTCTAAATAATATTAGCATATAGATAATTACCGTTGACCGCTATACAATGTGAAATTAATTCACGATTAAACTATGTAACAAGATAGTTAATCGTATCACATGAGAAAAATTTACTTACAATAAAATTAAAAAATAATATTAATATATCCTTTCTTTTTGGAACACTGCCAGATTTACATAAATAGAAATATCTCCACAATCAACCCTAGTTTCAACTAATAACTGTAATATAAATACAAATTTTAATTACTTTATTAATTTCTATGTTAAATAAAATTTTTTAACTTTTTAAATAAAAAATACTCAATTACTATCAAATATTCAACTTAATAAAATCTATATACCATACTAAATATCCATCAATTATTTTCTATTTGGCTACTAATAGAACTACATATCTGAAGAGATCATCATATATAGATTTTTAAGTTTTTACTTTTATATTGTTAAAACAAATTTTTTCACTCTTCCACTATAAGAAACTATGGCTAAATGTGAATAAAAAATAAAACTTTATCATAATGATCATTTGCTACAATAATATAACTAAAAACATTTTATAATGTAAATGTTTTAAATTATATACAAATGACATATTTATTTTAAAATGCGATTTTGGTGTAACAAATGTTTGCTGATCATAGAGAAATAAAAGTATCATTCATTAGTTATTCATTGAATTGATTCTTATCAGAATTCTTTTTATCTTCGAAAAAAAAAAATTCAAAAATTACGTCATTGTTGTAAAAACTGAACAATGTAATATTAATGTTAATAAAATAAATCAAATAGAACATATATATATATATATATATATATATATATATATATATATATATATAGTATAATCAAATAGAATATTTATATTATACTAATAATAATCTTTTCAATTTTTAAATATTTACATATCATATCCATATAAATGTCCTTCCGCATATGCTCTTGGCATATCATAAGAATTTCTACGAATTCTTCTGCCAATTGGTTCTAAATCATTATAGCATTTTGTAAATACTCTTTCTATAGCTGCTTCTGCAACTTCTGCTGATACTTTGCGTGCACCCATTACAGACATCTTAGCCTTAGTTTTTACACAATTCTGAATAAACATTATACATTAACAAATAATGTAGTAAATTTAAAAAACTGCTAGTAAAGATCTGTGATAAAAATTATCTTTCAAAATAATAATTTACCTGATGTGTTGCTTTTATGTTAATAAAAGATGAATCACCTTGTAAAAGTGAGCCCATAAAACTACAATGTGCAAGATTTGCTGCTCTAATTTCTGTACAGGCTATGTGATCGATATTAGTTACATCTACTTTGTTACGACAGTAGTCAAACATATGAATCATTTCATGTAAAAGAACACTCCGAACCATGTTTTCATTACTCGCCGAATTTTGACAGACAACTATCTATAAAGGAAATAAATGTGTCATTGTTCATAGTATGCATAATTTTAAATAATATATAGTAAATTAAAGAATTTATTTTTTGGACAGATTACTTATTAACAGAGGTACAATATATTTCGTAACAAAACAAAGTTTAATTAAGCAATTCAAAAAAACTCATTTACCTGATTATATTCTGAATCGTATCCACCAGTTACAATTGGATTACATACCTCACAAGAAATATGTCGACGAATATCTATTTCACTGGAATATCAATAATAATCTAGTTCAATAATAATAAACAATAAATGAACAGAAATTATAGAGTTAAACACATAATATGTGCAATAAAAAGATATGTACAAACCATCCAGAACCTTTCAATGCTCCCATCATAAGTTTTATTATAGGACCTTGAAACATCACATAATATAAGTGGTAAGGAAATAATGTTAGATTTGATTATATAAAACTAAAAATAATATAATAAATTTTTTTAATAGAATAATAATAACAGATAAAAAATAAATTAAAATAATACAATAAATTATATTTGTAAAGCATTGAAAATAAATTTAGGTCACTTTACTTTCTATTTCTTTTTAGATAAGAAATGCATTATTCTTATACTCACTATTTTCTATATAAAACTAAAAATAAAAGAATATAACAGATTCTATTTATAAAATATCAAAAATTAATTTGTATTACTTTCTATTTTCTTTTATATAAATAAGAGAGAATTGCCTCTTACTATTTTTTATACATCTATAAACATTGTCTTCACATTTATTTTTGTCTATCGATTCTCGTCCCTGAGCACCAATTAATCTTTTAAACCAACTCTTCTTATACTGCCCTCCTCTTCTTTCTGGATACATATCAGATTCCCATAAATCATTATTCGCAGTTGCTTCTTCGGCAACACCACTTTCATCTCTTTTTCCTTCATTTACTTTTTCATTTTTGATTGTCATGATCACACAAATAAAAAAACTGATAAAAAAAAATCTATAAACAGGGATAAATAAGCACTAATCACACTAATTAGAACTTATTGCACTATCAGCCAAATACTCTCGCATTAACAGTGCAAGTACATTTCGTAATTTGAGGTTATAGTAGGTTACATAACCTCACATGGCTCACAAAAATCGTCAGAAAACACGTGAACACATAATATATTTCACAGCATCAAACCAGAGAGAAACCTGAGAACGATCATCGCGTCTGTATTTTTAGGTATTTTCATCAGCTCCTCTATGTGCACAAAATGTGCACATTGAACTATGTAGTCAAATATCTATGAATCCCGTAGGTAATGTGCATGACTTTTTGGATCTCTTCTATGCTATGTCGACGTTTATTTGGTTCTGTTTCATGTTATACCCGTAAATTTTACAATTATATGCATTCATATTTTAAATCTGTTTTATGCAAATGTGCATAATCGTGTTCTATAAATGTGCAATACCACATATACATAATATAAATTCAATTGATTTGATAAAAATTCACTCACCGATTGCTGTCGCTGCTCCTGCTGCTACTGCTACGTTCCTTTTCCGGTTTTGCTGACATTCCTTTGCCGCTTTCTGCTAGTCGTGCTCGTCGTGCGAACATACGAAATTCTCGAAACGAATTTGTCTCCGTTCGTTGTATCTCGGCGCGTAATTTTCATTCAACGGTTTTCCTCGGCCTGCGTTTGATCAAACTACAATGGCTACGGTCCACTTGACGCTACAAACGTTTCGAAGCATTCTTTGATTGGTCAATTCGTAAAAATCTTTGTTTCGATTGGTCAATCAAACGCTTCGAAGCATTTGTAGCGTCAAGTGGACCGCAGCCAATGGGTGCAATATAATTGGTTTTTAACCTTTGAATCCAACCAATTGCAACATTCAATTGCCACTCAATACACATACGTTTAAGCGCGAAAATTTGAGGAGTGATTTTAACTGAGCAGCAAGAATGTCAGACAAATTATGTTGTTAACAGTAACTTAGTAAGACTTATTATAATATATACCTCATAATTTGTACTTTTAATTATTTTTTAACTTTGTTCTGTCGATTAATCAATTTGTTTCTTTTCATCAACTTTTTTTTATGGGTGGCTAGGAGGAGAGCCAGCTTAGCCACGATGTCTTCGGCCAATGGATAGCACACAGGACATGACAAAGGTAATTTGTCTTGTTTTTAACTTTGCATTTTCGCATTTATAGAGCTTGTATTTTATCTAGCTTGTATTTCTACCCTTTGGCCCAAACGTGAATGTGGCATGGACGCATACCACAGAACGATTTTATTGACAGTGTCGAAAATGTGGATGTGATACGTAGTTCTGCATCTATGTGTATTTGGCGCTGATGCTACATCTTCGGTCGTATGAAAAAGACCGCGGTAGCCGTTCTCGGGCTTCTCTCTTGTTCTCTCTCTGCTTAAACTCAATATAAACAAAAATTAACTCTTGACGGAGTTTTTAATCTAATTCTTAAAAAAATGTAAACAAAAATAATTTAAATTAGAAAAAAAATTGAACAGCATCCCATACTGGCCGATGCTAGATCTCGCAGCATCTTTTTTCCTGCTTGCTCGCCAGACGGCACGGCGATGAGAGACACGACACGAGTTACGCCAATCTCATCGACGTGGCACCTTGTTTCGAGTCAGTGGTAGCCGGTTGGATTAGTTGGAGTTGTTGGCGTGGTGAAGAGTTGTACAGGTTGGAAGGCGCATTTTCCAACCAACGTCCGTCGTGGAGTTGTCACAGTTGTGTTAAAGAGACACGCAAACTCACAAAATGAATAAGATTATTGTCCTGTGCGCGTTAACGGGTATAATTTCCGTGGCTTACGCCGAGACGTGTCAGAAACCCGAAATTGTCGCGTCGTCATATGTGACGGAAGACGCGACTGTCCTCACGAACGTCGCCTTTACCATGCAATTCGTGTTGAAGTGCAGTAACGGCGTAAAGGGAATCAGTTTGTACGCCGAGGTCGAGGGCAAGACATTGCCGGCAGTTAGATTGAGTGCTGATAATAAATACCAGGTAACATATGCTTTTTTTGCTGCTTGTCTTTTACCATCATAAACATAGACATAAATGAGTGGAATCGGACTACATATGAATTAAACAAAGATTGTAAATTAAATTAGACGATAATTAGAACAAGAATAATAACATATTTACAGAGATATTTTATAATTTATTTATTTTTGCTTTAAATTATTGATCATGAAAATTGAAACAAAGTATCTAACTCCAACTTGATATTTCAGTAAAAGTCATCAATGATAACTTGACACTAATAAAATTATTTCTTACGTGCCACAGATATCTTGGACAGAAGATGTTAAGAAAGCAAGATCTGGCGATTACTACATAAAACTGTATGACGAGGAAAAGTATGTTGCTGTTCGTAAAGCAATAAGAAACGGAGAAGATCCTGATAGTGTGAATCCTTTGGCAGTGGTTGTTCTTAACAATCCGGGTGTTTTTCTTGGCCCTTGGGTAAATTCCGAATTCTTAGCTGCTTTCTTGGCTATTCTTGTATCCTACTCGGCGTTCTCTGCAAAGTACAAACTTCTAGCGTAGAAAATTTTTTGTTACTAAAAAAAATAAACATTTAAACAAAATATTCAAACAAATATTATTTATCCTTAAAAATAAAACTTAATAAAATATAAATAATAGTAATATATAATAAACTTATTTGTACATTTCTACATTTATCTTTAAAAAACTGATGTATATTATGCTGATACGTTTAAGTTACAAGGAATTTTTTTTTGTATATGTAAATATATCAATTCTAATTTTTATATAATAAAACTTAGAAAATAAAGTTCTATTTTAGATTATAATGTTTGCAACAATGCAACTTAAAAATAGTCAATTTGATTTGTTTACAAAAAAGAGCATTGTGACAATTGAATGACAATTCACTACACTGAGTGAATAGCTTATGCTTCTAATAAATTGTCATATCAAGTAATATTTAAAAATTAATATTATAAAATTTTAATGATTTAAACATTAAAGGGGAAAACTTTTTTTTTCATTCTTTGCAATAGTTTAAGATCCTTATTATCATCATTGTTATTAAACTATGTATGATAACTCGCGAATATTGCAAACCATTAAAATTTTGTAGATCGACAAAATTGTTGGCATGCAGTTTAGAGAATTGGAAAATGTATAGTAATTCATGTGAACAAAGGCTTGTTTTCACTTGTATTTAAAATAATATTAATAAGCCTCTTTAATATTAATTATATTAATATTATTTTAAAATACTGTAAAGAACTTATTGCAAATAATTGTCTCAGCCGTTCATCAGCCTCTTCTTTCAATTGCAATTATTATACATATCGCGGTCTTATATTAATTATTATTACTCTTTTTCTTATTCTAAGAATTAAACCAAGATTAAAATTAATTTACGTTGATGAAAATTATTACCGTTTCTTTTTTAAGTTATGTTGTATTATAGTAAATATATACAAGATATTAAATTCAGACATACATTTATATGACCATAGCAAAAATATTATTACTCTAAGATCAACAGAATAATATAAAATATATTTAGATACATTCAATATAACTCTTTTGCTGGTGGCCTCCCAAATAAGTGTTTCCAAGACGGTGGATGCTTCAAATCACTGCCGTCCCTTGTTTCTAACACATGTATCCATTGATTTAAGTAGCACACTAGTGCTATCGCATCCTCTATGTTGTCACCCTCGGAACAGAATTTGAACAAGATAGCACAGGGAATGTTGGTGTCAGAGAGGAAGTTGAAGAGGCTCTTGGCAAATCCACCCCCTGGTATTTGCAATCTCTCCTCCCCGGTCACGTCGACTTTATTATGCGGAATCCAATTGAGATCGTCGAAGAGTTTGCCGCTCTTAGATTGTATTGCGCCAGACGCGACATATCTTAACTTAAGATGTTGCGGTTGGACTTCCCTCTTTATGTAGTCGTAACTGCTCGCAAGAATTATCACCTGTAAAAGAAAAATACATATAAGAAAAATATGTTCCTGTGAAAACAGTAGATTAAAGCATTACTTTGGCTATTTTTCTTTCGGTGACAAATTGCGCCAGTTCTTTGAAGAATTCACCGAGCTCGCCCACGTACGGCGAGCGGATCTGTACGACGACGATGCGTTCCTTGATCCCCGCGTAAATGTCAATCGTCGTGACAAGCTCATTCGTGTGCTCATGATAAGCGTTCGCGCCGACAACGGGCATGAATGACGCGCTAAAAATTTGACCGATCTTCGGAAGGTTAAGATTCGAGACAAGCAAGTCGACGGACAGCTGTCCGACATTTCCCACCGCCACTGATGGTAAGATAAGCGTAAAATTTTCCAAATCAATATCTTGCATTAGTTTAATCATTTTCAAGTTTAACGATATATGTACTTTAATCTATTAAAGTGCGAAGTAAACACTAGTAAGTGACATGTCACACACTCACACCATGATATTCAACCGGTAATACATATATATATTACATGCTCGTGTGCAAATGCACCTGCATTGATACAATTTTCGATAATTTTCGGAACGCGCCAATCATGAACGTGAATTATGAAATTGCATTCTTCTATCTTAAATCAAAAATCTACAATTAAAAGATAAAAAATAAACGTAAATGAAATTATAATTAAATTTACAAAAATAAATATAAGAGATTATGTCGATTATTATATATTATATATATAAATTATTATTGTCTATTATTATATAAAAAATATTATTGAAAAAATTTTTCAATTTACCTAAGATCAGATTTAAGATTGCATTACAAATACCGCTCTAAAATTATCAAGTAGGATACATAATTTTATTAATATATCGTTACAAACACTTTTAATATAATTGTAAATTCTATATTTAAACTAAACAAATAATTTTGTGTTATTAAACATTTTTTAAATTAATAAAAATTTAATTAAAATTTTACAATTTTTAATATAAACCGTGACATCGGGACCAATCACAATGCTGTATTTTTATCATGTGATCAAAAACAGTATTGTTATTGGAGATTGCGAATTAAAGCTTTGAATTCAACTAATAGAATAATTAATAGAATAATTAACACTAATATTCATTAGTTTTATTTATTGTTTTAAGTAATGTCTTAAAATGTTATGATTTTATAATTGCTTGATGACATCTTAAGATAGTACTTAAATTTTAATATCTTAAATATAAAATTTGACTATAAATATTGGCCAAAATTATAATTAATCAAATTCTAATTTTAATTCTTTAATTGTTTAATTCGCAATTTTCAATCTTCGATGAATAATCCAATACAGGCTTAAGGCTGCGTTCTGAAATTCTCAACTACGATTGATCGTTCCGCATGAATTTCATCATAGTCTCCGTATGCCATGGTCAGAACTTTTGTTCCTTGTCACTTTTTGCTTTGTAGGGGTGGTTCGTACCATTGCGTGGACGTGAAGTGTCATCCGACGAAATTCTTGTTATCGTAGGCTCTTTTCAAATTAATACGATATATAATCTAATCTCTGGGACGTGACATAATGATCGGCGATTATAGATAAACACGAGGACGTTCTTCTTTTAAAATGGTAAGTTCGCGAGCACTCTGATATGTGCGTATCGAAACGACTTACGAAAGATAACCTCATCTTGCCCGAGGAATGAAATCGCATCATGTAAAAAGGAAGTTTAGAAGTAAGCTCGAAAATACACAACTGTGAATGTGACTGCGTATCAGCATATTTTTTCCGTGCTTGATTTGTCCGCGAGAAGAAATTCGTAACGTTCGCACTTTATGGGAAAGGTTGAAGTTGTCATATGGTGTCCCCACAAGTGCATTGTGCCTACTGTGTTGCTCTTTGTTTATTTGTGCGTTTTTTTTACACTCATTTCGAAGCACGTTGCAATTTGTTTTCAGCAAGCCTGTCCTGTAACTTAACAACGTTCGTTATCGTCGTAACGTTGTTACCTGGATATAATATACAAATGATGTATAGGTAAACAGGTGAAAAGCTGCACAACAACGTTGTAACGACAACGAAACTGTTGTTAAAGTCCGTTCTACAATAGCGTAAACATAGTTGTAAGTGATCATAAAGTAAGCCAAGGTTGTATCCTTATTTCTATATCAACATAAATTAATTTTAATTTTGGTTTTTCTTGTTCTTAAAATTATAAGGAGATAAAAAGGTAGTTAAACCGAAATTAACAATGCCAATCTGCATTAGAAGTAGATACACAGCTATACCTTGCCACTTACAACTATCCTATTGTAAGCAATCCCAAGAGTTATAGACTTTTACTACTGAATTCTGTAATTTGCAAAAGTATTTTTAAATATAGCTGCAATGATGATTTAATGACACTGAACCATCCTACAGGTTACAGAATACAGCTGTTGAAATAATTTTGGTTTAGCAATGTCAGTTTAGCATGGTGTGTGTGATCAATGTTTTAACAAATCTTTTTTTTTCTTTTTGAACAAGAAGATGCAAATCACCAAAATAATCATTGAAAAAGATTTTTTTCTTACAATAAATTTGTTACATGTACAATGAGTATAAGGTATTTATATACAAAAAATATTATTTTTTTAAAAACTTATTTTTGGAAAGTAAATTAATTAGTAATTTATTAATAAACATATAAATTTAATAATTATAATAATTATATAAAATTTATACTATATTTTAATTGCAATAATATATATTTAATTATAATTATAATGAAAAAATAAATAGAAAAGATAATACACATGTGTATACCTCGTTGGAAATGTATTACTGAAATATTTTACTGGAAATCTCTTAATTAACCCTTTTTTATTGAAATTTGTTAAAATTTATTAAGATACTCTAAGATTTATTAAAATTAATAAAATATATTTTTTTGTTAAATAACTATAAAATAAATTCAATAATTTTTAAGAAATTTTAATGGAATTTAATGCATTTTTCTGAATTTAATGAATTTCAATGAAATGGGTCAATTGAGAGAGATTTCAATAAAATATTTTTATTAGTATATATAGGTGTTTGTTAATAAATTGTTAATTAATTTTTACTTTTTAAAAATAAGATTTTAAAAAGTATTCTCTGAATACAAATACTTTTCACACTCACTGTACATATAGCACACTTGTGTGATCTGTGACAGATGTAGCATATCTGTAATTCTGCTGTATCACGAATATGTTATTCTACTTATCATGTAGCCACATCCACTTGGAGGATTAAAGAGGATTACAACAAAGCCGGTTGAACCATATACTAATGACGTATATAGAATATTGAGTATTGATATACTCTGTAGTTTTCAATTTCTCTTTGTCACATAGAGTCTCTCGTTGATACGGCTCTCTGTACCTCATTTTCGAGACAAAGTAGAATAATATTTTACATGTGTAAAATTAGATTATCATGATGCCATGGAGAAGTTTCCGCTGAAAGGTACAGCATCATTGAACTCGGCAATTCTTCATTCAAATGCAAATGCCATTACAACATATCATTCGGTCGATGCAAAGGTATGTTGCTGATTTCAATTATCTGCATCTTCTTGGCTTGTATATTATAAACTGCTGCATCCAGATTGATGTTTTTTTTATTGCATGATCTTTATTTCTTTGATAATTTTGCACGTTATCGTATGTTTACATATAGTATATTAATATTTTATGTATATTTGCATGTATTGATAAAAATTTATAGAAAATATTTTTAATAATTATGTTTCATTTTTATTAATATAGACTTGATTTAACACATTATTTTTTACTAAAGTTATCAATAGCCAAACTACGCAGATGCATACAGTAATGTTGCTAAATGAGAACAGAGAATCTGTAGATATATACAGCTGATAAGTCTTGTGTTTTCAGAATATAAAGTATGGTGACATTACAGAGGATGTACGACTACGAACCGGAACTATAAGACGTGAGACCAATCTAAGTAGCGACGACGACATGCTGGATATCAATCATCACTCGGATAATAATGTGTTATCGGATTGCGTCCGCATCGACGATGCATCTTCCCATAGTAAGTTGTTTGACTATGTATGTCGCGACTGATTTCACACGCATGCATTATCCGACTTTAAATGCTACATAGCTTTTATTTATTTTTAGCGAGCATTATAGAGAAGTGTAGATAGAATTTTACAAAGTTTAACGTAAATTAGTTTGCAAAACTTTTTAAAGAAATTTAGTAATCTTATATGTATTGGTCTAATTTGTACCCTAGCTTGAAATATCGTCATACATTATCTTTTCGTGCTGAAGAAAAACTTGAGAGACGTCTATTGATCTGTCCATCTTATCTGTTGATCTGCTCATCTGATCTGAAGTATCAGTTAAACAATTGAACCAAATTTATTTACGCTTACGGCATGTCAATGGCAAAATGTGTAAGTTAACGCGAATAATTGTCAATCTAATGCCAATTTAATTAACAAAAGACAATCGATATAGAATGTAGTTACAATAAATAAGTAGATACATCGATCGTAAACCTATTTATTATAGCTCTGAATATAATTTTTTTTCAAACTGATAGAGTATTAATGCTGTTATGAAGCATACGCATAAATTTATTATAATTTGTGTTCCTTTAGCAGATATAATAATGTACATGTATTCGTGAGTGCCTTTTAATCATAATTAAAAATTATGACTTATTTTTAATTATAAAAATATTTTCAAAAATTTTCAAGAAATTTTTATATTTTTTATACATATCCCACAATTTATTATAAAATGAAAAAGTGGTAAGTATTTATATGTGTTTAATACTCTGAACTTTGCTATTTTCAACATAATGTTTTGAGTATAAATTTCAAGTATAACATTGGCCTGTTCTTTTTAACTGCACTGGTGCAACAAGTTGAAGTGAGACAAATATATTTTTTTTCATTCTAACTTGTTACACCAGTGCAGCAGTATAGCGAAAAAGAACAGGTCATATATGTAGTACATAACTGATCGACAAAACTGGTGTCCCTTGTCAAACTTTGCACAGCTCTCGGCCTAGTCGGAATATTGCATCCTTAGCAAGGAAAAAGAGTGAAATTTGATAAGGGACATCATTCCTGCCAATACATGTACATGTGTATAAATAAAATAGATACTAAAATAATGAATATTTTATAATAATAATAAAGAAAATAATAATAAAGTAAAAGTTTTTCTTTTAATTTTGTTTAAAAATCTTACATTAACTATTATATCTAATATAAATTAAATTTTATCAATAAATTGAGAATTGATAGAGAAAAAAGAGAGAGCATTATTATTAAAAAAAATATACTGGTCCCTATAACTTATATATGTTACTACATATTACAATATTCTGAAATACTTTCTATATTGTTTATATTGATTATTAAATCAGTTCATATATAATTTTATACAGAAATAATAATGTTAAAAGGTATAATTCTCAAAAATTGTATAAGGTAAAAATATTACAAAAATTATAAATATTACAAATATTTTTTATTGTTATAAAATTTTTCAAATTAATTTTATATCAGTTTCAGTTGACTCCGATGATATACCTGGCATCGGGCAATACGATGACTTTCATACTATCGATTGGCAACGAGATATCGCGCGAGATCGAATGCGACATCGTTATATCGTAAAGAAGAAACACGATTCTATTTGGGGTTTGATAAAAGGAGCTCACGATGCATGGTCGGGATGGCTGTGTGTTTTACTAGTCGGGCTTTTCACGGGAGTAGCGGCGGGTGTTATAGATATTGGCGCTTCCTGGATGACAGATCTCAAATTTGGAATCTGTCCACAAGCTTTCTGGCTAAATAAAGAACAATGCTGTTGGAGCTATAACGAGACTACGTTTGATGGTGGAAACTGTTCACAGGTAAATATACGATTTTTGCCACAATTTATTACAGTTCCAAAAACTACGTGCTCATTAAATTTTTAAAAATTTTATTATATTCAATTAATAAATTTAATATCTTTGTTTACAGTGGAGGACATGGCCCGAAGTATTCAGTCAATCAAAAGAGGGCGCAGGGCCCTATACAATATCATATTTGTTCTATACAGCATGGGCGCTTTTATTTGCAGCTCTTTCTGCATCTCTAGTGAGAATGTTTGCTCCTTATGCTTGTGGCTCTGGAATACCTGAGGTAAATTTTTAAATCAAATTTTTCTTTTTTAGAACTATATGTAAGAACCCAGCAAACACAGAACATAGCAACATTGCGGCAATGTTATAACATTGTAGCAATATTACAAAATTGCCGCAATGTTGCTGTAATGTTCTGTGTTTGCTGAAAAGTGTATAATCTGATAAAATAGCTTAATAAATATATAATATAATAAATGTATTTATAATTTTTACATTTTATATTTATTTATATGTTAATACATATATATATTTTTTTAGATAAAGACAATTTTAAGTGGCTTTATTATCCGCGGATATCTCGGTAAATGGACGCTGATTATCAAGTCAGTTGGTCTGATTCTTTCTGTATCAGCGGGTTTAAGTTTAGGAAAGGAAGGTCCCATGGTGCACATTGCATGCTGTATAGGAAATATATTTTCTTATCTATTTCCAAAGTATGGTAGGAATGAAGCGAAAAAAAGAGAAATTTTATCTGCTGCTGCTGCAGCAGGAGTGTCCGTCGCTTTTGGAGCTCCTATTGGTGGTGTTCTATTTAGCTTAGAAGAGGTATTATTTAGAGAATAACATAATATAATCTTATATTCAAAGAAAAGCATCAATATTTTATCAAGTTTAAAAATATTATCCTAGCAAAATATATAGAATAATTTTATATTGTGTACTAAATATATTTTATTGCATTTCAAATAAATTTAGAAAGCTTGAAACGAGAAAAGAATCTGATAAATATGTATACTTGTATTTATAATTATTCTATAGAAATTGTGTATGTTTGTTTTAGGTCAGCTATTATTTTCCATTAAAAACTTTATGGCGATCGTTCTTTTGTGCTTTGATAGCCGCTTTTGTGCTACGTTCCATAAATCCATTTGGAAATGAACACTCAGTATTGTTTTATGTAGAATATAATAAACCATGGATATTTTTTGAACTAATTCCGTTCGTTATGCTTGGTATAATTGGGGTATGTAATATTACATATTACAGTAAAATTATATATTATTAAATTTGTAAAATAAGTTTAAAAAAGCCAATTTTCTATAGGGAATAATAGCAACGTTATTTATCAAAGCAAATTTATATTGGTGCCGATATCGCAAAACTTCCAAATTAGGACAATATCCCGTTACTGAAGTGTTAATTGTAACGGTGGTAACAGCAGTTATTGGATATCCTAATCCATACACAAGGATGAACACCAGTCAACTCATTTACTTGTTGTTTAGTCAATGTGGAGTATCGAACGCGGATATGTTATGGTTAGTAAATATTAAAAAATTTTAATATTTGTATTGAAAATATCATGTACCTTTACTATAAATTACTATTTGGTATAGGAGGTAATGTGTACTCAAATTTCATAATTGATTATAATTAACTTTTATATAAATCACACATTGAATATATTTAAGTTATTCGAAAATTTTTTTGCTCAACAGTGATTATAATAGAAACTTCACCGCTGTGAAATCTGCAATCGAAATTGCTGCAGCTGGCCCAGGAGTTTACAATGCAATATGGCTACTCGTGTTGGCACTGATATTAAAACTTATTATGACAATATTCACATTCGGCATGAAGGTTCCATGCGGTTTATTTATCCCTTCCCTCTGTCTGGGGGCGATAATGGGTCGTATCGTAGGAATAGGAATGGAACAGCTTGCTTATAATTATCCTCATATATGGATGTTCAGCGAGGAATGTTCCATGGGTGTCGACTGTATAACACCCGGACTATACGCGATGGTCGGAGCTGCCGCTGTTCTTGGAGGTGTAACAAGAATGACAGTCTCTTTGGTCGTCATTATGTTTGAATTAACAGGCGGCGTGCGATATATCGTACCTTTAATGGCCGCAGCCATGGCGAGTAAATGGGTCGGCGATGCTCTTGGGAAACAAGGTATCTATGATGCTCATATTGGTTTAAATGGATATCCATTTCTGGACAGCAAGGATGAATTTCAACATACAACTCTGGCAGCGGATGTCATGCAACCTAAGTAAGCAACATGATACGCGTCTATATTTCTATATATTTTAAGATTGGGAATTGTACATGAGTGTATATACATGTATATTCTTGTAAACTTTCAGACGAAATGAAGCTCTTCACGTTCTAACTCAGGATTCAATGACAGTTGAAGATGTAGAAAACTTGCTTAAAGAAACTGAACATAATGGCTTTCCTGTAATAGTTTCTAAAGAATCTCAATATCTCGTTGGTTTTGTTTTACGACGAGACCTCAATCTTGCCATTGCTAATGCCAAGAGAATGATCGAAGATATTAGCAGGCAGTCGTTGGTTATCTTCACCAATGGAAACAATATCCAAAGTCATTCGCCTCCACCCTTGAAGTTAAAAAAGATATTGGATATGGCTCCTATTACTATCACAGATCAAACTCCTATGGAAACTGTAGTTGATATGTTCCGAAAATTGGGATTACGTCAAACTCTAGTTACACATAACGGGTATGTATATATAAATAATTCATATTAATTTACAAATCTTTGAGTTTAACTAATATCGAAATGTTTCTCGTGCAGGCGATTATTAGGTGTGATTACAAAGAAAGACGTTCTGAGGCATGTCAAACAACTCGACAATGAGGATCCAAATTCCGTTTTATTTAATTAAAAAATGCTCCAAATAGCCAACTTGACATTATAAATTTCGATGCATAATAAAATGAAAAACATACACAAAGATAATTTATATGAATTTAATTAAAATGTATTTTATCTACTCCGTCAATCTCTATCTGCACACTTAAATTATTATTAACACTGTATGTAAGTAGATAGAAGATAAGCGTGCAATAGGTTTAGATTATTAAATTTGTATATTCATCTTTACTTGAATAGAAAAAATGCTCTTTTTCTTTATCATTTCTGGTCATATTGCGACCAAGGTTATATTTTTCATATTACAATCAATAATAGATCAGGTTTACAATTCACGATATAAATAATTTACTATGTATGATTTGTAAAAAATGAATATAGTAAATTATTTATATCATGAATTTTAAATTTAATCTTTTATTAATTGCAATGTGAATATTGTTATAATATAGTTTTTTGAATGGCATTGTAACTGTAATAACAAATATATGTTATATATGATATTTCTTATATTAAGTTCATAATAGATATATTGTTTAACAATATATGTATCTTATCACATCTTAAATGTATTTTTATCCTATATAGTGATTTCATGATTCTAATAGATTTCATTTTACATTTCCTATAATTTTATCTTAATACATTTTTTATAAATTTATTTTTAAATATTTACTTAGAGATTTGTCTCCGTTCACACAAAATATTACTATCAAATACTTTTTTATATCAACTTATGTTAACTGAAATACAAATCCGTCATTCTAAAAAACTTGTGACAGACATGTAATCAGATATCTTTATATATATTTGTATTATTTGGAAGTAATTTAAGAGTAACCATTACTTAATGTAAATTAAAAATTATTTAATGAAAATATTACAAATGTTTCTTTTACATAAACAGTACAATTACTCCATTTCGCGTATATAGACAATACGCGTGTAGAGTATATAGAGAGCATCAAACATGAAATAATCATATATAATGTAAAATAAATTATTTCTCTAAACATAACAAACATAACTAGTGTATTTATTAACTATGATAAATATGCAATGAACATATATGCGTGCTCCGTGTGTGGGTGTGTGTATGCGCGCGCGTATAATTTTATATACTCATATACACATACTCTTGTATATACATATATAACATGAAGCTTATACATATGTTCATACGTTTATATATATGTATAGAAGCTTTATATTATATTTATATATAATATACTTGTACGTATGTACAAGTATATGTATGTAATACATGATGCGTGTGCACACATACTAAGTATACAAGACTATACGTTTATATACACATTTATTATTCATATTTTAACATGTAGATATAATTTCCGGCAACAATTAACGAATATATATAGTTTCTTTATTTTGGTACTATTAGCCCTTTGAACATATCATAACTGTTTCCATCTGAATGTACAGAAAACATACTCTTCCTTCCTTGCACTAACAAATATCCATACTCGTCGATGCCTAATATCCTAACCCTTTCTCTTCTTCCATTTATTCTCGTTACTACAACATTTGCATTCCTAAAAATATATACATGTAAGTATGGGATACTTTAAAACTATTACTACATAGACAGAATAACAAAGTGAAATTATTTAAAGTACGACTATTTACGTGTGCAACCAATATTTGTAATAGAGTTTGTAGAAGTTCTCTGTGTTGCCACTTTGTACAGCATCTAATAAACTTTCCATTTCATTGAACACTAATGCCAAGTATTTTTCATAAGAGAACATTTCCAGTTTTGTACCGTATTTTTGATTATATTGCAGAATTGTATCATTAATACAAGTAGTGGGTTTACTATTGGAAAGATTTACACCAGCACCTAAAATATAAATTTACATTTGTTTTTAAAGAGTTAAATTATATTATAAATTATACATATATAAAATTTATATTTTACACACACACACACACACACACATACAATCTTATTTAACATTAAATGTGCTAACATGACCATAGAAATGTTATTTAGACAAAATTCTGTAGAAGGAACTAATAAATTTTTAGAGAATGATCAGTTCGAACATTTAAAGTAAGAAATAAAAACTATGAAGTCTTTCATTTAACTTATAATTTTATCACAAATGTTCCAGATAAATTTACTTGTTTTTTTTTTGTAGAATTCAAATATGTAACACTTTATACAAGGTTTCATTTAAAATTATGAAATTACTCCTGCTAAATGGAAAGCATGGGCATTTATGTTTCCGTAATAAAAGACTTCAACATTGAAACTCTTTAAAATTCATAAGCTTTTTCATTAAATATTTTTTAAAATTATTGACTTGTCACACTTTACGGGATTGTGTGTACGGTTTTTTAAATTTTTATTGTATATCCACACAACGATACACAGCATGACCACCATATGAATTATCGTTATCTTTCCTTGCTAAATTATATTAATTAAATACTTTCTATGTAAAAAGAACGGAAAGAGAAGAACGATATTTCTGTGATTTAAAAATATGCATGCTATCTACGCATATTTATCTGCCAATATGATCTACGGTAATCATGCTATCTCCAGCAAATGAATTCGTGGCTCACATGGACAGATAACGCCATTCACAAGAAATGGTTAACTAAATTGTATCCATCGTGAACGATAATATATATTTTATATAAAATAATTTATTTTAAGATATTTTATTTGTAATTATTATTACACACCGATATTGCAAACATACGTTGCTCCACCATCTCCCGCCTGTGTAGAAACGAGTATACCACCAATCTTGATCGAATTGCCAACATATATATCGTTAGGCCATTTTATTCTGAGATCAATATCCTATAATACATAAATTAATTTTATTTATTTTTTAAATATATTATATAAAAATGTGTCATATAAAAATATTTTACGATAAAAAAATTAAATGGACACATGCATCATAATAGGAAGAAAATTAACAGATGGAAAGCGCGCATCTTCGTTGGTTGCGCAAAATTTAATTTCTTAAATATCATATTATATAAAAATTACATTTTTGATAGATTAAGATTACAAGAAATGATAAAAATACCTCATATCCCTTAATAGATCTTACAGCTGATACAAGTGCTACGGCAGCGATATGTTGAAGAAGTGAGACATAACGAGCGAAACTAGACATTAAAGGAATGTGTACTTGTAAAGTAAACATGGCACAACCTATGGGACTGAGCCATTTATTATTATATCGCCCTGAAAATCACGAAGCTATAAGTTATACTAAATTTTATATAATAAAAAATAAAAAAAATAAAACCTTTTCCATGTGATTGTTGTCGTGGAATAACTGCCAGTCCATGTTCCAATTTAGTGTCAATTGCTTTCATAGATGATCTTAAAATATCCGTATATATTACTAAACGACCCAATTCCTTTGTATAAAGATTCTAAAAATAAATTTCAAATTTAGTCATGAAAGTTTTTTAACGCATTTAACTATATATGTCAAAAATATATCTACAGTGCATTAAGTGAATGTAATATATACAATTACTGTTATATAATAATGCTAATATATTTGAAGAGTAGCATACTATAATTAATAAACCAGATATATAAAAGAAATTTACCTCAAAATACTCTACGGTCGAGAAATTAGGCGGACACATATGCATCATAATAGGAAAAAAATTAACAGATGGTAAATGCGCATCTTCGTTGTTTGCGCAAAATTCAATTTCCATTTCTGACATATTTAATGTGTTATTCTTTTTCATATCAATATGTAGTTTTTCAAGCATCTTCATCTTCATCTACAAAATATATAACAAGATGCTATCAATATAAGTAATTATCAGTAAATTGTAGTATTTAATTTCTAATTATTTAATAATTTAAATTATTATTATTAAAATTCTTAAGTATATTTGCATACCTCAAATTTACCTAAAAAATAACCTGGAGTGTATTGCACAGATATTGGATTTGAATCTACAAAATGACTTGTATCACGATTTATATCTAGTCCCAAATGTGTGCCTAGTAAGTCGCTGATTATTTCTAAACGTGCAACGTTACTGCTTTTCAGCACGTCAAATTTATTCCCCTCATATACAAATTGCATTGGATCCATTTCCAAATGTATTTGGGAGAACACCACTTTACCACCACTACTAGGCAGAGTTGCAAGCAATATGCTTGGACTTTGCCACGTTTCTTCTCTACCTAATACTTCCACATTAAGTGAATATAAATTTCCTTTTTTATCTTTAACGTTAATCGACGTTGGAAAATTCAATGCAGGCGCCCTATAAAAGTAACGTCTTGGATAATTACGATTTTCAACATTTATTTTGATCGTAGATCGAAATTACTTTTATATTTATTATTTTTTGCTCTATTTTTCGTGATACAGATAGAAAATGTTGGTTCATATTCGATTATAGATGTTTCCTAAATCGCATATTTAATGTTTATAACTATTTAGAAAACGTATATAACAATGGGTTTAGTAACTTTATAAAATATTTTATTAATATATAAAAAATCTTACTTTGTATCTTCATGGTCTTGAGAAAAACGAGTTCGTACAGGGGATGCGTGGTAGCAAAAAATGTGATGCATCATACGTACTCGTTTCCATTTACCGTACGAAAAATGAACGAGTTCATTTTCACGCACTTCTGCAGTCTTGAATGATGGCAGCAAAATGTGCAGCATGTCAGAGCATAAAGCTAGGAGTTTACCACCCTGTATAATATATTCTATAAGTTGAGCAGCAAACTCCGCACAAACATTACCGCAAAGAACAACTAAAGAAACTTCATCCATCCAAATTTTGTATGTATCATAGTCCCCTTTATATAATACGTGGATGCAATACCTGTGAAAGATAAATCGTTCATTTGTAATTAATGATCATTGAAAGGTACCTAATTATTTGCAGAAAGAAGTTGTCAAAACTTATTATTTTTTAACAAATTATTAAAATTATGAATTTTAATATAAAATTTAGCACAATATACCTATCTCGTTCCAGCACTTTTAATAATAAATTCTCTAAACTGTCAGTCGCGCCTAGAGTATCTGCACAGATGAGTACATTTGGTGGTTTATTCACTTTATTGGAGTTTTCTTTTCCTTCTCCAGAATTTCTGTAAATTAGTGAATTATATAAATCATTTTAATTTATACATAATACGAATATAGTAATCATTATATTCCTGATATACTTTTCTTATCTTTAGGTATTTTATACTCACTTAGCAGCAGTTTCTCGAGTAGACTTGTTATCAATATTTGTAGATTTTTCAGTATTGTCTTTCTTCTCCAAATCGTCAGGTAAATGAACATTGGTTAAATCAGATTTTCGTGCTGCACCAGTAACGGCAAAAAGCACATCATCTGGAAGTTTCAAGTTATATGGATATTTTATAGATCCTATATGTTCTTCAGTTGGTGACGAATTACGCGTTGTTGGTGCAGAATTAGATGACTTAGCGCCTAAAAAATATATATATAAATATATATAAAATAAAAAATTTACTTATAAAAATTTTTATAATCAATTATGCATAATGTTAGACAGAAGAGAGATATACCTTTCATAGCTTCTGCAAAAAATTCTTCTGTAAATGTTTCATTGTTTACATTTTTATCTTGTGACTGTACATCACATCCTGCAGCATCTTTAGGCTTATTTTGTTGGAGAGCTATTCGAGCTGCATTGCATAATGCATAAAAACCATCTATAAAATGTACGATAATACTATTATTGTACATGTTGAAAATTAATATAACAGATAAACAAGAAATAGATAACTTACTTTTATCTGGTGGTGGATCGAGATGTCCAGTGTCACTGTAAATAATTGGGTCTCCCGATACCAAAACAGCTGAAAAAATAAAAAACAAAATAAAACAAATAAATGTCAAGTTATAGGAGTATTTTGAGATGCAAAAATAATATGTACATTGAACACGTGTTACAAATAAGCCATTATTAACGTAATATTGTCCCCACATAATCCCAGTTAGTAAGTTCGTAAGATGTTCTAAATCCGTTTCTAAAGTAAAGGTCATATTTCTATCAGATGTCGTCCATGCCATGATTAGACCATAATCCTCAAGCTGTAAAATAATACGTATAAATAGTATCATAATAAACCAACTTATTTTTAAAAATAGTACAATCAGAAGGTTTATACAATTATACACACACAAATGTATAATAAAATAAAAATAATTAAATACTTGAACATTGTACTTTTGCAGAACTTGTTGAGGCCTGAGATCCATAAGTTTCAAGATCAACTTCGACAAGAATATGCAACTTCTCAGATTTACTTGAAATCTGCCAGTAATTACTACTTGCATACAATGGAAACGATGACTTTTCACTTGGATAGGCCAGCCAGTTACATAAGTCAATTTTTTGCTAATAAAATATAGTTAAAATAAAAAGTTCTTTAATTCTGTTTTATTTTCATAAATTGTAAGTGAAATAACATTTGCCGTATTATACATACTTGAGGATATATAGTATACATTTTAGCATTATCTTGGTACCACAATAAGTCATCAAGTTTTGCACGATTCTTGTTAGTACATAAATGAGAAGTCAAAAATTTGTCATTGTCGTATCCATCACGATCTTAAAATCATTATAATATATACATATACAATGTCTTAATACATATTTATTTATTTCTTTAACATTTCAATTTTCAAGTAGGGTGAGCCATTTATGTTCCATAAATAAATAGTACAAAAACTGTAATAAATGTTTCATTATTATAATAACTAGCTTTGAAGATTTTATATTGATATAAAATAAATAGAGTTGTATTATATTTAATGTTGATGTTTGTTTACTCTTACTATATTTTAATATAATTTTTAACTTAACATACTCTTGTACAGAAAATATTGTATAAAGATAGCTGCTCACCCCACTTACATCTGGAAAAATTTGCGTGGAAATCAAAAGGCTAATAAAATATAAATTAAAAATCTCACAGTGTATATAACATGACTATAAAATATATGTGTATGTAAATGTTCTTCAATATAAGATAATCTCTACTATTGCAATATTATTTATAGTATTCATATTTTTGCAGTATTATAGGATCATTTATAGGACCATATTATATATACATAGAATGAAAATAATGTTACTTATAGTTATAAATAAAGTTTATGGTACATGTACATATATATAACAATTACCTTTATTTATGTGCCGGGGTAATTTAATCCTAAACGTAAGAGAAGGACGTCGCTTGCATTCATTAAAGACGGAATTTAATTGTACATTCAGAAATGATATCCTCCGAGCTTGCATAATGGTGGCTATCATATAAAGAAACGTTAACAGCATATTTTTGTTTTCATAGAGTTAGCTGATAATTGTTTAAAATACTTGCTATTTTAATTTTTGATCACAGGAAGTCTCGCCACAGACTTCTAATCTGAAAAATAAAATGCCTTCTATGTATAAAACATAAGGCAAGTATACTCAGAAAAATTTTACGTCAAAACTGTCCTACAATAAAATATATGCTTCTTAAAATAAGAAGCAAATATAAAGCAATATAAAGCAAAAATAAGTGGCCTCCAATCTAAATATAAAAGTCAGCATCTGCAATTATGCCTAAAATCACATAGATATGATAATATAATAAACACACACAAAATCTATATTTTTAAAATCATGGCATCGCGACTAGAAAGTGTTGTAAAGAGCACATTATTAATCGTAGATTTTAGAATAATTTTCAGGTATCTTTTCTTACATATGCAAAAGTATTATTATTTTTATTATTCTATATAATCTATATAAAGTGCATCACGCAGACGGCATAGTCCAATCTTTTTTTTTAATCAAATACATGCAGGCGACATGTCAGCCTCTTAGCAGACGTTAAAACACATTTTATCAAAGCGCATAATAATTGCAACATTGAATCGGTGAATATCCATAATACGCACCACAATTATGAAACAGCACTTTTTACTTCGTCTCACTCCGGTATTCTTATGGGGGGGGCAATAGGGTGATTAGTTTGGAAAAGGGGGCAACAGGGAGAAATACTCGAAAATATCGATAGTTGTTGTTGCATTCTTAAAGACAGCAGAAACGTACCGTCAGAAGCTGCGCGATCCATTTGACGCTACAAGTGCTTTGGAGCATTTCATTGACCAATCGGAATGCAGAATTTCACTAAGGCCGGTATTCATAATCTCGAATCTTATGTTTAAGATATATCTTAAATACTGTCTTAAGATGTCATCAATCAATCACAGAGCCATATTAGCATTTTAAGACATTTGGCCTGTTCTTTTTCGCTGCATTGCTTCACTTGTGCAACAAGTTAGAATGAGAAAAAATATATTTTGTCTCACTCTAAAAAGAACAAGCCTATTATTTAAAAATAAAAAAACGCACGTCCATCTTTTTAATTAATGCGTGCCTATGCGCCAATTAGAAGTGTCAACGGTAAACGATTTTGCCGCGACTTTTGTTATTTTATTTTTGTTTTACGTGTAATAAACGATAAAAATAAATTGATAAAAAAGCGGGTTAACATCTTTAAAAGTGCGTTCTGAAAATACGAGCCACACACAAAAGTTTAGTAACAATTCTAGTAATATTAAACAAATAAAATATTGTTTAGGGAATAATCTAGTTACAGAACATACATCATTATATACGATAATCGATTTGATGAAACAAAAATAATCGATCAAAATAATCGAAGTTGATTTCGCCTCAAGTATCATATGGTGTTGTTTATCCTAGCTGACTGTTATTTACATACCTATCACACACGTGCATGATACAATGGCATTTAAAAATCTTTGCACGAATATCGTCAAAGAAAGTAGGATATTGGATAGATGTTTAAAAACCGCTATAAATAAACGCAGTTATTCAGTAAATACATCTTCAGAGGATGATGAGAAATCGACCCATTTTGGTTTTGAAACGGTTAAAGAGAGTGAGAAATCAAAGAAAGGTAAAGATTTTTTGTTTTTGTCAAATGTCTATTTATTTTTCAACGTATGAAAAATTAATGACTAAATACAGTGGTTTAGATAATATTTGTAGCAGCATTTATAACTTCTTGAGCTTAATTTTATATGGAAAAATATTGGACACTGCAATTTAATTTGAGAATATTTTTTGCAGTGCATAATGTGTTTGAAAATGTTGCTAATTCATACGACCTGATGAACGACACAATGAGTATGGGTATCCATCGTATCTGGAAAGATATCTTTGTACAAGAATTAGGACCTACTCATGGTACCCATCTCTTGGATTCTGCTGGTGGTACAGGCGACATTACATTTCGGTATATTAATTTTCTAAGGAATACACCAAATCCACATAATGTACGTAGCCATGTAACTGTGTGTGATATAAATGAACATATGCTAGACGTTGGAAAAAATCGAGCAAATAGGCTAGGTTTAGCAGAGGATAATAGTTGTGATATTACGTGGAAACAAGAAGATGCGGAGAAACTTACCTTTCCAGACGATTCTTTCTCCGCTTATACCGTAGCATTTGGAATAAGAAATATGACTCGCATTGACAAGGTGCTTATAATATATTTGGTTCATTCTTAATTAATTATTTGCATTAAAGTACTAAAGTTTAGTGTATATTATGTAGAAATTTATATTTAATCTCTAAAAATACACATTTATGTGAACAGTTATATTAATTGAATATTTAATTGATATTAAATTTAATCTATATTAATTTTTATGTTGTAGGTATTGTCTGAGGCATACAGAGTATTACAGCCAGGAGGAAGATTTTTATGTCTAGAATTTAGCCATGTTGACAATAAGCCTTTACAATGGTATATATGTTTTAAAACAATAGAAAATAAAGAATAATATGCATCCAACCAATTAGTGACAAAATTTTATTTGATCTGTTTCAGGTTATATGATCAATATTCCTTTCAAATAATACCTGTAATGGGACAATTAATTGCAGGGCAATGGAAAGCTTATCAATATCTTGTCGAAAGCATAAGAAAATTTCCAAATCAAGAGGACTTTAAGGTAAAATATTTAATTGTATCTATTTTTATTATTTATATATATATATATATATATATATATATATATATATATATATGCATATCTTATACATTTATTATTTCCTATAAATAACAATGACAAGTTTGTAACATTGAGATTTTTTAAAAACCTACTTTTATTTAGTAATAATATGCTCTCCTTTTTTATTATACTATATTAAACATTTGCTAATATAATTAATATAAATTATTTTATTATATTTACTTTTCATGCTCTTTATTATATTTTCAGAATATGATCGAATTTGCAGGATTCAGAAATGTAACTTATCAAAATCTTACGTTTGGTATGGTTGCTATTCATTCGGGATTTAAACTATAAAAAGAAGATATCTCGTTAAAACAAGAAATCTAAGAACAAGGAAGGCTTATAACTTGGTACTGCCAAATAACAAATTACGATATTGCGGCAATTTTAAAGTACAAATAAAATATGTAGCAAAATTTGTATATTTTTTTTTAGTATTTTAGTAGTTTTATTTATTAATTCTCATTAATTAGCATTATTTACTTCTTTTACAAAAAGTATATATTATTTTTTATTAGTAATTATTTCTTATTAGCATTAGCATTATCTATTTCTTTCAGAAAAATTGCATATTGTTGCTTATCGCGATCGTTAATTGATGGTTGCTCACATTATTGTAAAGAATAAATCATTGTGTAAATATACATTTTAGGGATATTGTTATTTCATCGTTTTAGTATTTACATACGATATGTCTCGTTAGTTTATTTCTATTAGTTTCAATTGCGTAAAATTTCTCTACCATATTTACGAAGTATCATAGAAATACCGGTTAAGAACCCATTTCTCTATGCTATTGTACATTTCGGCCACCTGTCCGAGTGTGAAATTTACTTGCCTACTGCGTAATCGCTTTACGTCTGCAATCCACCATATTGCGTAAGAGTCGTGCGACTCTTGGGTGCCTCGAACATAAGGTGATGCGGTGATGCGCCTATCGCGATTACCCTACTACGCATTTCTGCGCAGATTGTTTCCGCAGAACGCTCTTTCGTAATTTCGTGGACCCGAGGATGCAAAGAGATACAAGCAAAAATTCTGAAAAATGATTTAAATATGCAAAACAATACAAAGAAAATGATGTTAACAATTCTTAACATTTTAAATGCTTAATTTTAAACTCGGTTTTTAACTTACTTCCTATCCTTTTTTTTAGAATTAGAAAAAAATGGTAAACTGAACTGTTTAATTTACTGTTAAATTGAGAGTTTAAAGTTAAATTGTAGTAATTCAAACGAGCCTTATTCATTTTAGAAAAATTTCAGTTTTTCTTGCCATTTATACTTTCTTGCATAAGAATCAAGTCTAAATTATTTGGATCATGTGAATTTTTTAACTATAAATATATTAACTGACTTAATATTAAGTTTATATTAGCGTTAAGTAAAGCAACTATCTTTTTCGCGCACATAGTCGGAAAAAAAATATATATATGTATATATAATAATAATATTGATTTTTTTATTGAATAAAGAACGATGAGAGAGGCATCTTCTTAAAGAAAAAAAATACATATAGTACATCGTAAAACGCTATGATATTCGGTAACTCGAAAACGTATAATTAGAATTGATAATGATGAAAGAGAAATAAGATAATTTTTTTATAGATTCAACACACAGAAATATTCTTATTGACTTTTGCTTTTACAATATGTTTATTTATCATTCTTTTCATTATAATTTATTTTACTATCTTTATGCTCTAATTATTTTGTTTTTATTACAGGAAGGTTTTACTAATGCTTTATCTATGCATTTTTTTTATTCGAGTTTTTTTATGATATAATATTGCATACAAGATTGGTTTATGATGATAATTTTTAACTTAGTTGATTTCAAAGTTAATTTTTTGTTAATTTTTCACTTTAACTAGTTATTTATAAATATAAATTAAAATTTAATTTAATTGTTATTATTATTATTATTATTACTATTATTATACAAAAGAGTAGAAAACGGAAAACAGTAAGAAGGAAGTTTCAACGCGACGATAGAAGATTCAATAGGAGAAGATGTATTGTACTGACGAAGACGACGCTGAAGGATCGAAGGCCGTCGAGGCAAGAGGGGAGATTCATTCTACGTGGCGTAATATCTACATGCGTCATGCGGTGTGCTTTCTCTAGGAGGTGAAAATTCTTAACTTTCTTCGGCCATAGAAACATTCCTACCACTACCGTCGATGATGCTTGGCACCGCGCTCCCACAGCTTTTCAGTACTCCGTTGATTCGTCTGTTATTGACGCATCTTCTCTACTCTACACACACACTTCCCGGTGTTACTGACGCCAACGATTTCGCTTCTATCGCTGTTCACAATACGTTATGTCACCGGTGGGAAATTCCTTTTTTTTCTACCCCTTTTCCTGAACCTACGATTTTTTGACTTCATCAACAGGAGTTTACGGCTGCATACAATTTTCTAACTTCACGACCTCACGCTTTTTGAAATTTATACATTTCTTCAGCGCGTAACTGACGGTATATTTTTATAAATCATTTACATGTTGGATAAGAAGACTTTTATTGAGTATTATGTGATACAAAGTATCATTATATACGTATTACATAATTTTACCGTCCATTTCTTGCAAAAAGAAATTATTTTTCGTACCGGAAACTTATTAGTTTTAAATGCAAACCTAACTAACTTACCGGGTGATGAATTAGGAAAGATATTTCTTACCGGAAGAAACCGCGCGCGATATCGGTTGTATCAAACAGGAGATGCAGAATCGTGATGCTGCTTCTTGCGCACGTATCGATTTTCCTGACCCCGGTGACCAACGTACCCCTTCCGCCTTGGATACTTCCTGGAAAGTACATAACGCCCCGCTGCCGCTGCCACTTCGGCCTATAGTTTGTACATATCCGTCTGTTAGCGAGGATCGCGCATTGCTGCAGCGCTATTATACAACACCGTTTCTCACGATATCTCGCATACGGAGGTCCATCCGATTGATAAACATATTGCTTTCAGACGGATCTATGAGTGAGCGAGTAGCACTTTATCGCTTGCGCTAAACAAATTAACACGTACACCCTGTCATGCAAGAACATAGTATGCAATTATTCTCGTATTTTTTTAATAAAAAAATGTTTTTTTACTCGAAAGATACAATCTCTTTTGATATTATCTCTATTATTCTTATTCATTATTAAGTGTATTTGTATAGTTATTTTAAAATTGATAAAATTTTCTACACAAAATTATACAGAAATTAAGAATAAATCTGTCGATCAATTTTTACCGTAAATAATCTACGATATATAAAAAAAAAAATAAAATACCGAAATTCTGCAGATAAGTATATATGGTGAAAATTGTGTCGAATTTATCTTCTTATATTTAACATTTTTCGTAAATATATATTTAACAATATAGTAAGAATATTGAGAGAGAGAGAGAGGGAGAGAGAACGAGAGGAGCGAGAAGGGGAAGGGTTAACTCTGCTCGAGAAGATTATGATGTGACCGTTGATAGATATCGAAACCCCGACATCGCGCACCAATTACTTCATTCATTATAGGACGAATCGCGTCGGCCGCGTTCCAGATTACATCAGCAGACGTGAGAATTACCTACGCGATGATTGCGCCAATTAATCGAGAGTAACGAGGACGAGCTCCCGAGTAGCGATATCAAATTTCCAGGAGGTGAGACTGAGATGCTTGGTTTTTTTTTTTTTAGATTAACAAAAGTTTTGAAGAACGTGTATCTAATTGGTAGAAAAAAAATCTCATCGTCTCGGTACAGTTAACATTATCCAGACGATTATCTGCGGATCTACAGATCAGCGTTTTACATAGCCTTCCGTACTTAAGAGAACGAGTCTCGCAGTTTGATGATGCAACATCCTATTTAATTATCACGTAAATCAATTTATAGTAATTTTTATAACAGCTTTCTCTTTTTCTTCGTGTATTTTTCTAGTGTAAAAATTTCATAAGGTATCTTACGGAAAAAAGAGAGAGGAGGAAGGAAAGGAAAAAGAAAGAGGATCATCGTAAAACTATCTGGTATGTGGAGTTCTTTAATGGAGTATAGCAATAAAATAAGGAATCGCGCGATCATAGACTCGGAGAAAGATGCGTGGCGAGCGTTACGCAATTAGCCTGCGTGTTGGTTTAACCGAAAATTCGCAAAGGTGATTCTACTTGATACCCGGTGGCGTGAGATGAGCGCTCGGATGGCGTTCGGATGCCGACGACAGTATTGGAAAGGAGAGAAAGTGTTAGATAAGGATAACTTGGCACTCGGGCAAATAACGCTGTCTGCGCTGTAGCGCTTCTCCTCGCGGCATTACAATTATAACACGATTATCCCCGCGGAAATATGACGGCTGGGCCGACAAATCGAACGAATCGATAAAGAGAACATGAAAGAGGTGACTTAAACGCTGTCGTGTGTATATACATGCTGTGTCAGTATCTGCAATCGCGTCGCACTTAATCCTACAAGCTTACAACGTAACGCCGAGCTGTATCCCTTTTGCGTAATTTAAAATTATAATTCGATTTCTAAGCCTATTACAATTTTTTCCAAGCATTAATCATTTTACTTTTGACTTATTTATTTCATTGCAGTAATTTTATATCTTTATAATAATTTTCAAATTTTTATTTATAATTTATTTTAAGAACTTAATATTCAATTGAAAATAATCTTTCAAATTTAATTTATTCCTGCCGTATTTTTTGTATATAAGGTAGCCTTAAATCAAACCTATTTAATTTGTTCTTTAAAACATCTATTTAGCAGGCAATAAGATAAAATCGTGTAAGTACAATTACAGTTTTAAAAAACTCAATAAAGGGTCATAGCAAGATTTTAATAATTTCTTGGTGTAATTTTATCTTGAAACGCATTTCTTAAGTTGAACTAGAATAGTATATAATAATGCAATAATATAACAAATTAAATTTATCCTTACTCGGAGCTTAGCTACATCTGTTACCCTACGACAAATTAGACGATTGAATCGAAATACTCTCGCAATCTGGAGTAAACGGAATTTGTCGAACGGCGAAAGATATGTACGATGCAGAGATGAGGGGAGACGAAATAGGGGACGAAGAAACGTCCTCGGGGCTCTTGCCGAGCTACTATTAGTCGAGAGCAGCAGCGAAGGGGGCACGTAATTAAGCCGCGTAAGGCCCGAGGTGAACGGGAAAATTGTATCCCGCGCGCGCGATTTAACGTCCGGACGTCGCGTCCGCGATATATGCCGTACAGCGCTCGGAGGTAGAAAGGTCTTCCTTCCCGGGTCAGCGAATAGAAGAGGCTTGTTCTCATTGACCTCGAGAAGCGTCTAGCCCACGCGCGAAGCACCTCTATTTAAAGCATGCTGTGTGCATTATACCATCTTAGTGCTCCGCAGCATCTTTTGCCTACGCACACATAGAGACACATATACGAAATAATCGGCAAAAATCCAAATGCTGCGGAGCACCGATCGTCTCGATCTGGCTGCGCAGCTGCAGGATTCAAATTGTTGGGCAAAATTATCTACCGGGGGAGGGGGCAGGGACGACTAGAAGGGTGTCGAGTGTGCACGTCGGGATATCCCGTCACGAATTCAATCGCTCGCGAAACGTTATTTGCATGTAACTCATTTACCGAGTGTCACGCCAGGTGAGACGGCATATCTCCCGCTATATTTCGCGTAACCGGGCCTGCCTGTGCGCCGCGCCGCGTCTTGCACCTTCGGCACCGCGGGAACGGAGGAGACGCGCTATGCAGCACGGTCATCGAGCGGCCTGCCGATGCCGCCGCGAATCGAGCGAGTTCCTATTGCTTCGCTTCACCTTCTAACGAGGTCCCTCTTACGTTCGGCTTCTTACAGCTTCTCGCTCGATTACGTCCCGCCATAAATATTGCGTAACGCTAATTTAAACCCCCCTCGCACTCTGGACGTGACGCGGAGGGGCGAAAGGGGGATGGTGGAAGGGAAGGGAGGAAAATTCTCGCCGCCGATTGTTCTCAATGAGGAAGACCGTCGCGGTTCCTATCGATATGGTCTATTATGCGCGCGGTATTTATATTCGAGGCAGATCCGTTACGCAAAGTAGACGCAGAGTCGACGACTCCCTCTTCTGCTCGCGCGGGACGCGCTGTTCGCCACGCGATCTCGGGGGAATCTTTCTCTTTCTTTGAGGATTTCACTGGGAGTCGCGAGGTCTACGCGACATACTCGTACATACGTTTAACGTTTTGCCTCGAGGGAGCGTAAAATTTACGAGGACGTATCCTATCATTATCATTATAGTCTAAGATACTTACGCATAATAGCCAGCACAGAGTTGCGTTACGTGCATACGCACACACACGTCTGTGTGTTGCACAACGGTCGCGGAAAAGGAGGCATATTCCACGGTATTCCACATTCGCGATGAGCGTGACGTCTAATCTGCCCGTAATGTACCTACATGACGCAAATTGCGTTACGTTTACATTATGCGCCACGACGCTCTGCAGAAAGAGTCGATCCAGACAATCTACTGATCAATATGATTTTTTTTTTCGCGATAATACGAATTTCTATTATATCAGCGGAAATTGAACGATGAAACCCAAAAGAGCAAAAGCCTATAGCATACTTCAGTTTAAGGGTGTTAGCGTTACAATATTAGCGAAAAGTTATCGAAATTTAAAAACTAGGTTTCTTTGTACTTTTTTTCTAATCAATAATAAGAAATTTTGATCACGAGTACTCGTCTTGAAACTAAGTGTAAAGAATAAAACAATGAGTAATTTGCCTCAGAATGGCTTATGCAGTATAAGTGATCATATTTTGCTGCAAATTTAGGTAAATAACTTTTAAACAAGTAAGTAAAATATTATACCATATATTAACTAGAATTATTATTAATATTGACTAAAATTTTATTTGTATTATATGTAAAAAGTTTTATTAAATTCGTAATGTTATTTCATCAAATTTGCAAGTAAGTATTACAAACGCGATATAGAATTTACATACAAAAATCAAAAGCAAACAAAAAAATTAAATAACTTTTAAATCAAGAAGAAAATTGTGCTCTAATTTTACACAAATTCTTAAATATACTAATAGAATAATCTATGATATTTTTATATTTTTGGCAATGCACTGAGACGGAACGCATACATTTTTAAGAGCGTTTTTTAATTAATTAGTTACATTTGGCAAAGTTGTAGATTTAACTCGGCGATAAAGAGAAGGCGTTTATTTTATTATTTATATATTATTATAGCAAATTCAATTGAACGCACTAGTAAGCATTAAACCGCTTGTACATCTAATCTAAATGCAAATTTGAAATGTAGATGTTTTGAATAATAAAATATATCTTACTATACAATACAATAAAGTATGTTACGGATTTCGCGTATATAATCCGTTTATGTATTTATGTAAACATACGTCTTTATATTTTGATTTGTGTATAACAGTTTTATTGTGCACCAGTGCGAATAGACCAATCGAATTTGCTACCAGTTCGTTTTCTTAGCATCTTAAAATAACACTACTTAAAATAACATGAAGCGAGTCTTTAGTATAAAAACATATTGCATTTGCAAGAAAGGCAACACAAGTTGAAATTTTTTAAATTGTGTTTTATGTGCGGATTTTGTTCTAAATACATCAACCTTTAATCAGAAAAAATAATATAAGAGTTGAATTTAAATTTAAAAAAAGCGAAAAAATATTAAATCCGAAAACTAACAACATTAAAAAGAATAGATGTTAAGGATCTAACACAATACCACAATAAAATTAATATCTACATTCTTTTTTACGAGAACTTGAAACAAGTAATTTCTGAATTACTTAACTTACGTTTAACATCGTCATAAATTAATTTCAAAACGCGCAATCTTCTTACCTCTCTCTCCTGGACATCTCATACTTGCGACTTATGTCATCTCTCTTGCGGGTGTGTGCAATATTATTCGGTACTCAATGACAAATTGAACATTTTGCGTCGATTAATAATTGTAAGGTTCTTTTCTTCAAGGGAGATCGTGGTACACGGCAAGCCATATCGCCGGCACGACTCTCTCTCGCGTGCTCTCGTCCTCGGCCTCAATGGCCGCCGCCGATCGGAGGATCCCGAGCGATCGATAAGGATCTAGATCCGTTGAATCCGCTCAGACAGTGAAAAGGAGGAGAACGCGACAAAGGAAGGAAGATTCCCGCTACCGCTTCCTTCGTCGGGAAAGTTTAATTCCTCCTCCGAGAAACGAAGAAGAAAACGAAGAGAAGCCGCGTCTCCGTATGTATGTATGTACATACTCTGCGCGAATCGAATATTTGGGTCAAATGGATTTCGAGGTCCCTTTCTTTCTCTCTCTCTCTCTCTTCCTTTTCCTCTCGCGAGGCAAAGGATTCTTTGCGGGCAAGACTTTCAGTTTCGCAATGAAGGCCGACGTTAATTTTGCGACTTGTCGTCAATCACGCGCTCTAGATTCCCCGTCGACATATCCACCAGACGAAAGAAATATTTACTTTTACTGTCATCTATCATTTCGATTATGTATGAATACGAAGGATTCCCTGGGTGAAATTCGTGTAGCGAGTGTGCCTTTTGCGATCTCTCTCCGATCATTATTTTAAGTTGACATTTTTTTCTCACCTTCCTCCCCCGCTCAATCTCTCTCTATCTGTTTTTTAATTATATTATTTATTATATAAATATCTGCGAATATCTTACAGATGTAAATAGTGATTTGCATAAATTTTAATATTATTTCTTGAATATTAATCAAATTTGATTAAAATAAAATCATGAAACGAAATTTCGCAATGTATAAAAGAAAACTTTCTCGCATTTTTATTCTACTTTTGTTTGACTTATACAGCCACTGAAATTTAAGAGCCGAATGCATACATCAGCGTTTACGTGTCGAGGTCGCGAGAAGAAGAGCAGAACCTGTCTGTGTCAGTTTCGTTATTATGTCATTCTTGATGAATCGTCTTGAACAGCCTCTCTTCTTCTACATCTATAAGTGTTGATCGAGGAGGAAGAGATTTGGACCTCGAACGAGCATGAGAGTGCTACCGTCACTTAGCAAGGCTAACTTTTCGTCCGTCCAAATTGGGGAACTTGTTCTGCACGTGATCTACTTTTCTGCATCAAGCGACAGAAGCTTCGCGCATCATTGCAGAACGAGCTGGCACGTGCTCGTAGAATACTATGTTTTCTATGTTTTCGACGTTAATTTTCTATATTGAGCGACAATGTGTCAGTGAAAAAACGAGTTTTCGTTCTTCCCCCCCTTCTCCCCCCTCTCTCTCTCTTACAGGTAGCACACACATACACACACACTCTTTTTCTTCCTCTCTTTCTCTTCTCTGTCTGTTCTTTTCCCTTTCTCGTCGTTATGTAGTATGCATTTCCGAGGAAGTTGCAATCGAAATTTTTAAGTTATTTTCTCTTCCTGCCCGTTTCTCGACCCGGCGGATCGCGGAAGCAGCCAATTCCATTGTTTCAACCACCAGTGGCGGAAAGCATTCGGTTACCGCGAATTAAGTACTTAGTCAATCGCAAAACGTCCGCATCTCAATTAAAAAAAAACGAGATAAACGCCTATGCAGATTTCTACATGTAATAGAAACTAGAAACCTTGTTCTTTGGAACTTGACGAATTCGCATCGATTCAACATTCGATTTTTTTTTCTAAAATCGATCGTAATAAATAAATAAATAAAGATAAAAGAAATGCATGTAAACTTTAGTATAAATTCTTTTACAAATTTTCACGAGGAAACATTGATATCTTCATAGATAACAGCATTTTTAATCTTTTACGAAACTGCACTTAGACTTCGGAATTTTCATACGTCTAGGTACATTTGTGTTAGAATTGCATAAATCTTTCAAGTTGCACATCAATACAACGTAATCAAACAAAATTTGTTCAGTCGAATATTTTACGGATTCCACAAGCAGCTGTCGGACAGGACATTCGTGACGTGCCAGTTACGCTTTCTACAAGATGCGCCGAAAATCATTCACTTTTTAAACGTATGCAACACGTACGCGCATAATAAAGAATTCACACACAAATGTAAAACTCGATTTTTAATTTTTTCCTACGAGTTTGAATAAGCTGGCGCAATATCGGTGTGCTTTGTCATCATCGCTCTACAAATCCGTGTTTTGAATCGTATGCAAAGTAGAAATCACCACGATTCAGCCCTCAACTCTCACTCATTTTTTGAAACGCGCGGCTGGATTTAAACTTATGTGATTTAACTACCACACGTACAATTTTCACACTCGCATTATTCGTGTTTCGTATTGTTGCATATCATATGTACCGCATGTTTATTTCTCAGATTAAAGAAAAAAGAATTTACCTTTATTCATCAATTCTCAGAGATTTTATAGATAAAAAAAAAGAATACTTTTTATATTCTACAAAAAATTACAATAAAAGGAATTCTTTTCGAGTTTATTTTAAACGGATTGCGTTAATAAAGAAAAGGTGAATCTTTTTGATTTCATAACAATCACCTGTGCCATTCAGGTTGTACAAGTGTACAAGAAAGTACAAAAAAAATATGGTAATAAAAATTTCTTGACAGTTTCATTTCAATACTAGCGTTCTCAAATTGAGCCAACAACCATTAATTGACAATTCGCCTGATTATGAGAAAATATTGAAATTAAAGAAAGTGGTATTTTCGTGGGCGGACATCGACTTATATAGGAAGTTGCAGCTGGCTGCAGGAAGTGGACTGAAACTTTTATGGTAAACCGCAGGATAATTTGCGGATGGTAATGTCGGCATTTATCATCTTTCTTTAAGTGTTCACAATATTGTGTTTCTCTGTAAAAATCTTGTAATAAGTAATGTAAATATTGTTCTTCTCCGTGGAAATCTTGTAGTAAGTAATGTAACAACTCCGCGATATCGTTAAGAAGTTTGTCATTAACAATTTTAAAATAACATGATATTCGACGAGTTAATAAGCTTAAGGCTTCATTATATTTTATCGCTCTTAGGAATAACGTGCAAAGTACTTCTTAATTAAATTTATGTACAAGAACATTGTGCAGCCACAGAAATTAATGTAGGGATAATGAAAACTGGTTCTTTTATTTAACGAAAGAGCCATGTTATTATACGCATATCGTGTAATAATGTCGAAGCAATTAGATAAATTCTTGCGATCTTTGTGATATAAGCTGTGTCGCGTGGTCCATTTCTCACGCTCATTCGTCATTGAATCTGTGCTAAATACGTGACATACGTGTGTCATGAGCGGACGCAGTCGATCCTAATCGTATCGAATAGATGAATTTCAACGAAAGACAAATTTGAGCAGATGCGTATCGCAAAAAGAAACAAGAGAAAGAAAGAGAGAGAGAGAGAGAGAGAGAGAGAGAGAGAGAGAGAGAGAGAGAGAGAGAGAGAGAGAGAGTGAAAGAGAAAGAGAGAGGGAGAGAGATTTGCAATAGCTCCATCGTATCTCATAGGTGATGGGTCGAGACATCGAGTGGGGCCCCCAAGCTGGGCCCGCGTATAAAAGGGGGCTTCAAGACATCCGCGGAGCATCAGTCCTCAAATCAAGGAACGGCAAGCAACCATGAGGGCATTCGTGGTGAGTAGCCCGTCCACGATTTCTCCGTTTCCCCGACTTCCCGTTTCCTCCTTCTCCTCTTCGTTCATCTGCCTTCTCTCCCATCACCTCTTCTCCTTCTTCCTCCCCGTCGCTGTCTTTCCTTTTTTTTGTTTCTCTGTCTCTGTCTCTCTCTCTCTCTCTCTCTCTCTCTCTCTCTCTCTTCTTGTGCGTACGGGAGAATTTCTCGGAGGATGATAAGACCGTGAGATAAACGAGGAGAATTCGTCGTTCGTTCGGGAGCTCGAGATCGAAACCGGGATCGAGGGTCCCGTCCAAGAGGACGGGAGACGGGAGAACGCGGGAGAAAGTAAAAAAGAGGGGAGGGTGCACGGAGAATATTGTGTGCGGTGTCAATGTACTCCGTGATAGTGAACTAACGCGAGAACCGGTTCAGTGATTGTGCCACTTCTCTAGTTCCGTTCGCGCGAGATTACAAGAAAAAGAGAGAGAGAAAGAGAGAGAGAGAAAGACAGGAAAAAAAGAACATAAATATCGAGATTCTCTCTCCCGCGGGTTTACGTAATACTTAACACCGTGAAGAAACGCTAATGAGCGCGGTCGGCAGTTGAGAGAAAAGGAGCGCGTTCCACGTGCTCGTAAATCCACCGTCGCGCCGTGCACTTCCGGAAGCACTTCACCAAAACGTTTATTGCTTACCCTTTAGCAATACGTTTATTGCTTCGTTGCAAGAACTCGAAGAACGAGTAGAAGAATACCGAGTCATTTCGTTAAAAAAAAATTGGGTGAAAACGTTTATATAGATTCGGGAAACACATGTATATTCCTTTCTATAATATTAATTAAAAACGTGAGAACTTTTAATATTAATTATATGTACCAAGTAAATAATGTATCTGACAGATTTTAACGGGTTCAACTTATATTCACGAGTTACATTATAATTTCACAAGAGCACGCATTTCCCACATAATAATCATTATAAAATGCAATAAATATAGAAGAGAAAGTAGGAGTACATTATAATAAAAACCGCGAACGTTATCAGAAAATTTACGAGTAGGAAACAAATTTCTATTTCGATATCTAAATACCGGAAGAGCAGTCACATCGAATTGATTCGCAATTGTAGATTGTCCTGACGCTCGCCGCGACGGCGATGGCGCGGCCGGAAGCCGGATATTCCTACCCCAGCCAGCCAAGCGGTAGCTACGGTGCTCCTTCTGGTGGAGGATTTGGAGGAGGAGGAGGAGGTTTCGGCCTCGCAGCAAGCCTTGGCGGAGGCGTTGGCGATGGCAGCGGTATCGGCATCGGCGGCGGCGGTGGTGGTGGTGGATTGGGACTTAGCCTCGCTGGTGGCGTCGGAGGTGGCGGCGGCATCGCATTCGGCGGAGGCGGCGGCGGCGGTGGTGGATTCGGTGGCTACGTCGGTGGCGGTGGCTCGCTCATTCAGAAACACATCTACGTTCACGTGCCACCCCCGGAGGCACCCGAGGAAAGACCGATCAGGCCGATCGGGCCCGCGGCTCCGGCGCAGAAGCACTACAAGATCATCTTCATCAAGGCGCCTACCCCGCCGACCCCGACCGCGCCGGTGATCCCGGCGCTGCAGCAGGACGAGCAGAAAACGCTCATCTACGTCCTGGTCAAGAAGCCCGAGGAGGCGCCCGAAATCAACCTGCCCACCATCACCCCCACGCAGCCCAGCAAACCGGAGGTCTACTTCATCAAATACAAGACGCAGGTAAGGGAAAGAAAGCTCGTTGTAACTCAGGCAAAAGCGAAAGTATCCTAAATTGATCGTTCAATCTTTCTTTTCTCTCTTCTTGGCACTGCAGAAGGAAGTTACCGGTGGTGGCGGTGGCATTGGCATCGGCGGCGGTCACGGCGGCGGAATCGGCGGCGGAATCGGCGGCGGTCACGGCGGCGGAATCGGCGGCGGAATCGGCGGTGGTGGAATCGGCGGCGGAATCGGCGGTGGCACCGGTATCGGCGGCACCGGACCGAGCGGACCCAGTACGAGTTACGGGGCACCCGGTGGATCCGGGCCATACTAGTCAATTCACCGCTATCCCCGACGCGGCCCCTCCGTCCTACCCCCCCGTTCATCGACACACACGCACACACCGCTCACATACCTCTAACATGATCAGCGACGACGATACTTGCCGTATTGACGTATCGCTGGGCTATACGCGCGATCGCCGAGAGAAGAAGACAACGATGACAAAGTTGAAAACGGCGATGATGATGATGACGATGTTGAATACGACGACGACGACGATGATGGCGATAATGAAGAGAACCATGATAATATCGATCACGACGACGACTACCACGATAATGATGACGATGATAATGATGACGACGACGACAATGATGATGATGATGATGATGATGATGATGATGATGATAATGATGATGACGACGACTAGAGCGAAGGAGAGATGTTTTTTTATACTTTTATTTTTTGCAAGAAAACGGTGGCGAAATAAAGCTTTTTTATGTATTTTTACATAAATACTATGTCTATGTCTCTCAACTTATTGTTCCACCTTTCCAATTCAAATCTAGACAATTCAATGAAATTTCCATTAGCCAATCTGCCCGAGTTGTTTTTTTTTTGCTTTTTAACAAAAAGTTTTCGAACTAAAGATTCGAAGAAAGCGACCTAGACAGATTTCTCGAAACCCCAACTCAATTTTGTAAACGCGATCGCAAAGTAGAATTTGCTCGGATGAAAAAAAAGGTCTCGAATACGCTTATTCTCCATCTGGAAATTCGCAACGCCATTTTTACGGAAAATTAATCTGACGCCAATCAGTACGTGCCAGCGCGGCGTTTTAATTCCGCTTATATACTCGTCGTTTCACACGTAATCGACGTATTTTCGCGTACGAAAAAAGTATCAACTCTGCCATTTTGAGGAATACCTGGAGAAGAAAAAGTAGGTGGACATCCAGGTTCGGGCCCGGTTTCGTCGGGCAGGTGAGCCACGGGGTTAATTTCCCCCGTACAGCGACGATTTCCTTTCTCAATGCGTTTCCGCATGAGAACGCGCCGAGTATTGCGCGACAGCGACAACAATTCTCTCGTCAATTCAACGCCGAGAGTAAAAGAGAGAAGAGACCAACGAGGAAAAGAGGTGGAGCGGGGAAGGCGGGAGAGGAAGCCTCTCGCGTTTATCTCTTTCCAAAAAGGCAGCGCATCTCTCGCGCGAGCGAGGAGAAACTTTCACTGCTCCTAAACAACCACTAATCAAGAGACGAGAACGACGCTCGTCGCCAGATTTCGTTCAACCGTTTCCCTTACCTCTCTCTCTCTCTCTCTCTCTCTCTCTCTCTCTCTCTCTCTCGGAGCGCTTCTCGAAGAATCTCCTCGCGAGTTGCTCTCGACGACGAGATCCGATGGAATCCACAAAGTAGCGCAGAAGGATTTCCCACAATGACTAGGCGAAAATAATGGCTTGTGCGTTTCTTAGGCGCCAATGCGCATGGGAAATGCAGGGGACACGCGCGTGTTTCTACAAAAGTATTTAAACACGAGACAACCAGTATAATCCTAATTATATGTGGCGACACAGTTTCTTCGTATCGCTAAGTTAAGATCTATTCGCAGATGAAGGCGCTCGATCAACAATTATAAACGAAAGAAAACTGAAGAGAATAAATATATTCTACATGACACACATATTTCTTATTTTTTTATATGTTAATAAAAAAAAAATTGGAGTGACTACGCGGAATATAATGTATGAACGTAAACGGCACAACACGTTTATATTAACTGTCTTTACTTGCCTAAATTTTTTAAACGTTTCTAAGATATATTTGTTATATTTGTTATATTTGTTATATTTAAAACACACAAACACGAAATACTTATTGCTTTGTTAAAAAAGAAAACTTGCATCGCTTTAGTTATATTTAGAATTTGTAGATTTTCAAAAAAGAAGAAAATAAAAAATTAAGAAAAACAATGCTTAACGGGGAAGATGAAAGGAGGGGTTCCGAGGTTTCACAAAGGATTAAGAGATAATGGTTGAAAGGAGAGAAAATGCGTTCTCGGCTATCGTTTACCGAGCGATGGACACGCGGTGATGAAAAGCGCATATACGTCGCGCGTGCATCACAACACCTGAACAGCTGGCTGCTGCTCGAAGTTGCCCCGGGGGAAAGATGAGACGACGAGCGAAAGCGAGGCTCCTCCACTCATTGACACGAGAGTTTAACGGGAGAGAAGACGAGAAAACGAATGAGAAAAGGAAGAAAGGGAAGCTCGCGCGGCGTGCTCACGCGCGACCGCCTGTGCTCCTCTCTTTCTCTCTTGTACGGCTCTCACGTGCACGTGACGCGAGTAACGATGGGAACAGGACGACGATTCAAATCGCGACTTCGAATTCACGACGTGAATAAGCGTCCTGTACGCGCGGTTCGTGAGCTCCAGCCGGCTTTGTCTTTCCTCGTTACACCGCGTCCGGGGCAAGAAAGTTCCGAAGAAGAATTGGTCGTTTGCACAGTTCTGAACTCCCGAGCTGATTAAAATCTGTCACGCAATTACCCATTTAGTTTACGTTAACTAAAAGGGTAACTGCGTTCACTAATTAATTTTACGGAATTAAAACGACGTTACTCGTATAAAGAGAAATGAAGAACACCCAGGTTTATTTTAATAAATCAAGATCAATAACTGACGATAATAGGTTTCAACGCTCGAAATAAAGAAAAAAGCTTAAAAAGGACTTACAACTTATTCTATCGTAAGCTTAATTATGTTGCGACTTTTAACCAACGGGCTGGTCCGAAACAGGACACTCAAATAACTTTCTCGGATTCGAGGAAACATTAAGGAGATGTAACGAAAAAATGTTTGCGTAATTTCGGAAGTGAATTAACGGAGAAACTTCGGCGACGTAAAGGGCTAGGATGGAGGATGTACTCGCGAGGAAAACGGGATAACGGGTTAAGCGAGGGGCGAAGAGGTCGGAGGGGTAAGTTAGGGAAGATGACCGGGGAGAGGAAGGCGGCGTGACGGCACTCCGTAGTAGCCAGGAGGCAACTTTCACGGGAACGTCGCTTCTTTTTTTTTTCCCTATCCGAACGAGGAAGAGAGAGAAGACTGGCGGGCACGCGGAGGCGGGAGAGAGGAGAAAAAACACTTTCGAAAGGTCAGACGCCGGCCTCCTTCAAAAATCGGACGACTCCGATTCGAGGCCATTATTCGGACATTGTCTCTTTCTCTTTCTCTCTCTCCTTTCTCTCTCTCTCTCTCTCTCTCTCTCTCTCTCTCTCTCTCTCTCTCTCTCTCTCTCTCTCTCTCTCTCTTTCTCGCGCGCGCGTTCGTGATATCATCCCGGTCGCGAGACGCTTGGTCCGAGCGTGAAAGCGCTCCTTTCCCCTCCCTCTGGGTGGTATGGGACAAACACACGTTTTTCAGGATCGCGATCGCGTGATCCTTGGTGTTTTAGAAGCTTTTAACGTGGTTAACGTACGTGTTGCCGTCAAATTGGAAATTAAGGCTGCAGTGGTATAATTAGTTTCGAGAATGGAATTCGCTTCCGAATTCTTCGTCCGAGTTGCCTCACGATTTCTCAGAAACAAATCGTACTTGATAGCTTCGAACAAGATCGATAATCGTGTAATAATAACACGCGCGGTGGAGCGTGAAACTACGGCACGACGTTTACGCTAACGCGTTACGTTCGAGTAACGATGTATTTAATATCGTTATGCTGTTACATTTAGATACTTCGTAACTTCAATTGAAGATATTGCAGCGCCAGCGATGCGTGTTCGCGATCAATTAATCAAAAAGAAATGTGTTAAATCTCCTCGTTAATTCTCATGAACTATGGTCTAAGAGATGTATATAAATGTTGCATGGTGTTAATTGAAGATATAACATTTCAATCGTTACAGTAATAAAGATTATTAATCAATATTTTTTTAATAATTAAAATATAACGCAATACCAATAAATATTTCAAAGTTATCCAGATTATTCACAGACTATATTCCATGTATAATAAAATAGAATTATCTACTGCCTTGTTTGACATAATAAACAAATTAGTAGTCAAGTACCTTTTAAATAAAAATATTAAACTACTTTACTTCTAAATTGTGTATAGCACTGTCAAATTTTTTTATTAATTAAATTCTTTATTTCTGTACTTTTTTAGTAAATCATCAAACTAGTAAAATGCACAAGAATCTGATCGTATATAATTTTTTATTTCCAATTTTCATTCCCAATATTTTATAAAATATTACTTTTGTAGAAAAAAAATAGGTGTAAATAATATAATAAATATATTTTTATGAAGAAAAACTTAACGCATAGGAATTTCTTCTCGCGGACCTCATCCCACGAGTTTGAGAAGGAATGCATGATCGACGTGCATCCAACTAATTTATTAGAACATCGGAGGTACATTCGCCGGGGTCGAAGGTTCACTTTCACTGTCCCGAGTTTCCCGATAGTGTTCCACGCGATCGCGCAATTTCGTCTTTGCGGAAACGTCCGCGACGAGCCGAGGATCACTTCGAGATCCCTGCATGACAATGGTATCATTATCTGCGCGAAATCGACGGCAGACGGTATCATTATTTACCGGATGTTCAGCAGAAATTGAAATTTGCGTCGCCCATCCAGCCGACCAGCTGGGTTTAAGATATTTCAAGTCTTTTTATTCGCTACAACTCGAACGGTTTTACAATTAAAATTTTTTGGCGCTCATGTATCGTCGTTAGTCTCGGGGCGATAAATAATCCAATAATTAATGTATCTCTCGCGCGGCATTTCCGCCTCAAAGGCCGCTAATAAGCGGTCGCCGATCTCATTGTCAGTAGCTAATCGAGATTCCACTGGAAGCCTCCCGTCGCGTCGCTTCCTTCTTCGCGAGGCATGCAAGAAAAGCGGAATTGCCAGTCGGTGCTTTACACGCCGGCATTATGAGGGTAATTCTCCGATGTGGTTCGAGGCACCTGTAAAAAAGAGAAAAAAACGCGATTATGCGACGTAGGGATTTGCATGAGAGAGAGGGGGGCGGGGGGACCGTGGCTTTTCCCGCGTGTATTCCTTACGTAAGATCGCGGGCTTACTGTTTAACGCCGAGCTCTACCGTGGACACGATATTATAGCTCGCGGAACGCGGCGAGAGCTCTCACGTTAAGATCGCGATTCGCGATCGAGCGAGCGAGGCTGAAAAGCCGCGCTACACACAATTCTCCCCGAATATGATGGACCATGATGACACGCGCGCAGTGAAAGGTGCGCGAGAGATTAGTATTAGTACGTACACACGTACGTACGGTACAAGTATGTACGTTCGACTATATTTTCGCGGTATTCGCGGAACATGATGTTAAGACCGAAATGGAGGAGATGTAACTCCAGTAACGTAGCGAATTATTATCGCGATTACATTTCGCTAGTCATACGTCGAAATGTTACGTCACGGCCTGACAAAGGCATTTTAGATAGGAAGATATGCACGACAGCCGACGAAACGTGTTCAAGAGGCCACATACTTCTATCCTGTTCCTGTACGCACGATTAATCAAATCTCCAGCGAGATATATTCAACGATTTATAAGTAATTCTTTTTTACTTCTTGATTCTTTCCTTCTGGATAAAACAATGACGTTAATAGCGCGCGCTTTCTTAAGAGCAATTAATTATACAGTGAAATATTTTGTGTTAAACATTTTACGTGTCTCAAACTGTCCATCTGAATTTTTATATTCATTTAGCACGAGATGTTACAAATTAAACACAAAAATTTTTACAAGACGTGATTTTAATATATATATATACAAAATACTTTTTACTGCGTAAGCCATTATCATATTGTGAAGTTAATTATTTCTGATTAATCTGATCATCACTCGCATTTTAGATAAAGATATATATTCACCGACGTGTCTTGCACTTGTGTAAAACGTGTAATCGATTAAATGAGACAAAATATATCAAATAATTTACAAGTTCTTTTTAATTATTTTTTCTGTCTTGTTTTCTTCCTTCTTAATAAAAAATTGACGTATTTTTATGACGGCAATTGCCCAAAAGTCTTTTTTAGATTATAAAATATTTTTAAAATCTAATTTCTGTTCTTAAGAATTCAAAAAATACCTATTTATTTTCTATATAAAAAGAATTTTTTATGTTCTATAAGAATTCGCAATAAAAGGCATTTATTTTAAAAGAATTTAAAAAAGCGAATCTTTTTTTGAGCTTATAACAATCATCTATTCTACTTGCATAATTTAATCATTATATTGGTTGTAATCTTGAAATCTCTATCTAATTTCTGATTGAACTGATCGTCACTGTCATGATGAGTCATAATGAAATCATAATGATCGCGATGAAAAATGGTGGTAATTAAGGCACCACTGATCTCGCGCGGATATGACAAAGTGATCATCCGTGAATAGCTTAATCACGTAATAATAAATAGCCGACTACTGATTGCATCACGCACGCTGCAACGTTAAAGTTTATAGCCCACGTTTTTCATTAGATCTTCACTCAATATTTTATTAATCGATCGCGAGTTTTGCAAATAATTCGGTTTCGTAACCGAACCTGCGGATCGGAGTTGCGTTGCAAGACAAATTATTGCGACAATGAATAACGCCAAAGCAACGCGCACAAAACCCACCGGTGTGGCAGGAATATCTGTATTCTGGCTTTCTCAGACTCGCACGGTGGTTTCTAATCTATCTCCATAATCTAGCAAACCGTAATGTAACTTTGCCGTAATCCGCCATACTCCGGTGCGCCCGTCTTTGCTCTTGCTTATGACACGGTACGCCTAACTCTGCTCTACTTTTAAATATTTAGATAGATGTTCTGTTCTGTTGTATATACATGTACATCTATTACATACGATCATATTCCTCTGCTTATACGACGAGGGTTCCAAGACTTCGGCCATAAATCGAATAGCATTTCATGTAAGTAAAGCATTATTTAGGCAAAATAAATATTTTATTGCTAAAAATTATAACATAATAAAACAAAAAATGTTTTCATTATAATTCTTAATATGGTATTTGCTATTATAAAGTTAATAATTAAACGCAGATTAACTTCAATTTAAGTGATTAAAATATACTATTTCTTAAGACGTAATTGTTAACAATAATATTTTTATAAGTATTATAAAATTATTATTTAATCTGACCCACGAAAAGTCATGATTGATTAACGGATACTTAATTAGCTTTGTTATAATCATACTAGTTATAATTTTTCATTTCAATAGCATGCTAGTGAAATCCAATCTTCATATAGAAATCCAAAAATAGAAATAATCATAAACAGAGAAATTTCTACATTATATATTATATTATACATTATATATTATACATTATATATTATTATATATTATACATTATATATTATGTATTACACATCTAATATTCCTATTAATTATAATAAATTTTTGTCGTTAATAGTAAAGAAAAGTATCAGTGAGATAAAAGGGAATCGAGATGTCTAAAATCACCCGGCAGATCTATTAATCATGTTATTTATCATGTTCTGCGTTGTTCACACTTTATTTGTTTTTAAATTGCGAATGTCTCATTATCTTTAATTTTTCAGATAAACATCGCAGTGGCAGCTCACCGACGTCTTATCGTTTGCGTGAATCTCGTACTCTCTTGCACAGCATATTTGTCTATCCCGTCAACCATCACTGTCATCTCGCATGCAATAAATTACTATTATTATCACTCGAGGACTAAATTCTTTTTATCACCAGAGGTAGCTCGGCCGGAGTTAATTTACTTTGGCGCAAGGGGCATTTGTTCTCTCGGGAAATGATCGCAAGGTCGCCGTCACCTCGGAGGGTACCTCAGGATTCGATAACGACGAGATTCGTCGTTATATCGCAAACGTCCTTTCATATATTACGTCACGACTATGCGCTCTAAGTAGGTGACCGGCGGAGACGAATCTACGGGGAACCAGGCGAGTTCGAAGAGACGAAGACGCTACCGGGTGAAAGCATGGGTCATCGTAAAGGCCAGGCACCGTATATATCTAGCTCGATACGTACATACATATACATCGCTGCATATCCCTAACTCGCAATTACACGCGCGCGCAAGTTAAGTTTAGTTCAGTATCGGTCGAAAGAGAAGCGAGCCGTTTCCTTCTCGCTTTCCTTCTACACGCGTGCTATATAGTGCGCTTATTCGCACACCGTCACTGCACTCGCATGCGAATATCGCGTGTGGTACACAGAATGTGCACATTGGGAATTATGCATGGCGGATAACGCGGATGCGGTTCCGCGAATGCATTGTTCCATCGCGTCGCAACGATTTTTATCTCGTCGATTTGTATTTCATTTTAATTCTGTACCGAATATAATAGAAGATATCGTGAAAATTGTACCAGGCATAAGAAATGTACTTTGTAAAACATAAGAATAAAATAATAATAAATATTTATAAACACTAATTAATAATAAATGTCTTATATATGTGTATATTTATTTGTGTGTGTGTGTGTGTGTGTGTGTGTACATATATGCATATATATGTATGTATTGTGTGTGTGTGTGTGTGTGTGTGTGTGTGTGTGTGTGTGTGTGTGTACATATATGCATATATATGTATGTATTGTGTGTGTGTGTGTGTGTGTGTGTGTGTGTGTGTGTGTGTGTGTGTATAATTAAAATTTATTAAGATAAGATAATCAAAAATGGATATTTTATTGTACATTATACACTTTACATTATATTTTTTTTATCAATGATTTATAAGTATAAAAGTTTCTCGTTAACTTTTTTTTTTTTAGAAATTTTACCTTAATAGTTTTGTCTATAGAATAATTAGAAAAATTATTTACTTAGAAAAAATATACTTTTTACTCGTCCATACAGATTTATAAATAATTTCCACAATTATCTCTTATGTGCTTTACGATACTAAAGTAGTATAATTCGTTTATTCGTAACCATATAACTCTAAAAAATTCGCGACCACATAAAAAACGTAAAATAACAAATTTATAACGAAACTTTCGCATTTTGTACGCTAAAGTGTACAAATGCAAGAACAATATGTCTAGACAAATGATTTATAGAAAATATTAATTTATTTATAACTCTGTATTCTCTCTCCAAACTGTCCGCGGGCATATGATAGTGTATTATGAAATTCTTACCATTTTGCAGTCGTGCTGTACAAGTATGGGCCGAAGCACAAAACATGACGTGATGATTAAGACAGTCGTAGTCGTAGACGTAGACAACGCACAAGCTTGTCGCACTACGACTGTCTTAATCATTGTCACGCCATGTTTTGTGCTTCGGCCCTATGCGTTACAAGAATTTACACCTTATAACTATAACATGCAGCAAAACCAAAGAATCATAGACATAGCACAGAAAAGAACCAACAATATTGTACTACACATTATCTACGGACCTTCATGCTGTGCTCAGCTGCAATTCCGAGCCCGAGAATACTCACGTACCATCGCGCTCCGTCTATCCGTTAGCCGTGTGTCGCGCGCTCTGCTACGACCTACATAACCTACATTCGGCCGACTCGGCACTGTTCGGCCCGAGCGTAGATCACATTGGTCGTACCCAAGCGCGCGACAGATCACGGATTACGATTACGGATAGACGGGATGTGCTCGGACTCGTAATGTTGAAATCACAGCACAGTTGACGAGGGGATGACCGCTTTCAGAATTTTCAAGTTCCTTTCTGATAATTCTAGACTCTAGACAGATAAATCTAAAGATCCTCTCGGTACCTTAAACGCTATCTAGCGTCGCAGCTTTTCACTCAGAATGTGACAACGACTTCACTTCGGTGGCACTTCGCTCGTCCCAACCGGAGAGGAACCTGAGAGCGGTCATATCGCGTCGTTTTAGGTGTTTTCATCCATCAGCGCCTCTATGTGCACATAATGTGCACATTGAACTATGTAATCAAATATCTATGAATCCCGTAGATAATGTGTATGACTTTTTGGATCTCTTCTATGCTATGTCCGTTTATTTGGTTCTGTTTCATGCTATACCCGTAAATTTTACAATTATATGCATTCATATTTTAAATCTGTTTTATGCAAATGTGCATAATCGTGTTCTATAAATGTGCAATATCACATATACATGATATAAATTCCATTCATTGATTTGATAAAAATTCACTCACCGATTGCTGTCGCTGCTCCTGCTGCTACTGCTAGATTCCTTTTCCGGAATACCGAGTCGCCCCATGGATGTCGCTTTCTGCTGTCATCATCCTGCTATTTCGAATCAAACCGCACATTAATAAAATTTACTTATTTAATTTTAAAATTTAATAATTAAAATTAATACAAATAATGAAATAATAATGTTTATTTTGGAAAATGTATTATAGACTACATATCCATACGAACCGTTTGCAAATGGTCCAAATAAAAAAAATATAAGAGTAAAATTAATTGATAAATTAACTGATAAATTTAGATTTTACGGATAATAAAAATGTGCCTATTAATACAAGTACATCTGAAGGTATTTAAATTTATTGATTTAGATAATAATTAATTATTGAGTCATTTTTAATATAATATTGGTAAACTAATTGTTATAAATTATATTTAGTAAAGGAAGACGAAATGTAAAACAGCCATTCGATGGCTGAAAATAAGTCGAGAATCATGGACTAACGTATTAAAAAATTGGAACATAACTATCGAATCTGCACCTTATACCTCTGCTGAATGCAGTGACAGGAGTCGGAATAAAAAATTGTTTAAAAATAATTAATTGACGGAATTGTTATTAAAACGCATAAAATAGGTCGAAACTGTGGAAGAACTATTGAGAAATGTCAAAAAAGTGATCGAAACTGTTTACACTTCATGCGTGATTCGATTATTATTTCTACGACAGTTTTCGCTAGTTCTCACATAGCCCCGACCATTTCCATGCGTTTTAATAATAATTTGGTTAATTAATTATTTTTTAACATTTTTTTATTTTTACCGTCGGCACAGTATTCGCGAGACGCGTGAAGTGCAAACAGTTTCGATCACTTTTTTGACAGTTCTCAATAGTTCTCGCACAGTTTCGACCTATTTCATGCGTTTTAATAACAATTCCGTCAATTGATTATTTTTAAACAATTTTTTATTCCGATTACTGTAACTGCATTCAGCAGAGATATGAAATGCAAACGGAGTCGATCATTATTCTTACGACAGTTTTCGCTGGTTCTCACATAGCCCCGACCATTTCCATGCGTTTTAATAATAATTTTGTTAATTAATTATTTTTTAACATTTTTTTACTTTTACCGTCGGCGCCGCATTCGCGAGAGGTAAAGTGCAAACAATTTCGATTATTTTTTGACAGTTCTCAATAGTTCTCACATAATTCCGACTTATTCCATGCGTTTTAATAACAATTCCGTCAATTAATTATTTTTAAACAATTTTTTATTTCGACAACTGCATTCAGCAAAAGTATGAGGTGCAAACAGATTCGATAATTATTCTTACGACAGTTTTACTGTGCCGACGGCAAGAGAAAAAAATTTTGAAAAACAATTAATTAACCAAATTATTATTAAAATGCATGGAAATGGTCGAGGCTATATAAAAACTAGTAAAAACTGTCGTAAAAATAATGATTAAATCTGTTTGCACTTTATACTTCTGCTGAATGTAGTGACAGTAATCGGAATAAAAATTGTTTAAAAATAATCAATTGACGGAATTGTTATTAAAATGCATGAAATAGGTCGAAACTGTGCGAGAACTATTGAGAACTGTCAAAAAATAATCAAAACTGTTTGCACTTCACGCGTCTCGCGAATACTGTGCCGACGATAAAAGTAAAAAAATGTTAAAAAATAATTAATGAACACAATTATTATTAAAACGCATGGAAATGGTCGGGGCTATGTGAGAACCAGCGAAAACTGTCGTAAGAATAATGATTGACTCCGTTTGCATCTCATACCTCTGCTAAATGCAGTGACAGGAGTCGGAATGGAAAATTGTTAAAAAATAATTAATTGACGGAATTGTTATTAAAACGCATGGAATAAGTCGGAACTATGCGAGAACTATTGAGAACTGTCAAAAAATAATCGAAATTGTTTGCACTTCACCTCTCGCGAATGCAGTGCCGACGGTCGGAATAAAAAAATGTTGAAAAATAATTAATTGACGGAATTGTTATTAAACATTATTTTTATGACAGTTTTCGCTGGTTCTCACATAGCCCCGACCATTTCCATGCGTTTTAATAATAATTGTGTTCATTAATTATTTTTTAACATTTTTTTACTTTTACCGTCGGCACAGTATTCGCGGGACGCGTGAAGTGCAAACACTTTCGATCACTTTTTTTACAGTTCAATAGTTCTCGCACTGTTTCGACCTGTTTCAAGCGTTTTAGTAACAATTCCGTCAATTAATTATTTTTAAACAATTTTTATTCCGATTGCTGTCACTGCATTCAGCAGAAGTATGAGGTGCAAACAGATTTAATCATTATTTTTACGACAGTTTTCGCTAGTTTTTATATAGCCCCGACCATTTCCATGAGTTTTAATAATAATTTTGTTAATTAATTATTTTTTAACATTTTTTTACTTTTACCGCCGGCACAGTATTCGCGAGACGCGTGAAGTGCAAACAGTTTCGATCACTTTTTTTACAGTTCAATAGTTCTCACATAATTCCGACTTATTCCATGCGTTTTAATAACAATTCCGTCAATTAATTATTTTTAAACAATTTTTTATTTCGACAACTATCACTGCATTCAGCAGAAATATGAGGTGCAAACAGATTCGATCATTATTCTTACGACAGTTTTACTGTGCCGACGGCAAGAGAAAAAAATTTTGAAAAATAATTAATTATAAAAATTATTATTAAAATGCATGGAAATGGTCGGAGCTATATAAAAACTAGCAAAAACTGTCGTAAAAATAATGATTAAATCTGTTTGCACCTCATACTTCTGCTGAATGCAGTGACAGCAATCGGAATAAAAATTGTTTAAAAATAATCAATTGACGGAATTGTTATTAAAATGCATGAAATAGGTCGAAACTGTGCGAGAACTATTGAGAACTGTCAAAAAATAATCAAAATTGTTTGCATTTTACCTCTCGCGAATGCGGTGCCGACGGTCGAAATAAAAAAATGTTGAAAAACAATTAATTGACGGAATTGTTATTAAACATTATTTTTATGACAGTTTTCGCTGGTTCTCACACAGCCCTGACCATTTCCATGCGTTTCAATAATAATTTGGTTAATTAATTATTTTTTAACATTTTTTTACTTTTACCGTCGGCACAGTATTCGCGAGACGCGTGAAGTGCAAACAGTTTCGATCACTTTTTTTACAGTTCAATAGTTCTCGCACAGTTTCGACCTGTTTCATGCGTTTTAATAACAATTCCGTCAATTAATTATTTTTTAACAATTTTCCTTTCGCACTCCTGTCACTGCATTCAGCAGAGGTATGAGGTGCAAACAGATTCGATCATTATTCTTACGACAGTTTTACTGTGCCGACGGCAGGAGAAAAAAATTTTGGAAAATAATTAATTATAAAAATTATTTATTAGAATGCATGGAAATTGTCGGGGCTATATGAAAACTAGCGAAAACTGTCGTAGGAATAATGATCGACTCCGTTTGCATCTTATATTTCTGCTGAATGCAGTGACAGGAGTCGGAATAAAAAATTGTTAAAAATAATTAATTGACGGAATTGTTATTAAAACGCATGGAATAAGTCGAAACTATGCGAGAACTATTGAGAACTGTCAAAAAATAATCGAAATTGTTTGCACTTTACCTCTCGCGAATGCGGTGCCGACGGTCGAAATAAAAAAATGTTGAAAAATAATTCATTGACGGAATTGTTATTAAACATTATTTTTATGACAGTTTTCGCTGGTTCTCACACAGCCCCGACCATTTCCATGCGTTTTAATAATAATTTGGTTGATTAATTATTTTTTAACATTTTTTTACTTTTACCGTCGGCACAGTATTCGCGAGACGCGTGAAGTGCAAACAGTTTCGATCACTTTGTTTACAGTTCAATAATTCTCGCACAGTTTCGACCTGTTTCATGCGTTTTAATAACAATTCCGTCAATTAATTATTTTTTAACAATTTTCCTTTCCGACTTCTGTCACTGCATTCAGCAGAGGTATGAGGTGTAAACAGATTCGATCATTATTCTTACGACAGTTTTACTGTGCCGACGGTAGAAAAAAAAAAATTTTGAAAAATAATTAATTAATAAAATTATTTATTAAAATACATGGAAATAGTCGGAGCTATGTGAAAACTAGCGAAAACTATCGCAAGAATAATGATCAAAACTTTAATAACTTTGCACTTTACGCTTCTTGCGAATGCGGTGCCGACGGTCGGAATAAAGAAATGTTGGAAAATAATAGATTGACGAAACTGTTAGTAACATGTACCCCGGGGCCATGCGCCATTATCTAGAACATTATATCCCATCAAATAGTCGAAAGATTTTGTTACTCGCATGATTGCGATTGTAAAATTTTAAGATCGCGAGTATGCGAGTAAAAAAAATTTTCAACTATCTGTTGGAGTATAATGTACTAGATAACTAGATAATGGTGCGCTGTGGACGGGCAGGCAAAAGTATTACTAAAATATAATGTACTTACTATGCTCGTTTGCAGTGGTCCACAACGATCGTCCTGAAGCAGAGACGGAGGCAACGGCGAAAGTGGTCCTGAAGCAGCGAGGAAGGCAACGGCGAAGATAATCCTGAAGCAGTGAGGAAGGCAACGACGATGCACTTCACACACCACACCACACCACACCACACCACACCACACCACACCACACCACACCACACCACACCACACACACACACACGAGGCGATCGCGATATTCTTTTCCGATAGACGAGCAGCGTACATGTTCACTACCGAATCTTCGCGACACAACTAACCCACCGAACCCCTCTCGTCAGGCAACTGAGCCCGGTCCGCGCGGAGTCGTCGAAGCGTTTGAAAGAGGGAAGGAGAAAATAGTAGGCGGAGCTAGTAGCTGATTGGCTACCGTGAGTCGGGCGACTCGGGGATTTGGCGAAAAAGAAAAGATAACCGTTAGGCTCGGAAATCGTGGAGGGGACGATTTCCGAGAACTGCGGTTTCCGCTTCGATGCTTCGGGTAACCGTTTCTCGGAATTCGTCGAGGAGACTGGCGCCTCGCTTTTTTTTGACGACGAAAAAAACTTCGGACAAGCATCCCGGTGCCTCGACGATTTCCGAGAAGCGATTATCCGAAGCAGCGAGGCGGAAGCCTCGCTTTTTTTCGATGACAGAAAAAACTTCGAACAAGCGTTTGCACTTAAAATCAAATAGGCCGAACGCGATTTCGCGGAAAAGGAAAGAGTCTCCTCGACAATTTCCGAGAAGCGATTACCCGAAGCATCGAGGCGGAAGCCTCGCTTTTTTTCGACGACGAAAAAAACTTGGGACAAGCGTTTGCACTTAAAATCAAATAGGCCGAACGCGATTTTCGAAGAATCCTATTCAATCACTATTCTCGTTCACATAAAAAAAAATTTATTTACAATTAGAACTTAAATAACAGTGGTATGATGCATAAGGTCACGAAACAAAACCCGAAAAAAGCGTCAAGAATCGTTGAATGCGCACGTCAAAACACACTAAACAGAAGTAAATTAATTCGCTCCCAGAGTTTTGTATCTCTGTATGATTGTGCGACACTAGTGAAGTTTCTTTATTGGCACGATCGACATTCTACCGAACGGATTGCGTACCCTTCTCGAACAAACACTTCACTCGAAACCAAAGGCACGATGCCGCGATTTACGCATGAATACGTCCTCTGTTACGATCTCACATGGCTCGCGGGTCGTCTGTTAGCGCGACGGCACTCTCACACAACACCGTACCTGCGCACAATGAATTCTGAACACGCGAGACACGCACGGAGGCACGGAGTCGACAGCGTCCGACGCACAGTGGGCAATTTCGCTCACTTTTTGGACAAAAATCTCGCCAAAGCTCAATTCTTCATGAAACTGAATGCATTTGTTTTTTAAATACTTGTAAAGACTTATACTTTAGACAGGAACTGCGAAAATTTAATTGTCGTTAAACCTACATTAAAGAAAAATAACCATATTTTCATTTTTGATTCGCCGCCAATCAGACGAACTGTACTTTTCACGTATTTTTTCAAATGTAACGGTCGCGCCAAGTAAAATTCTCGCGCGCGGTTTACGTTTTACTCGTGTGTGATAATATTATCCGTAACATCGGGATTGCCGAATAAAGTATATATCGGAATGTAGTAGTGGCAGTAGCAGCATCAGCAACAGAAGTAATCGGTGAGTGAATTTTTATCAAATCAATTAATTAAATTTATATCATGTATATGAGGTATTGCACACGATTTATAGAACACGATTATGCACATTTGCATAAAACAATAGATTTAAAATATGAATGCATATAATTATGAAATTTACGGGTATAGCGTGAAACAGAACACCAAATAAATGTGGATATAGCATAGAAGAGACCCAAAAAGTCATGCACATTACCTACGGGATTCATAGATATTTGACTACATAGTTCAATGTGCACATTTTGTGCACATAGAGGAGCTGATGAAAACACCTAAAACGACAAACGACGCGATGATCGTTCTCAGGTTCCTCTCTGTCCCAACCCAACAAGATTAGCCGTACGGTGCCCTTCGACCTGATACAGGAAATGGCGATCCGCGAGGTTGTTTGATGCCAGTTTGAGTAAACACACCGCTCACGCGTGCACTCGCAACTCGTTGATTAAATGTGCCGTGAAAATAATGTGATGTCGACTGTGCGCGATGGCGAGCAAAGAAATGACCGGCCATCAGCAGCAGTTCGTTGAGGAAATCGATTACAATGAAATCGAAACGGAGCAGGTAGTTCTCCATCTCTGTGATTTTCTCTCGATCATGCTTCGCGAATGTTTATCGTGAATCTCTTATATATTTAATATCGTCTCAATTGTCCCAATTCTCACAGCCAAAGTCTTGTTTCTTTGTATCTCTTGTCGTTCTCACGGAGCGTTCAATCTCGGCAAGATAACCTCGAACGAGAGCGAACGATCGTATACAAGAGAATACGGGACGATTCCAAGCAAATTTCAATTAACTTCTTAAATAATGTCTTTAATGTTTCATTAATGTGATGATATTTATTAGTTTTTTGCCATTTGATACGTGAAAAGAGAGGTTAAATCAGGAAAGTTAAAACAGCCGAATAGTTTTACTGTAAACAGTTCTGTCGATTGAATCAATCAATCAATTAATCAGAATTTGATCTTAGTTTTTTAAAGAAAAAGCACGTGATTAGATAATACTTTTTTAATACACAGTTTTGTCACACAAACTCAATGTCCCAAAATGTACGAGATCAAAACGTTTGACTAATGTCCACCTTTACTAATATAGATTTAATCTCGCTTTAACTTGTTCTTTATCTTTTTCCAACTTTCAGAACTAGAACATGATAACAAGTTAAATTGAGATTAAAGTTAATCTATGTTGATAGAACAGGCATAAAAGCATTGATTTACTCTTGTTTTATATTATATTATAGGTAGTCGGTAAAGGTTCCTTTGGGGTTGTATGGAAGGGAAAATGGAGAGGGCAAGACGTTGCTGTGAAACATATAAATTCAGAAGGAGAGAGAAAGGCTTTCACTGTGGAAGTTCGACAGCTATCCCGAGTTGCACATCCCAATATTGTTAAATTGTACGGAGCATGTACCAAGAATCCGGTATGCCTGGTAATGGAATATGCTGAGGGTGGATCATTGTATAACGGTAATATCTAGGAAGAAATCTTTTAATAAATGAAAATCTTTTATATAAATTAAATAGGTTGTATTAAGATTTTATGTTTGTACAGTGCTACATTGTAATCCTCAACCACATTACACTACCAGTCACGCCATGAGTTGGACTCTGCAGTGTGCACGTGGTGTCGCGTATCTTCACAATATGAAGCCGAAACCACTGATACACAGGTGAGAAGGCAATGCGTTCACGCTCGTGTTTCTTTCACATTCGAGAAATTGAATTTGAAACTAAACTTGATGAACTTACTCAACAGAGACTTAAAACCACCCAATCTGTTGTTGGTTATGGGTGGACAGATGCTTAAAATCTGTGACTTTGGCACAGCCTGTGACTTAAATACATATATGACTAATAATAAAGGTTCGGCTGCATGGATGGCACCAGAAGTATTTGAAGGATCTAGGTATACAGAGAAATGCGATGTATTTAGTTGGGGTATCATTTTGTGGGAGGTTTTAACACGCAAAAAACCCTTTGATGATATTGGTGCTTCAGCCTATAGGATAATGTGGGCTGTTCACGTAGGACAGAGGCCTCCTTTAATAGAAGGATGCCCAAAACCAATTGAAAATCTTATGACTAGGTAATAAATATTTTTAAAAAATTGTGCAAGTAGAAACTTGAACATTGCTTCCTCATAGTTTTTAAGTATGAAATTAGATTTGCATATTGCTTTCAGTTTTTAAGTATACAATTTAGAAATTTGCAGATGTCACTCTTTTTGGTTTCCTCATAGAGGAAGCTTTATATATTGTCAACAAACATTTCTTTATCCAATTTTGTTTACATTTTACATACAATTTTGTTTGTATTAAAAACTCCTTTTTTCCAAGTGTCAATAATTAAGACTTCTCAAAATGACATTTTTTGACAATTTAGAATTCATTAATGGCAATTTTTATAAATCTTTCAAAATCTTCAATCTTTTCTAACTGTATTTCATATAAATTTCGTAAAGAAATCGTTAATTAGATCTTAAGTTATAGAAATTTTAGTAAATTTGGTACACACACACACACACACACACACACACACACACACATATATATACATACATACATACATACATACATACACACATACTGATAATTTTTTTAAATTGCGTTTTTACGAACATTCTGGACACATTGGCAAGAACTAAAAAAAATTTTTTATACGAAAACAAAGCTTTCTCTATGTTCAACCTTTCAATTCTCTCTCTTGTTAATTTCCTGGCCATAGGTTCTTAAATAAGGCGAACAATTAATCCTAAAAAATTGTCTATGCATAATGTAATAGCGTGTTTATGATTTTAAAAGTTATGTATATAACTTTTATATATATATATATATATATATATATATATATCACGATATAATAAATAAAATAAATATCAATGCATAAATATGACATAATGTGATTTATTTTTATTTATATTGATATAGAATCTTTAAAATTATAATTATATTGACGAAATTATTATAATTTTTATACATTCTATACTATTTATATTATTTGTGTGATGAATGGTTTATCTTGTTTTGAAATAAAAAAATTGAAATCATAGGGTAAAAAATACTTATTGAAATATATAAGATTTATCTTTATACTTATGTTTGCTATTTTTTGACAGATGTTGGCAAAAAGCACCTGAAGAAAGACCTTCTATGGACGAAGTAGTAAAGATCATGACTGAGCTATCGGAATTTTTCAGTCGTCATTTAGAACCCGTTGAATATTCCTTAAGTATGTACAATACATATTTAGTTGATGATTATTGCGCAATGCATATTATGATAAGTTGTTTGCATAAATGTTATATGTATATATAAATGTATATTGTATGTGTATTGTAGGTAGTGAAGATGATGTAGATGAAAACGAAACATCGAGGGAGAATACGCTAGATATAGTCAGTACGTTAGATTTTCGTATGAACGGCTCCGTTGCAAACGGCACTATTCGTACAATTCCAAAGGCTGTAGAAAAAACCATCGAATGCTCCAAAGAAGAGAATTCATTGCCTTTCGCATTATCTCGTACCACACCGGTCGGCCACAGGATGAAATTCTCATCACGGCAAAATAATTTAGGATTTCAACCTGACGACGAAATTCCGGTATTAAATAATCTTCATGGGAATATGGACAGTAATTTAAAACATACTAAATTACCGATTTTACAAAATGCGACAGCACCAACGGCGTATGACAATAAGCTTGCTGCGTTGCAAAACAGAAACTGCAATTTTGTTCCATTGCACGTGGAGTGTGACCCGGTTGGTAATTTTCTCATTAGTATATTTTTAATATCTTATATAATTTTCTATTTGTATAGTTTTATATTTCTGCTTTATACGATTTTTTATATTATTTCTGTTTATTTTATTAAATTTATGGTATATTAAAAGTATAATGTATAAATATTTGTCACAATCAAGATAATTTTTATAATTTCTTTCTTTTACTTTGTTATAGAATGCTTGGGATTTACCAAGCTCCTCTGACACTTCTTGGGAAATTCCAAATAACATGGCTGGATTAGACAAAGTGGTTCAAAAAACGAAGAAAAATAATCAAAGTAAGTGAATTTTATTTATTTATATGTAGATATAAATGCAATTCCACATAATATTGAGTTACCAACTAACATAGAATTATTTCGTGAAAAACGTACAAATTAAAAATTTTACAATTAACTACATTTATTATATATTACATTTTTGTTACGAACGTTTGTTATATCTTGAAATATACTTGTGTAAAATATTTTTATTTTATTTATTGACGTTTTTTGTATGTGATGCCTAAATGTAATATCATACAGGACTGTTTTGATTTTAATTTATTTATGAACAAGCAAAAAGAATTTTGTGAGGCTTGTATTCGAATTACCCGATTCTTTCTCAGAATAAGCTCAGAAAAAAGATTGTAAGAGGGATCCTGGCACCAAACTGGCTGCCTATGTGAGACTTGTCTCAGCCGCGTTGAAGGCTCATTGCCAGAAGCATTAGCACAGAAATTATCTGTCTTATGCCTTATGTGGCAATCAATGTACGAATTACTTTACAGTCACATTACATCATCTCTGAATGTTAAAAATGTGAAACAAGTTAAAAATATCAAAGAGACTTAAATTTATACATATTTGTAATGTAATACAAATAATGATATGATATTAGACATGTATATTCAAATTGTACAATACAAAGAAGTATATATATATATATATATATATATATACTTCCAGAAAGTGGCCAACATATGCATAATGCATGTAATGTTACACTGCATATGACTTATAATACACCATATGTCATTGTATTTGCATTGTAAATCATATCGTAAAAAGTTTAATTTGCGATAAAGTAATTGACCAATGATAGGAAAGGAGATATCATCGATTCCTATTATTGATTCATCTTATCCGACCTTTTAATACAGTTATAAAAAAGGCGAAGTTAGCATGACTAATATGATAACGTGAAATGATTTAATGGACAATGCCCCAGGCGAGCTGATACGAGCACGCATTTTGAGCTTACAGAGTAGCGCTTTGTGGTATATGAAGTAGATTATTTTCGGCCTAGAATACTAAGCACTGCGCGCTGACTCACCGGGCGTCTTCCATAACCGTCGTCTCTCGTTCGCGTTGACTAACGCACATTGCTCATAATGCGTTTCTGCGTATTCGTCGTAATTATTAGCTCAACGCAATAACTATCCTGTTTATGCGATCATCCGAATAATCATCATTTAATCTCTTACCTCCCCCTCTCTCTCTCTCCCTTTCTCTCTCAATCATATATTTATATTATATTTATGTTATATTAATGTATGAATGTGTGTGTGATTCGTAAATTTTGTTGCAAATAACTTTGTACATAAAGCTTGTAAAATATTTATATATATATATACATGTATATATGAAATATCCCGTAGATAATTATAATATTTTTGTATAGCGATGTATAAATAATTTAATTGCTGTCAATCCCAAAATGTAATTGGAATGAGAAGGGACGGATTATGAGCTCGGCTATATTCATCGAGGGTTCGTCGATCGACAGAGTTCGTCGGTAATGTATCCTGGCAAAGGGCCCGTGTAACCGCAATAGCAGCCGCGATATGCGCGTGCACTAAATTTAACTGACGACTAATCGGTAGGACGTGTGACTCGCTTTTGATTGGCACGTTGCGACGATGAAGAAGAGGACGACCATTACGCCAGCAACAGAAGGAGAAGATGTAAGAAGCAGACAATTGTGGAAATATCGAAAGGAACATTGAGGAAAAGAAGAAGATAAAGCAAAATATGAGGCAAAAAATGACTAAGAGATGAGATAGAAGGAAGATGACAAAGATAACAGCGGCGGCGAGATGAGTAAAAAAAAATCAAACATGAGATTCTCTCGTGGATGAATCAAGCGTTTTGTTCTTGGCTCGCGACGTTCCTCGACGAGAGCCGGGGTGGGGAGTATTTAGAAGCAGGTGTGGCTGAGTCAGCATCCCCAATATAGACGTACGTTTGTTTAGTAGAGAGCCGACTCCCTACGGAGGAGCACCTCCCGCCGATCGCAGGTCGCCAAGCGCGCAATACGAACTCGATTTTATCGAGGGCACATCGATCGATCCGACCGGGAATTGATATTATTTTATTAACACGTTGTCATTCCCGGACCATTCCACTGATACCGCCGTGATTACGCGAGGGTTCATTCGTTTCCAAGTGAGATTCCTGGTATCGCCGCTGCGATTCTCTATCACTGTCCGTCTCCGAGGCTGTTGTCTAGAAATGAGGATCCGAATCTGATTGCGAAGAACCGAATGAAGAAAATTATGTTGACACGATCGGCCGCGTTGCCGGAAGATAATCGTGAACGTTAACGTCAAGGAAATTGCTGCCCACGCGAGAGCGGCGGCTGCTAGATGATCGACATGTGCGACGATTACCCGGAGACTATCGTCGGCACCGACACTCTCAAACGCTGCTGGGTCCTACTGCGTTAGTACATGTTCATCAGATTCTTTAGGCGAAACAAGTGTTCAAAGCGTATTTAAAATAAAAAGAAATAATGTTTTTAAAAAACTGTAAGACTGAAAGCGCATGATAGTTTAATAAAATGCCATATGCATTTGTTACAGCTCTAGAAGCTTTACAAACGAATCGCTTTCCCATGCAAATATGTAATCTTGTATTCTGAAAATATACTTCGGCTTTTATTTGTATATTTAGGATTATATTCTTAATAATATGTATTTTATTATAGCAGGATACAATAATAGTCTCGTTATCAACACTCGTGAAAAAAACTTGGAATGCCGTAGGTAGCAGCACCACGAGCGAAGACTTGGGCAATGTTTGTCGCTTACTAGATGCTGACCTGAGGCCTCTCACGCCCGATGACACGTGTGAGCTCTCGCGAGAGATCTTCGAGGAACACAAGCAGATAGCCGAGGAATATCTCAAAGTCCAAACGGAGATAGCGTTGTTAAGCCAGCACAAAAACGAGATGTTGAAGAATCTAAACCTTGATAGACTTCAGCAGGAGGAGTTACAGAAGCTGGAAGACGAAAAGGTTTCTCTCTTTTATTGCTTGTATAAATTGGTTTTTGTATAAATTTATTTGCAATATTGCATCCAGTGGTCGAGCTCTCACTGATAATAATGCAACTCTTAAAAAAAAATTCTCAAGTTTAAACAATCCTCAACCTCAATAATTATTGACGATCGACATAATAACTTTCAGGAATCCTTAGTGAAACTGTGTCGCAATCTGACGCGACAGTTACAGATCATGAAGGATCAGAGGGGGGCGTTGACAAATGCTGCCGCCACGTCAACGTTAGGGCCCGTCGTTTCCGGAAACAACGGCTGGGTGGTAGTACCTCACTCATCAAGGCTTTCTTGAGATGCTGCGACTCGACGCGTTCGCGAGGGTTTCAACAAAAGTGTACTTATTACACTACGTTACACAATCCCGACGACCGGTGATCGGTGATGTGTAACATGGATGGAATTGTGTTAAGATTCCAATCCAATTTCGTATGAATGCAAATCAACGTCGCTTGCTACCGATAGAGTATGTGAGGATATGTGAATCAAAGTGGCCGCCTATAGCGGATCATTTCCGTCTTATCAAACTCGCTATCTATGACGCGCGGTAACCGTACAATTGACTTCCGATTTTTTCCGACATGAAAAGCACAATTTCTAACACTACGCCTTTCGTTAGGTTTTCTTTCCTCACAGAATCATATCTTTTGTCTTCTGCGCGTTTTCATTTGCAATGCGAGTTTAATTAATACAGCATAATAGAACATCCCAAGCACATGCAAGTATCATTGGGACTACTACAGAAAATTCTTTTCGATTACTAAGCTTCGAAGGTATTGCTGACAATAAACTGCAATCTAGTCTTTTCGATTCATATTTTATCGAATCATTTGTTTGCATTTTGATGTGCAAAATGTACATTGTGTAATATATGATAGACAGCTTTTATTATTTAAACTATTATCTATCAATGAAAAGTATTTTGTGCGTTAACTCCTTTATTTGATATAATCAGAAAAAAGCTATTACATGAATAAAACGCGAAGCAATAATTGACGAGCATCGATTGTTTTTTATAAATTACATTTGGAATTTTTCTATATAATATACACAGTATATATAGATAGTTTCAGATACATCATGACATCCACTAATGATAGACTAATAATAGATGGAAATTTTAATACTGAAAATTGAAAATGCTTGAAGTTATATTTTTTAAATGAAGTGTTAAAACTAATCAAGTTATGAAATTTTGATACTCAAACGTTGTTTATTGCACAATAATGAAGGTGTAAAGTTTTCATACATCTGTCTTGAAATTGATACAATTCTGCATTATCACATGATTATTGAATATATACTATTTGATTAAGGTAATCATAAAGTATAAAAAATACATACGACCGTAATTGCTATTTTTAACCAATTACGTTGCAAGAGATTAAAATAAATTTTTATTTTTAATTTCTTGTTTTGCCAGTGTGATTATGTAAATAACTTTAATCCCTTGCCTATATCTATGAGCTTTAGCTTGATTTCTTTGCAACGACAGATCTAACAAAATTAAGATATTACATCAGTATTTTCATCAACACTATCATGTATACAAAGTGTTTTAATGTTTTCATTTGCATCTAATGCAATTAAATATGAAACAAATGCGGGATAATTTCAGAAATTCACGCAAGTTGTAAGTATAAAAAAATTTTAGAATGATGTGAAATTATAACAAAAATATTTATCAGAATCGAGCGCATAAAACGCTCCTTAGAATTAAGATATGTCGATCGCGATTACAGCGAGCCGTCTCTTTGTAGAAAAATGATACTGGAGATTATAAAACTTTGCTTGTGCTAACAATTGTCGACGACTGAAGCTCGCAGCTACGTTTTCGTTACTGTTCCTATGTTAAATATAAAATGTAACAGAGGTTGAAACTATCCTCGTGTATCGCCTCGACAATGGTCTCGATAACGAGCAATCGTGTATTATAATTACACGCTCTGCGAAAGTTTCTCGACAGGTTCTCTTCTGAGAATTCGTGATGTGAAATTGTTGTTCAACATCTGTTGAAAATGTAATATAACTCTGTAAATACAATTTTAAAAGCTGTCAGGACAGATTTACTGACATATTCAAGATCTTTTATCATGTGTTACCCGCAGGGAGATGCTAGCGCTAGTAAGCTTAGAGGAATACCTCGAACGTGTGCAACCGATAGGTAATTTATAAGATTGATTGAAAGACTAATAGCGAGGAAATTGTTATGCTAGAAACTATGGAAAATCCGATCTAGGTTTAAACGTCAAATCCGCTTCTTTGCAAACAGCGGGGTGTCGAACCTACGCTATACATCCGCGCATATATGGTAACGATCTGTCGGTGCGGAGACCCGCGCGCGCGCGGGGCTCACGTATCTTACGCAAAAACGCGAAACGAGTCTTGCACGCGGAATGAAGTTCCGATGGAACTGGATTCGCCGAAGACGGGAAAGATATACGCCACGGAATCAATAAGCTTGACTTCCAGTCGTTTTCCCGGCGCTTTAATATCTCGACAGAGGAAAAGCACGAGTGATAGAAAAGAAGTAGGACGCGACCGGTTAACTGGGGAGAAAACAGAAACTGCGAGGGCGGGACGAGATAGATGAATGAGAGGAGAGACGGAGGATACGAGAGGGTGCGAATACGTGGGCGTGCATTGGCTAGATGCGAAACACGCGAGATCGGACCATCCCCGGTTTATCGAGAACAAGGAAAAGAGGATGAAAAATTGGGAGGATGATGGGGGGTGCGATCTTGAGGCTCTCGATAGAGAGGCAGAGGGAAATTGGCGGAAATATACGTACGCGCGTGCGTGAGCAGAGGGAGAGACCAAGGGGAGCAAATCGCAAGTATATGCGAGGGTGGGAGATCCAGAGGGGAAAGACGAGGGGAGCGAGAAGCCGAAGAAGGGGCAGAAGATAGGCCGGAACTTCAGACGTCTACGGACCTGTCCGCGCGAGCCTCGTTTCCTCCCTTTAAGTTCCGCACTGTTTTTTTCGCGCTATCATTTCTTCCGCTAGAGTTATTAGGCCGCCTTCACCGCCCAGAAGATCCTGATTACGAGATTGGGATGGCCCACGTCGCGTCCGATAATGTCAACGAGAAGAGCTACATCCTGGACGCGAGAAAGAACTTCGAAGACGTGAGTAAACGAAGACATCTTCATCTCGCTCTTGTTCAACGGCGGATGACGCGATTCACCGAGTCAACGTAACAGATCCCAGTTTCGTTTTTCCCTCGTTTTTTTTTTTGCTTCGAAATTGCAAACAAAATCGTCACTGGCAAAGCAACATGAACGACGTTACAATAATAAGAAAAAAAAGTCTCATTTATGTTTTTCGTCTTGCCGAAATTTATTACATGAAGGAAATATAGTGGAAATTACAATAAAGATTTTTTATTATCTTGAGATATAATTGACGTTACGATAAAAATTACAGTATTTGTATTCTAAGTTTACCAAAAAAATACTGTAATTACTCAAATATCTTAATGTACAATATCTAAAATCTTCTAAAATAAAGAAAAAATCTTACAATGTGGCTGTACGCAAATTAAACATTTTGTAGAGGAGTTACAACATCAATATAGTCATTTTTTAATGAAATATAATATTTAATAATTAACGTAATTCTTTATATTCTTCGTGTCATGATTTAAAATATTTGCATAATTTTTAAAAATAAGCATTATAGTTTCTGCTAATTCAAGCATAAAGAATTGTTTTCATAGTAACATATGCTACACTGACCAAATTATTTCTTAGAATTTATCTTCAAAATTGTTGTATGTCACGGGTCAACATAGTATTTTCAAGAATTTTACTACATTTAACAAAATTTGACATTTTATATTTGATATATATTAGATTATTACTATTAGATATATATTAGATTATTACTTTATCCTAATAATCATTTTAATTGTGAAACTTTGTGGTTTTTTCGGAGAATTTACTAAAATTTTATAAAACTGGAACATTTTTTAGAAATAATGAAAAGGTCTACAGTTCTTTTCATAATTTTTCATGTATGCAAATTTTAAAGTATTTAAAGGTATTTAAAAAATCTGAGAAATTAAAAAATTTTCTAAAAAGTCATACCATTATACTAAAGTTCTGAAAAAAGATTTTATCAGTATTTTTTAAAAGTGTTCCAATTCGTATAAAAATTCTGCGAATAATTTTTACCAGGGTTTTATGTGACTCTCTAATTTTAGATCTTACATCTAATTTCAAATCGTAGAAAATTTTTCGAAATACCGTACCACGACTAGCACAATTTTCAAGGTAAATTCCAAGAGGAAATTCTCTCCGTGTACAGTGCCTTCACGTTGCAGCAATACGTAAAAAGGAACGCATTCTTTTAATTTACATAAAATTTCTCCCCACACACATACACACGGGAGAAGTTTTATTCGAAAAGTATGCGAATCTCTCGGGATTCACCGGATGCTACCAAGTATATATAGGATGGCCACCGAGCAACCCCGTCACGTGATTTACAAAGTAATTTCGCGAACGACGCGCCGGAGAATATCCTCTTAGCGCGCGGAGGCAAAAAGTGCGCGAGAAAGTTGACTATAATATACGCGATTTTTGTTATCTCGTTAACTCTTAACCTGCGCTCTTAATCCACGGCTTTTAAGCGCAGGAAAGTCGCAATTTTTATTCGCCATCCCCACAGCCACACAGCTCCGATTCTCGACCTCTCCGCGAGCTGCGAACAAGAAGCGCGCAATTACTCCTCTCCTCACTGTAGAACGGTTCCCCGATATCCTCGAGATTGAAGTTTCCGCCGTCTTGAAGAGAGATAGAGGGGGAGAGAGAGAGAGAGAGAGGAGAACGCAGTCTCGCTTAACAATTCCAACCGCGGTGAGAAATTTCCGCGATGACATTTCGCCCGATACGCTCGGTTAACTAATCAATGCCTCCGTGATTTCTCTCGTTCGCAAAGAGCTGTCGTATCCGTCTGGGATATTCTGCCAATAAATGTATCTACTCGTGCTGCGAGTGCACAAGCACCGGCAAACGAAAGAAAGTGCCAGAGGGAGGGCGCGTTACCCCGCGTTGGGGGTTTTCTGTACGCGATACGCGTACAAAGGGGAAACCGGAAACGTCTCGATGAACCGCCGCGATATTGTTATTCGCTATGACTAATGCATTGTTTCGGAAATTCCACAGGTCGGCAGTGTCGGATCGGAGGAATCCTACGATGACATGAGACGACTGGTCGGGGTAAGAGCTGCAACATTTATTAACTATAAAATTTAGCTATAAAAATTAGTTATTCCCCGCTGAAAAATACTGTTGGATTGGGGATGGAAAACTATTGGAACGAAAATGTCTACCAGATATATACAAATGGTATACGATTCGAATTTAAATCTTAATTATTCTAATATTTTGAATCCATAAATTTCAAATACGATTTATTAAATGTAAATTTGTCTTATGTAAAATTATATTTAAAGTGTCTTTATATCAATATTATTTCTCTTACATAGAAGTATTTTTTTCAATAATTACATTGTTAATCAAAAGTTGTGTTTCAACGATTTGATTCGTCATAAAAAAGAACCCTTGATAAAAAAGATTCGCGCCTCTCTATAGTGCGCAAAATTTGAACGGTTTTCTAATTAGAAGTATTTTTTTTTTTAATAATTACATTGTTAATCAAAAGTTGTGTTTCAACGATTTGATTCGTCGTAAAAAGGAACCCTTGATAAAAAAGATTCGCGCCTCTCTACAGTGCGCAATACTCGAACGGTTTTCTAATTATCCTTTTTTTTTCGCGATCGTCCGAGAGCATTTTTTCCACAAGAATTTCGCCTTTCCTTCCCGACTCTTTCATTATTGGAGCGACAAGCGATTAATTGCCGCGGACGCTGAGGCCTCATTACGTTCGCTTCAATTTACGAAGTTAAGCGAGATACCCGCCGCGAACAACGAGCGGATTAATCGAGGCGCGACAGAAATTCTCGCCGAGAGTAACCTCTCCGCCGAGATATCGGCAGCTATCGATTCGGCTCGCCGTAATGTTCCGTGATGATGACGAGGCCGATGCACTCTCTCTCTCTCCCTCCCTCTCTCCCTCCTTCTCTCTCTCTCTCTTCCGACGACGCTCAATTCGTCAATTCGTACATGGTCGTTGGCCTCTGCGACCTGGCAGGCGCTATCACGGAGCGCTCCTTTATCCCCCCCCCTAGTCATCATCCCCGCGCGATTCGTTATCGCTCTAAATTATTCCGCTGGTTGATGGTGATCGTGCGTAACCCGTTTAGCCCCTGCCGACGGCTAATTTACCCGACCATTCCGCTCGGTATTTTTTATTACGCGGCGCCTCTCTAGGAAAGGTGGCTCATTTTTTTTTTTGTTCGATCGTTCGCTCGCTCGTTGTCATTAATATTCATCAGCAGCATGAAAATGTATGCACGTGGAAAGCTCCGTAGGATATTCGCAGGTACGAGCGCGTGTACGCGACGCCTGACGTCTAATTAACGCGCTAGCAGCGCGAAAATTCTGAATGCGTTGATGGTGCCCGCCCATGCTTGTCATAAAACACTCGTGTTAATATCGGCGCGTGTCTTTTGCAGGAGGAGGAGGAAGAGAAGTCCGGCAAATTTAGTAGCCTGCCGCTCGCGAGCTTCAATTTCATCAATTCCATCATCGGCAGCGGCGTCATTGGTAAATAAGAGGGGAAACGATCTATGATTTTGGGAAATGATGTACCGCGAGTTATTATTGGAAAGATAGTAGACGGGGGAAAGAGACCTCGATATTTATCGTCGGCTAGGGATTGAGATGTAATTTTTTATTTTTATTATTTTTTTTTTTTTTAAGGAATACCATACGCTCTGCATCAAGCCGGCTTCGGCCTTGGGATCGCCCTGCTAATTTTAGTGGCGGCGTTGACCGACTACTCGTTAATTCTTATGGTGCGAAGCGGACACATTTGCGGCGAGATGAGCTATCAGGGTCTGATGCGAGCGAGTTTCGGCCGCGCCGGTTTCTACATCCTCACGGCGTTGCAGTTCGTCTATCCGTTCATGGGTACGTACGTTCGTTAGGTGCTTAACGCGAGTCACGGTCACCTGGGTGTGTGTCTTTTTTCATCCTGGCGTCGGAAAATTTTTATTTGTTATGTTTTAGAACTTTTTTATCATTTATTGATCCAAACGTATAAATTTGAGCAGAATAGAGTTAATCAACGCTTTTATTTATTTACGTGCTGAAGTGCTTTCATTAACATTACAGCGATGGTCTCTTACAACGTCGTCGTCGGCGATACGGTCACCAAGGTCCTAATAAGAGTGACAGGGATAGACGAGACGAACATTTTCGCTCATCGACAAGTCGTCATTCTCCTAGCGACCCTCTGCATCACTATCCCGCTTTGTCTGTACAGAAACGTCGCACGATTAGCGAAGATCTCCTTCCTCTCTCTGATCTGCGTCGGGTTCATTCTCATCGCCATCTTCATAAGGATGGACACGATGTCCGCCATGGTGTAAGCGAAAATTTCACTCATGGGGAAGGGTGTATCGCCGATATCCCCTCCCGTAAAGTCACTATGCGTAATGATAGGCGGTGATTGATTACAGTCCGAGTCAGAAGGAGAGCTGGAGGTTCGCCAATTTCCCGGGGGTCGTCCCGTCCGTCGGTATAATGGCGTTCGCCTTCATGTGCCACCACAACACATTCCTCATTTACGGCTCGATCGAGAGAGCGACCCAGGAGAAGTGGAACGTGGTGACGCATTGGTCCCTCTTCACGTCTTTCCTAATCGCCGCGGCCTTTGGGATCGCCGGCTACGCGACCTTCACGTCATATGTTCAGGGCGACCTCATGGAAAATTACTGCTGGAACGACGACCTGATGAATTTCGCCAGACTCATGTTCAGCGGCACCATACTGCTCACCTTTCCGATCGAGTGCTTCGTTACGCGCGAGGTAACGTACCCCACAGCCTGCTCTTCTAACTTGCGTATACGCGTAATCGGAGAGTTTGCAAGACTACACATAGGAAAGAACAGCTTTTTGCTAAAAGTGTCTAAAAATTCAGCTAGATCTGAAAACAATTTTGTTGGATCATCGAAATTATTGCAGTAGGATACTCAAACTGATGACTCTAGAATGTAGAAATTTTTTGCAGTATTGCTGATCATGTTTGAGCATCCTTTGTGCAATTATTTCCTGATCTGTAAATTTTTAGATGCGTCATCAAAACTGTTCTTTCCGATGTGTACGATCGCGACATATTGCTTCAGGTGCTCATGACGGCGATCAAGGGCACGGACGAATTGGAGGGACACGAGGCTTACGTGCCTAACTCGGACCGCAAGTACCTGATAATCACCTTGACGATGGTATCCACGACATACCTGATCTCCATGTTGACGGACTGCCTCGGTGTTTTCCTCGAATTGAACGGCATCCTCGCTGCGGTGCCGCTCGCCTACGTTTTGCCTGGTCTCTGCTACCTCAAACTCGAGGAGGGGCCCATCCTCTCGTCCAAGAAGCTTCCGGCGCTCGGCCTGATGTCCGCCGGTATCCTAGCCGCGATCTCCGGTCTTCTGCTACTCGTGATCAACAGTAGTTCATCCGGTACCTGCTTTCACGGCAAGATAATGCCGTATTGCGTCGACAATTCGACGGCTATGTTGCGCCTCGCCACGACGACCACGGAGTCCGTCGACAACTTCGTCTCTAACATCACGGAACCCGGGATCTAAGTTTATAACGGACGAGCACGGTAAATCTTTATAGCTTATTGTTAGTTGTAAGTCTACCAAAATTGTCGAATGAAAGTATAACGTGATTAATTTTACGGGACAAATAACGTTGATATCGTTTAAATCGGACAAAAATATAATAAATTATTAATAAATTCAATGAGAGGATTATAATATATCGTTACACGCAAAATAACGCTGCGCAAATTGTTTGTAAATCAGGCTTAAAGGAATTAGCGATTATGCTAATGTCTAATTGATAAATCTCACATTGTGGAGACTTTGATATGTGGGACGTAAATTTATAGGAAAATTTATAGGAAAAAAAGGAACCGTTTATGTAAAACAATCAAGAATATTAATTATGTTGGATAATACTGTTCCCTCCACAATTCCATTCCATTAAGAAATCAGCACGATATGATTGAGAAATTTTTAACGCGCGATATAAATCGCAAAAATTGTCGCAATATAAAATCAATGCAATATCCACGGCTCACAAGCGAGAAATTCGGGAAAAATTGGCAATAGATATATAAACGTTTTTTCCGCCGTTTTTTAGTAATATGTATAGACCTAGGAATGTTTGTTGCACGCAAGTTTACAGAGTAATATCGCAATCTTTCAAGTTAGTCGTGTGCACAATGAGCTTGAGATTCGCGATTGAAGACTATTAATTAATTCTACGACGCACATTATTAGAGAGACAGAATTTTAATGTACCAATCGAAATAATTATTGAACTTTCGAAACTATTATTATACGCAAGACAGAGAGAGAAAGGACTCTTATATTTAGTCCTGATAATGTTCCAGAGGTAAGGTTCTAAAATGGGAAAAGAAATCTCTGCAGTTATAAGATGCGCGAGAATTTCAAAGAATATATATATTATAATTTTAAAAAATAGTTAGCGTGATTAGAAGATTATAAACTAGACAACTAACGTACAGAATACGTGAGCTAAAATCTCATTATATTTTTAAAAAGATGTTATATATAGACAAATGATTTATAAGCGAGAAGATATATGTACACACGTACGTATATATCTATATGTATACACTACATATTATGTATATGCATACTGCGTTTGTATTTTTTTGTGATAAGGGACTAATATTGAATGTTGAAAGTAAGAAACGAATTTATTAAATGTTCGCAAATATGACAATGATTCGCGGCTTAAAGATTTTATTCATAATTTTTTTTATCTTGTTCGAATTTTCAACAAGCTCTGCGGATTTTTTTTTAAAAACTAACACTGATCGATTTTTACTTTATGAGAAGAACTCGTAAAATCGTATATTTAAAAATATTTTTTTACATATATACATATATATTTTTTTGATACAATAAAATTCAAGTATTGTTCGTTTCCAATATGAAAGATATAGATTGCGTTCCGGAATTTATTGCCACCACTAAAAATCTATAGTACATGTAACGTGAACATATTTTTAATATTGACAGTTTATATCAGAATTCGATAGTAGTGTCCGATCTCCGATGAAGCACTAATCAAAAACTGATAATCGTGATCGGAACGTAATTATTCGGAACAGCATAAAATGGACCGCGATAAAATTTACTAGTATTTATCGCTCAGATTTCGTCTTCTTGCTTGCAAGGTTCAGTTGCAACTCGAAATATTTTGCCTTTGAAGAATTATATTGTATTTTTAAAAGACAAAGGAAGAGAAAAGGGAACCAAAGTGATTGTAGTGTATATGAAAAATATAATTATATAAAATTACAATGGAAAAATAATGCAATCACGAGGGGGCGGAATTAAATTTCTTCTTCCGCAAGTGACGCTTTACAGGAAAGCAAACACTGATGAGAAAGAGACCACACATACAAGAGGAAAGTATTTATCGCGCGTAAATAATTCGCGTACTATAGCGTGTAAGCCAAAAGAATCAAATATGTCTACCTGTTTACGTATATTTGAATATATAGAAGAATATATAAGAAGCCTATTTGAGAGAACAATTATAAGGAGCCCAAAGTTGGTATTATTATAGGAACAGTCACGGCCTAGAGTAAACGGGATGCGTTATCGGTGAATAAACGCGTGATAAGGCAGAGTAGAGGCGAAAGAGAAAGAGAGATTCACGTATGAAATACGTTCGAATGTGACTTCTCTCTTTCTCTCTCCCTTTGTTTAAGTGCGCGAATGTTATCACGCACATACACACCCGCTGTTTTGTATCACGCGATGTGAAACAGAGAAGACCTCGTCGAGCAGCAAGACTTGTACGTTCGCAGCGATTATTATATATTATATATGTAATACGAATACGCGCGCCATACATTGGCGGTATTCTTTATATAAATATATGTATAATTTAACTGCGTGGCGAAATAAGTGTAATTAGCATGTAGCACATGTACGAGAGGGAAGGACGAGCCTCGCTTTGCGTTTCACGGAGAGAAGCCGCAGCTGCCGCGCACTCGACTTGACGCGGTTCGATAAACATTACATACGTGGTTGTGACAGCCTTACAGTACCTGCTGTAGTAACGTTTAGAGATTATTATTCATTTAGATACCGGTACTACGACCGCGGGCATAACTAATGAGCGTTACACGAACACTAGCGGATCCTGATGTCGATAATTGAGGAGAGGAGGGTGATTTAATATAATTTTTCACTAAACATCGTATATCGGATATCGGACAGTTTTGGACACAGTGAATCCTATATATAAGAATTTGATTAACGGTCGCCCGCGTTAATTGACTTGCATCATTTTATCTAAATTTTTTTAACGAATTAAAACTGTTTCCTTTTAATTTGGAAGGGGAAAGGTTAACCCCAACTTCCCCCCTAGAATCCGCCAGTGTACACGAATAACTCTCATAATTAAAACATGCGGAAGTAAAGAATCCTCTTAACTTCTCCCCTCGCTCTCGTAATGTGACGCGCTAAGCAAAACGTGTAACGCTATAATTTAAGAAAACTCTACAAAAAAAAAACAAATAAGACACGCGCGTAAGCGACTGTACAACTCGGACTGTCCTGTGATATTATTTTTACGACGCTTTTCTTTATAATTTGCTTTTATGTAGTTCCGAGATGGAACCTCGAAACCACGTTCGGTACCTGGTTGGCGCGATTAAAAAGCCAAAAATCAAAAGGGACTTGACTCGATACGAACAATAGACTGATCTTTTTACGCTTGAATATTAAATTCGACAGTTTCGCGTTGCGAGACGCTGCATAGTAAAGCTAGTATCAATCTGTTGCATCCGAGAGAAAACGTTACAAGTGCCAATCTCGACGAAAGAGAGAAGGAAAATTAGACTAACTCAATCTTAATGTCCGTAAATAACGTAAACCTGTTATGACTGCTCTATTGATGTTAAGTAAACTTTGTAAACACGGGGATCGTTGAATGATATCCATAGTAAGGAAAAAGTCTCGGAAAGAAGACCCCCGGATATTTCAAATAACGAAAGCATTTAAAAAAAACACATTACGAGCAAGAGAAAAATCTACATTTTCAAGCACGAAATATATTTGACATGTAAATTTTATTGCATGTTTTTTCATAAAGTATCTACGTCACAGGTTTACTATTTTTGGAATACATTTTTTGACATAATTTGTTTTTATTCTGAATATAAAAATATTACGTTACGGAATAAAAAATTCGGTGATTTTTAAGAGAGGGATAAATATTTTAAATATTTTATTATTTTCGTTATTTATAAAATATGAAATATCCTGAAATATATGTCAATAATTTTAATACTTTTATACATACAACCAGATAAACCGATTGAAAAAACATGCGAAAAAATATGTTAAAAATTTGTTTCATAAATTTTTCGTTTTTATTTTTTGGAGGTTGCACAAATAAAAGACGTTTTCCTTACTGCATAAAAATGTGGTTTATCATTCGTGCAATATTAGTTCTATTCTATGTGATTTTAGATAAACTTGATATTTCGATGTTTGCCTTGACTTAAACGTGTCATTTTCTGAGAGCGAAACGGCGGCAACGTGTTTGCAAAGTGTTTCGAATTAGTTGGAAGCATTAGGAGAAAGAAGTGACGTTTCCTCCTCGGGGAAGGGGGAGAGAGGGTTACACTTTCTCAATGCGTGAAAGTGTAGAACAGCGATGGGATCACGCAACAGAGGAAAAGACGTTATTACGCGTGGGAAAAATAAATCGCGATGTAATTTCGAGCGCGCGCGCGTGTGTGCGTGTGTGCATGCGTGCGTGAGTGTACGTGTATGCGTATTCCGTGTGCGTAGCCGCGACGCGTAAGGTGATTGCGTAAGGGATATAAGTACTTACCTCGCGGACTAATTACAGCGAGCGATCGCGCGTTATTCTCCACCGTGTCGCGGGTCTTCCGACCACATTTATTCTGTGATAGACACACACATGCGTTTACAAAAATGGATGCGCGGGTGTGCATAACGCGCGCGTACCCGCGATGCTATAATACGCTATACGATGTTGCCCAGGTTTACTCCGAAATAAGAGATAAATTGAGACAATTAATGCAAAAAAACGTTTTTGTGATTGTTCCTCCCTTCCATATCCTCGCAATTAAGGTAAAACGCTAAAACGGACTCCAAAATTATTTTTACGGGCTATTGTATGCCAATATGTGTATGCGGATACATTTTTATTCTACACGGTTGGTCTGTATTCAGAGCGTGTTTATCAAGCCATTAGCCCGCTATATTAAGTCGTTTCTATTTTTAAAATTGCAAACTAAACTGCGGAAATTTTTCGGTAATTTACTATTATTACTGAATGCGGATATAAGCATTTAAAGTCGCAAATAAACTGCGGAAATTTTTCAGTAATTTACTGCTATCACTACATGCTGATAAGCAATACGAGTCTCGTAACACTTTAATAATTTAATATTAAAAAAAAAATTACATAAAATAAAATTACATATGTAAATTTTTTAAATACAATATTATTGATTGTATTTAATCAAAATTATAATTGCATTACCGTAGATATCAATTTTTATTATATATGTATAATTTAATGTGTGCAATAACGCAATCGTAATTAATTGTAATTGTGATTATTTTATTGTATACATTAATTTATAACAAGCATAATTAATGTATAATATAATCATAATAATTACTATACGCATATTAATGTTTTTTAAGAATTGGATTTCACATTATTTTTCTCTTATGATTGTTTTACAATATACAATACACGTATATTTTATTGAACATACATATATATGAATGTCCAATAATATACAATAATATATATACGTCGTACCAATATTTATTTCAATCAGTCTTTACTTCGAGTTTTATATAAAAACTATCGGTTATACATATATGTAAACTGATATTTGTGTTTCCTGGTATTTTATTTTAAGCTGTTTTTAATCTCTGCTCTGACAACAGTGCTTTTCAATTGTCAGAGACAATCGTCCGCTCGTTCGTCTCTCCTATCGGGGCAATTTGTCGTGGGATTTCACCCGACAGCGAGAGGGAAAGCGAAAGTGATTAGAGAAAAAAACACTCGTGCAGATTTCACCGCGGCTATATGTTTCCAGAGAAAGCGCGCGTTCAGTCTCCCGTTCCCGGTTATCGACTCGGCGTTGTGTATTCCGCTCGGTTTCTAAATCAAATCTAACTCGCGAGATCGCGGAACAGGGAGAGAGAATCGCGCGAATGTCAAATGATTGAAAAATTTTCCCCGTTCGCAGTTACCGCGGCTGACGCGCGAGGCGGATCGAGAAATAAAATCTACGGCCTTGGCACTGTAGACGCGCGCGTGCGTTCACAATCGTCGTATGTACCACCCTCCCCGCCCGCGTGCTCGATCGATCGATCCGCGCCGAGATGAAAGATCATTTCGCTCGCGAGCCCCCTGACATCCGTGCAACCCTGTTCGAGAACGTCGGTTTGGAGCGACCCAGTTGGCCCGCTGACAGCCTCGATTGGCCCCGTTCGACCTATTTAATCTTACGAGGATCGCTCGTACCGCATTTATAACGACTTGGAACACACGAGTGAGATCGCAAGCCGAGATCGAAATCTAAAGCCAGTTCTTTATAGCCTGAATAACAAACTATGTTGTGTCTTTCTTAAACGACACATTTATCAAGTTAAACAATAAAGTGGAAATTAATGACCTATTGTAATTTAATTTAGTTAATTTTAAATGAGTTAATTTTTAACTTTAACTAATTATTTTTAAGTATAGAAACTTTAATTTACTATCTTCTTCTTGGGTTTTTCAAAAATTTATCTATTTAAAAGAAAAAAAATACATTTTTATATAAAAAACGATATTTCTTTGTCATTTCTCGTATAAATTTTATTTGTAATTTATAAAATGATTAAAGTTCCGCGCTTAAAATAAAATATGTGATATAAGATTGAAAAAAAAACGGAGAAAAATTAAAAAATGCAAAGTATTCCATATAAATATAAATCTTTCATGGAAGATGCGAAACGGCGAAAAAAATTGTGAATCTGAAAAAGGGTTGAGAATACTTCACATATTTATTGTAATTAATTGTAATATATTTATAACGTTAATATTTCTTTGTGTTCTCAAATTAGTATATACTTTTTCATATTTTATAAATATTTTTTTGTTCAGCAAATACTTCTGCAACTTTAAGCTACTTTTTTTTTAATCAACATTTAGTATGCATTTAGCGCTTTTTACGAAAAGCTAATATTTCAAGAGTTTTATCTTAATAACATTTGAATCGATTGAGCTCAGGTGGACTTAATCGTTAAAGTTATTCTTATACAAAAGTATCCTTGTTTTCACAGTACACACAGAAAAACCATTGTTGTGCTAAGAAAAGCGATTACTCAATTTCAATTTGCTTCTTTTAAATAACAGTTAGCTTTACAAAGAGTACTTCTCTTGATAATAATCTTAAAATATATACTCATCGTTTACTTAAAACAAGTAATACTTATTAAAAATAAGTATATATAATGTACAGAAAAATATATTCTGTAAAAATATACTATATACTATAAAATTTATACTAATTATAAAAGACTCAGTTAAAAGTTGTATTAAGATTAAATTGAAAGTTTATTTTGAAAAGTATTATTTATATTAAATTAGAATTGTAAAAATTGAATTACTACAAATAACAAATGATATAGATTATCGAAATAATTATTTATCTATTTGATTATACATTTTATAAATTGTGAATTAAAATATTAGATGTGCAATTTAATTCTCTTTTTTCATATAAAATATATGCATAAACATTTATTCTGCAAAAAGTCATGGGTCATCTTACTTAAACTATGAAAGAAAGATAATATTTATTTTAAAAATCAAAAAGGAAATAAAAGATATAATCATACATTACAATTTACATACTTTCGTTATGTATCTAACATTAATTGTGTACAACTCAACTTGTATTCGGCTCAATTTGAAAATCTCGGAAGATTAATGGCTCATAATAAAACTATCATTTAGCCCGAATTCAAAGATGACGAAATAAGCGATATTAGACCTGTTTTTGGAGTCACTCTTTATGCGACAAATAACAAAGAAATATCATTCTTTATATAGAAATGTATTTATTTCTTTTAAATAGATAAATTTCTGAACACTTAAAAAGATAACAAATTAAAAAAAATATATATATATTTAAAAAATAACTAGAATAACTAGTTAAACATTAACTCATTTTAAATTAATTAAATTAAAAGTTATTTTTTAATTTAAAAATTAAATTTTACTTTATTGTTTAACTTGATAAATGTGTCGTACAAAAGAGACACAATAGTTATTTATCCATAGTGATTCATAGAGAAAACTAATTCTAATTCCTCTTCCTATATAATTCCTACATAATATTCCTCCAATGTGTACAGAGCCTTAAACCGCGATTAAAATTAATCTACGTTGACAGAAATAGACAGGAGAAATCTTTCGAGTAAAGCGCCAGCTTTCAAGCCGTGAGACGTGACTCTGTATTATATCCCGCTCCAATTTTCTAATCCAAATATCTGATTTCAAGTGACGCAACAAGACGACGCTCCCGCGTTGTCTGTCGCCCCGGTAACGGCGTCGCGTCGCGTCGCGTCGCGGCGTCACCCCGCCGTCGCGCACAGCCGCCGCCGCCGCTGCTGCTGCTGCTGCTGCTGATGCGACGACAGGCGGTAGTGACGGTGGTGGTGATGGTGGCGACGACGGTGGCGAAGGTTAATCGCGGGCGTTCCGTGAAACGTGAGTCCACGCGAGAGTGCCGAGTAAACTCGACACAGTGACGGCTAGCAGCGCGTTGCTGACGGTTGCCAGTTTGGTGGCTCGCCGCTGCGCTGTGACAAAAGTTGCGGAGGCGAACACGTCGGAGGGACACGCGCGCGGAACGGCGACGTACGCGGCCATGCTGTAGCGCGCGTTACGTACGCACGTATACTTGACAGCACGCATCGTCGTCGTCGTCGTCCTCGTCCTCGTCCTCGTCATGGACAACGTGGCCGACCGCTCGGGCGGGCTGGCGAGGCTGTCGACGTTGCTGGGCGCCCCGGAGGCCGCGCTGCGCCTCCTCGTCTCCATTCTACTTGGTAAACCTAACCGTTTCTTCTCTCTTCCGCGTCACGTTACGTCAAGGGCGAGTTTCCATCTCGCTCTTTTTTTTTTTCCTTGACCCTTCTTCCGTTTCCGATCCGGAGCGCCGCTACGGAGATTGATCCTCGCTCTCCGACGAATCGATCCCCCGCGTTCATTCATGAATTCCGCTCGATCGCCGGCGTGTTCGGCCACCCCTCGGTGGCCATCCCTCCTCCCTCCTCCCTCCTGCCTCCCTGTCCCTCTCTCGCCTCGCCTTGCATTGTTGTAGCGTGTGCATAGCTCGTATAATCTATAACGGCATAATTGCCTTCTATATCGGTGAAGGTTGGTCGTCTAATCGTTAAAACACTCGCTACGTTTATCATTATCATCGGACTCTCGTTCAATTTAGTAGAGGTTGTACCTTTCCGATTCACGCAGGACGCTCACGGTGTATCGCGTTCTCTCATCCCTGTCAAACGTTGAACGAGGATGAACGATGTACGTATCATGCGCGTCATGCGTGATACCGAATGTACCCCAAGTTTTTTTTTATTCGGTTTTTTTTTCTAAGTTCCGCTTTCTTTTTCGAGCCATTGAAGATCGTGTTTCCCGAGAGCTCTTTCGTTCCTTGCACGCGGAAAGTGTTTAAAAAATTGTGCTCTTTGCACCTCGCTTTTTCTGCTCTCGACGACACGTATTATTATATGTTTAGGCTGCATTCCATTTGGCGCTCACAGCGCTGTGAGCATCATTTCATCCTTGTTGTTCATCATGATTAAATAGGGACAAATAATGCTTACAAGCGCTGTAAGCGCGAAAGGGAACGCAGCCATTGTCGACGTAAAAATAAATATATGAAATAAAAAATGCGTACGTGTAGCATATATATACAAGTGTTTATTCACGACCGCGTCATGTTACGTAACTACACTACTCCTTAATTATGTGCAAACAAAACGGGTATAATTTATGTTATCTTAAAAAAGTCAGGTTTCATTTTCGAACGACTGAAGAAATCAGTAAAAAAAAAGTGTTAAACGAATCATCGTTAAAATAACGATATGTGATTTTTTGATTATTTACGATAGAGAAAACGATTTCTTTGAATATTTTTCTCTATTCGTTTGGAATTTTTTACTTATTTATTTTATTCAAATAACATAATGTGTAAAAAATATTGTTTTATTGAATCAAACAATATTATGAACAAATAACCGTATTTGCTTTTTTAAATAAACAGTTTTGTTAGACTATTTCGAAACATATATTTCCTTTTTAAATAAATTTTATTAAATCTAAAGAAATTTTTCTTAATAATACAATGACAATAATTTTATTGCTTACAAAAAATGATTTTGCCAAATCGAATAATTTCTAATAACTTTAGAAAGCATGAAAAAGGAAAAAAGACGCACATGCAAGAAATAAGATAAGATTGCTATCTTGTTTGTGTGATATTTACCTGCAAAATAATGATTTAATTGCAAAGAAACGGAAGATATGAATTTTTTATTAGACAGATTGCGCAAGAATACAAGCATATAATAAGCACAAACTAGTTATATCTACGAATAAGAAATGAGAATCAAAACGACAGATACAAAAGAAAATTTTATCTCCGGAACAAATTATTTCTTGCCCTTCCGTTTAGTTTATCTGATAAAAATGTAGAGTTTTACCACAATCTATATAAGTGCGGCTTTTGAGGCTAATGAAGAAAACGTCTTATAATTGTATATTTTAATACGCGTGTTATTGGTCTAAAATTTCTCTAAAAATAATTTCATTAAATTAAGCTATTTTAATAATTAATCTTACGCTATAATAATTGCGCTATTTCTTGTCTTAATAATAGAACATTACAATAATTTAACTCCAATTCCTTTAAAAGCCAAAATCTTATTTTTTAATTGTCAGATCACAATAATTATAATTTTATTGTATTATATAAGATTATAGTATCTTCTTTTTGGCAAATTGTAATGCTTTAAGTAATAAATTCTATTCCATTCTATAAGATTATACAGAATTATAGAATTCTGTTTTCTGTTTAAATGGAATATTAAGAATAGACAACATTATACGTTACTTTTTTTATTACCAACTTAAAAAGTCACAACAGATTGTATTAAAAGGCACATACATTTTTCAAAATTTGCTAGCTAATGCATTTTAGTACATCTCATAAACAAATACTATTTATTATAAATAAATTTTAAGTAGTTATTCTTTTGCAATCTACACATGCTTTAGACAAGAAAGCACAATCTCTCTTCTTCCTTTCTTCCTTTCCTTTTTCTTTGCACTTAATGAAGATATTTAAAAATATTCATAATGAGTTACACGATAAATGAATGATACAATCGGTATCTATTTACAACAAATATTATTTGTTCTCATAATTTGCCATGAATAACATCAATCATACAGAAATATATATTTATATTAACATATATATGATTTTTGTATTATTATATTACATGATATTTCTTTTTGTTAATTTCAAGAAAGCAACGAGAAACATTTCTCAAACAAAATTTATTAAAGAGGTATAAATAATTAAATATCAAATAATATTATAAAGCTATAAGTTTTACATCATTTGACATGACGTTATTTGACTACTTAATTTCTTGATTCTGCATTTTATTTCATTATTTTGAATGAGGAAGCAAATAAAATCAAGTCAACCAATGAATTTTATAACGAACGATCAACTCTCTGCAGTAAAGGGGAAAGGGGATTAAACGTGGGACGAAATGTATGCAATATTTTATTCAATCTTATTGAACGTGATAATATTTAATCATTATTTGAATAATTCCAATATTACTTAACTTCGCATTAACAACCGCGTGTAATGGCATTTTATTTTATATATTAGAACCTATTCATTCTTTTCAATTTTGAATATAATTAATGTATAAATAATTGTGGCCGGGTGGTAGTAGTCGGTTTGAAGAACTTTGGAATCACGAAGTATATATCGATTATGTGCATTTACATAAAAATTGTATAACCAGTTAACATTTGTTGTTTTTATGCATATACGATAAGATCGTTATGAGAAAATGTATAAGAAACAAAGCGGAACGATAAAGAAATAGAGATAATTAATGTTTAGCAGTATCCAGGAAAAAATAATAAAAACTTTGTATATAATGTGATTTCAGGATTTCCCGTTGCTCTTCTTCATAGGTATACGCTCTACGGCAAAGATCCCGTTCGCCAGCATTTATTTTTTATAGCATGCGGTCTCTCAATTGGTTACTGGAATTACGGTAATTCGCTCGAACAGTATATCAATTCACGGAAAATGACAAACGCAAATGATACGCTAGCGATGATACTAACAATGATTTTGCAGATTGTAACATACTCCATTCAACAACGGCGGTATGCGCTACGTATCTGATCCTCACGGTTCTCGGCAGCACTGGCCTGTCTGTCATAATAACGTTCCTCTTCAACATGATGTACTTACTTTACGGTAAAGCAACGCCACAACAACAAAATTTGAAAATTTATTCACAGAAGAAAACGGTGCACGCATATATTTACATATATTTACCCTGCGGCACTATCTATTTATTATTCTCGAGCTATCTGGCGCAGTGATCGTGGAATAAAAATAACGTAACGTTCAAGGTTTCGAGCACCAAATCCTTTTTCTTATTTTTTGTTTATAGTTTAAAATCACGCTTTTCTGGAAACTAGAACGGCGCAGAAAGTCAAAGTGTAAAAATAGACAACAACAAAGAACAATTTTCTTACCTTTCGTGTGCCTTGTCGTTATCGTTATGTATCGTTTCAGTACTTGGCGTTACTTCGGTCATTCGTAAAATTACGGGCGACGTTTATCGCGAGTAGCGATAACCATAATCTGAAATAGCGAGTATTTTTAGTATTTTTTTCTATCACTATGATGCATACAATTTTTGTTTGCGTTCATCGAAATATCAATTTTATTTTTTTTTGCCATATTATTTTTTATAGATATGTAGATAACCATCGTTTTCTCATTTTCTCTTGTTGATCATTTCGAGCTACAAAGCATTTAAATGAAATTGTTTTCCAATACAGGCTATTACACCACCAGTACCCAAGATTACGATATAAAATGGACAATGCCGCAGTGCGTGCTGACCCTTAGGTTAATAGGACTTGCATTTAATTTATGGGACGGTCAAAAACGTGACGTACGAATAACCGTTATTTTTTCATAATTCTATCTTACCTCATTTCGTGCCGTGACGATCATGGTGTTGTAGGATGAGCTCTCTGATAGTCAAAAACGGGTGGCCTTGAAGGAGCGACCGTCGCTACTGGAAATTGCGGCGTATGCCTATTTTCCAGGTGCCTTTCTAATCGGGCCGCAGTTTAGTATGCGACGGTACTTGGACTATGTCAATGGTCTGCTCACTGATCGCGTACGTTGATTGAAAATTGGAAAAATATTGGTCTATCAAACTCGGGGGAATCCATTCAGTTCCCTCTAGTTTGAGAAAATGAAAGCTACAAATGTCTGTTTAATATAAGGAGCATGTTATATTTCAGGATCCGCAAACTGGTGCCATTGTGCTGCCGGATTGCGTGTCAGCGGGATTGTCCCGAGCATTCATCGGATTCATATACGTAGCGATATTTCAAATCGGCACACTTTACGTTTCCGACCAGTTCCTCTTTGAGCCGTCATTCCAGAAGCTGAATTTAATAAAGAAGTGCTTGCTGATCGGTCTGTGGGGTCGCATCAATCTCTACAAGTACGTCAGCGTCTGGCTAATCACCGAAGGAGTACGTAATCAAGATATATTTTATTATTATTTGTCTTTACTTGTATGTGTGTGTGCTTGTTATCGAACCGATTGTCGTCGATTTCAGGTGTGCATTGTTTTTGGTCTTACACATAACGGAAAAGACGCACAAGGTCGTATTAAATGGGACGGTTGCGCAAATGTTAAACTACGAACATTTGAAACTACAACGCTGTTCAATCACTACATTCTCTCGTTCAACACAAACACGAATCACTGGTGTGCCGAATACATTTACAAGAGACTGAAGTTTCTCGGCTCAAAAATGTACAGTCAAACAATTACATTGCTCTTCCTTGCTCTCTGGCACGGTTTCCACTCCGGATACTATCACTGTTTCTTTATGGAGTTTATCGTGTTGTACTTTGAGCGAGACGTGAGTATACAATTTATGGCTCGTACAGAGAGTTTTTAAAAGTTTCTCGAAACTTATTTGCTCGTTTAACTTATTTTCTCATTTCTTGTTTGCTTTCTCTTTTTTTTTTAGATCGGACCAGTATTAAAAAACAGCGAGAAAGTGCAAACGCTGCTGAAAACGCGATGGGAAGCACGCATGCTCGCTTGGATCTTTCTGAAGCTTTACACCTTTGTTTTCATGGGCTACGCTCTCGTGTCGTTCATACTTCTCTCGTTTCCACGATATAATCAAGTTTATGCTAGTTTGTATTATTGCGGACACGTGTTCTTCCTCTCTTATCCGTTGCTCGCGTCACACATTAAACGATTGGTTGGTCAAAGACTCGAACGTCAGCGATCGCACCAAGAATAAGATGACGCGATCTCCCTTTACTTCTCGATTATTGTCGAGGTATTGATTATCGCCCCTTGCACTTGTTTTTTTTTTCTTCGTCCCCTTGTTCGTTACGAATCGATATTCGAGAAGACGTACAGCTGTGATGTAATGGACACTGGTATACAGTTACACTTACTTACAGTCACTAGTCTTCGGAAGAAATGTGATAGCGCATATCCGTGGAATATATGGGAAATAATACACCACATTACCGTCACTATCGCATTTCGTACGGGTTTTTTAAAATACAATACTGAATTTTGTCACTTAATACACGCTCGATGATCGAGTTTTGCAAGTAAAAAATATTTTGAAGAATTTGTCGAAACAAAATGCTGGTAGTGAGGGAATATATATGTGTGTGTACGGAACTGTAATATCCATTACTGCTGAGAACATTTCAATTTGTAAATCGATACACCGTTTTAAAGAAAATTCCGCTGGTCGGGAATTTTGTGCCTGTGTAATTGAAAGTTTTTACGATCAAACTTTACGACACGAAAATTCCAGCAACAATTCTAGACACTTCAGTATTTTCCTATAACAGTATACGTTTTTGCGTCTTTAATCGTATTTTTGTACCTGTAGCGAGTTTGATTAATCAAATTTTTATTTATATGTATTTCGTCGGTAATAAAATCTGTTAAAATACGCCACACCCTTTTAGGATCAAGCTGCAACATGTCTAATTAGCTTTAAACCGTAATAAATTAACCAATCACAATCGAATATAAGGAGAATAATCGATTATATGATTAGTCAATTTTTTACGAATTAATTGTTACACCTGTTGTAGATTGATCTTTAGTGATAAGAACTGTTAAGAATATATAACGATAGCGTAAACTAGTCACAAGTGTCACAATATTCTCTAAAGACTCGAGACAAAAAACAATTGTGCTTTTTCTAGGTATCGCAATAAGAACGTCCATTCGCAAAAAATCGATTCAGGAAAGTTGCATTGCGGAGGATACCTAGAGAATGATACTGTGATTTTGTAAGTGCGAAAATATAGTGCTAAAAAAACGTAGTCAGATACGCGATATATCGTGCACGATTGAAGTTGAAAAAATATACATATATTTTATCGTAGTACTACATTTTACCGATCTAATGCGATTAACCGCGTTTTACTATACCTCTCTACATAGAAATACAACGATAACAAAACCATAATACTCTGGTCGGATGTGTATACCATCTGCCGTGTGTACGCACGCTGTATTAGCATCGATATACGGTATAAAATAATGCGAGAAAGCGATTTTCAATCTTGTACGTTCGCAATTATTTTTGTAGGTAAAAAGTCTAACACAACGATCTACCTATCTATTCGTATTGCAATAGGAACGCGGCTCTTATTACGCACACAATCCTTCGAACACACAGTTCATTGAAATTAAGAAAAATTAGTAGATAGCAGTTCGATATATAAATATAAATGAAATGTCCAGATACTGACGTACTTCGCGATCGCTTGATGCCCTATCATTTATTCACATTCTTGAGCGATCAAGTAGATCTTGGATCGACAAGAAATAATTTCTAGTACCTTGCCTAATGACCTTAATTTATCGATCGCAAGTACGCCCAATCTCTGGCATCTTTAATGTAGTCACGTAACAGATTTACAAAGTTTTAGAATACTGAAAGAAATAGAAGTATACAAGCGTAGCGCAGTCAGGAGTTCTATTGCATACATTTGTCGATAGAATTTATTAGGGTTGAAGTTAATAGGACGATTCAATGTGACTCCTGACATAAGATCCTAATAAGCCATAAATGTGTGAATTTTTTAATTGAAAATTCACGCTGTTTGTTCTGTACTTAATACCAATGCGAGACACACTAAGCAAGTTTACTCTATTGAATACTCGCTAATCTTGAAATCTTACATTTTAAGCGTCTTCGAGAGAATCGTTAGCGTCACAGTAATCGCAAATCATGGTCAATAAAGTAACATCCTTCATAATAATGTAATACTAAGCAGTATTACATTTATTAAATTGGCTAATAATTATTATTTATTAAAAGTATTAACAAGTATGCTTTTAATACTTAAAATAAGTATTTTTTGGTCAATGTAATATGTAGTATTACATTTCTGTAAAGGATGTGCGATACATTCTCAAGAATTGTACTTGAGTATAGATTTTCGGAATTCTCTAAAATATCTAAAAAAATAATGGTAGAGATAGTTTGCAAGTGCGATATAATTTTCAGCAATTTTGATTTCCTATTACATCACTGGTAAAAAATGGAACTGGAAACTTAAGAGAAAAAGAGAGAGAAAGAAACGTGTAGTAGAAATCTTCAAACGAGAATTAAAACTAATGAAGACAAAGGCGATGAGATAATTAATAATATCGGAGATTGATATAAAAAAATGTATTTACGATTATTTTCTTAAAAGATACATATGAAACATTGACATGTCATATATATAAAGATTCGTTTTTTTTTTTAATATTTCTTTCAACAGAGAACCATGACAAGTATTGGTACTCGGTCATTTAAGGATGTACTCGTCGTGTATGTTGGATTTGTATGCGTGTGTCTGTATGTGTAGGTGTGAGTAAATGAGTGTGCGAGCGACATCACGAGTAGGCTTTAGCAACACGAAGCGTCTGGCTCAAGCACCTTTAAACACCATGCGGCCTATCTTACAAGATACAGGCGATATATACATCCCTCCTACGATCAAGATCCATCGGGACTCGCGTGTTCGCGTTTGCGTATTGCGAAATTGCGACCGAGAGTAGTCACCGTAGTTAAATAATTTGCCTCCGGGAGTCTCGAGGGTGGTGAGGGTGATGTGCGCTCGTGCATGCGATGAATCTAGTACGGTCCGCTGGGGCCCGGTTGTGGTGCCCCGTAACTGTCGATGGGCTGTCCTGGTTGTTGCCCCGGTGGGCCGTATTCGCCGCCGCCTTGCTCCTTCTGTAGTGCATAAAGATAAACACGTAAAGACCATGACAAGAAAGCAACAGAGAGAGAGTGAGAGTGAGAGATGACACGTGGCGCATATATGAATTTTATACGGCTATCACGCGGCCGTGATCTTTTCTGTGATGGCAATTAGCGAGAGCTCGGATAGTCTTCGTATATTCGCATAATTTAAATCTCGCTGATATAATCCGTAGTTTAGCTAGCGTGACAAAAGCAATTTCGGAGAGCGACTCGGGCCGCAGAGAGGGATTTTTCAACGGATTAACGCAGAAGAGAACGTGCCTCGATCGTTGGATCGTAGAAGACGGTCCCGAGCCGATTATTTGCAGTTCGCAAGAAAGCGGAGCGCAACAGAAATATCTTTTGTAACGAAGAGTTATATAGCGATTATCATTTAGCGTGAACAATACAAATTAATCCTTGCAAGCTGCGACGGTTGCATTGTTTTTAGAGATCTCTACTTAGATCGGAACGACATTTGAAGGAGAAACTCTCCATAATTATTCAAATCGCCGACGCGGCAATCACCTTGGCAGTTTCTTTTCCCCCCTTTTTTTGTAGTCGAGAGCCATGGAAAGGTGATTCGCGTCCGGTTAACATAATAAGGCCGTATAATCGACCGAGATATATGATACGTGCGGGTATCGTCGACGCGCCCAACATCCGGATCCTTTCATATCCCGTATGCAAAAAAATATGCGCTCTGCTGACTCCTGCTGATCGAAATGAGCAATTTACATGCCGCGGGCGCGATCGAGGCGTCACACTTTCGACATTCGTCGATTAACCGAAATATCGTCCGTTCCTCGATCCGATAGACCGCACATTTGAAAGCGGCTCTCCGCTGACCGCTACGTATCCGCGCTTTTGAGCAACTGAGGATTGCGCAACGCAATTACACGTATGTAGATCCGACAATATTAGAGACGCGTTATTAAATTTCGCTTCAAAGATGGAGAATTACAAATTGAAATTCAACCGGTAGAAACAGGACTAATTTGTTCTTTTATTCCTTTATAAAAATACTGAATAGTGCTAAATTGAGCCGTAATTATTTTAAGCGTAAAAAGTATAACAGTAAATAAAATTAAATTTAATACTGTCCAGTATTACATTTTTATAAAGATCGATACAATTCTTATTTTCAATTTGCAATTTGCAATTTCAATTCTTAATCCTTGATGCGTAATCTACACCACGCGTCTATCTTCGCTGAATTCGTCCGAGCAATTGCGTTTCAAAACAAAAAGAAACCGCCCCTTCCTAAAGAAAAGAGGGAGGAAAGGAAGAAAAGGGAATCGTCACCTGAGTCTTGTAGCGGATGAAGTAGACCTCCGGTTTGCTGGGCTGCGTCGGCGCCTGCGTCGGCAGCACGACGTCGGGCGCCTCCTCGGGCTTCTTCACCAGAACGTAGATCAGCGTCTTCTCCTCGTCCGGCTGCGGCAACGGCGGCAGCTGCGGCGCGGTCGGCGTAGGCGGCGTCGGCGCCTTGATGAACACTATCTTGTAGTGCTTCTGCGGCGGCTGCGGCTGCGGTATGTGCTTAGGCGGTTTGTACTCCGGCGCTTCCGGCGGCGGCACGTGGACGTACACGTGCTTGTGGATCACCGGGTTCTGTTGGGGTGGTCCGTACGCGGGCGCGGGCGGCCCGTAGCCGCCGCCACCACCACCTCCGGAGGGTGGAAAGTATGAGCTCACCGGCGGCTCCGGCGCCGGTTTCGCGAGCGCCAGCGCGATCGACGAGCAGGCGAACGCGAGAATTGTGCCCTGTTAGAGGAAAGAGAAAATAGGCGCGCGATTTAGCGATCGTGACTGTAATGTTAACGTAGAATCACACGAAGAGAACTGTAGCGAAAGTTACAATAAAGATTTTGCTATCCCGAGACACAACCTGGCGTTACGACGTGTGCGACAGGAGCGTCCTTACTCCAAGTACGCTTTACCTGCGTTTTGTATTTTATAACGGGTCACGATAATATTGAAATACTTTGATATTTGAATGAGATTTAAAAATATCTATTTTCACCGAAAAAAAAAATGTATAATCCGAGTTCAGTTGTCTTCATATGAGTTAAACGTGCTATATTAATAAAAATTGCGATATCGATATAAGTAAATTTGTTAAGTAACAGCAAGATATTTATCACAGCATAAACACAGTCATTGCGGATTTTTAATCGGTTAAGAAAATTAATTTTGCAATGCGCGCTGTAATGTTTATTAATGCAATTAGGGGGAGTGGTAAATGATTGCCAATTCTCTCGCGGTAATAAATATTACATCATCACGTTTTCAGCTTTACGGCAAATATGAAATGGATTATGTTTGTTGCGTGATTTACGCTACAATATTTTCTCACAATCAATTTTCGCTTAATCAACAACCCGCCGATAATTTATCGTTCTCCGAGTGACAACATCGAATATATCACGTTCGTGACAGGGCGCGTAATAGCGAATTATTTTACGGGTTACGTCGTCCATGCAGGCGATTCGGCGTGAATGGATGAAACACGCGGTATTGCCTAACTCGCTTGAAGAGCCTAAAGAGGCTCATTTGCGGACGTTTCCATTTAGCAGCTTCTCACCGCTATCGGCCGAATTACGCGACCGCACAATGGCTCGTTTATTGCAAACTCCTGTACGATCTGACTCCGTAATCATGCACGATTATTCATGTATGCTTATCCTCGACAGAAGGATGAGTAAGACGTGATGCGCGCGTTTTCGGGGTCTTTGCGCGTCAGGAAACTGGTTAACGACTTTCGATAAACTACGCGTGAGGTTCTCTCCTTCTTTTTCTATTCTTCTCGATTGTGAATTTCCAACAGACAGAGTTTGAAGCGTCACGTTTTATCTAGGATCTGGTTAGTTAAGAATGCTTTATAGATTTCCCAAACGCTGCGTATATTTCAGCGTATAAGGAGATGAAAGTCATCCGGTAATCGGAGTTTCACCACACGGAGAAAAAAACGGTTTCGTTAAAGCATTTGAAATTTTAACTGGAAATATTAGACTTGAAAATAATTTCGTCGGATCATCAAAATAATTTATGACGAGCAATACCGCCAAAAGTTTTGACATTCTAGCAATCAATTCGTCATCGTACAAAATTATTTTTAAATTTGTGCCTAGCAAAATTTTCAGAAACATTAACAAAACCATTTTTTTCTCTGTAAGAATTTAAATAAAATAGTATAATAAACACTCATGATTTAAGTTTTTCGATTTTTCGGTAAAGAAAAGAACACAATTAATTATATCGGAATTAAAATAATCGAGTGTTGAAGAAGAGAAAATAAAAAAGGAAGATGGCTTTTATACACAGAAGGATTTAATAAACAGTTTCGCTCGACTGTTTTAAATACGTATACTTTATTGTTTTTAATAAATTTTATGAAATCGAAACCAAAAAATATATTCTTTAGAATAGCTGAGCCGAGCTGTTTTATTAAATCTAAAGAAATCTTCCTCTCCTTCTATGTATATACACATAGAAATTTTACTTTTTCACTGCTGAATCTTATTACACGCTTTAGAAACGTAATGTACACCTTGAATCCCGCAGTCGCGCGAGCAGGAAGGCGAGAGTCTCCGAGATTACTCGCGCCAATTACGCTCTCTTAAATGAACGTCAATCGTCCGGCCGAGAGATCCTCGAATTCTCGAGTCTCCGTTTCTTTCTCCGCGAGAGAGTTCCATTAATTCCGAATCGCGCGAATTTCCCATTGCCTTACGAGAACGACGGCGACGGGCATGTTCCATTAGCGTGAAAGACGCGAGGAGGAAGATGCGCGCCGGCACGGCGCGACGCGGCGGCGGCGGCGGCGGCGCGGCGCGCGATGTGCCGCGATAACTCACTCCGCTCGAGCGGAGAGCTTCCTACTCGCTTAACGACCCCTCCGATCATTTAATCATGCTTTTAGTGCCGCATCGCGAAACTCCGCGCGAGCTGTAGCAGCTATAGCACCGTGTGCTAGCAGCTCGCTTTCCCCATTTTCCTTCGCACTGTAATTATCGAGACCGTGTCGGTGAATAGAGCGGGAGCATATAGGCGGGATCCTTTTACTTTTGCTCGCGCGCGCGCGCGCGCGCGCGAGCGGCCTAATCCGCTCGCGGGAGATTCAGTGGGATGTGCACGCTCCGCGGAGTTCTTTTTTTTTTTTTATTCCTTCCTCTCCGCGCGCGGGAAAACGCGATCACCGTCGCTTTCCATCGTCTGAAAAGAGGCCGATGGTACCGATGATGTAAACCTGCCCCCGGTTCTCCTCGCAACGGAGATGTTGTCGTTCGGGGGGTTTCAGCTCGCGAAACGAGCCTCTCGGCGAATTCCCTCGCGCGTACGAATCATTAATCTCCCTTTCCCTTCTCCTCTCCTCGGCCGTGGCTGCCTCGTCGACGCGGCAAAAATGTGAAAAAAACCCGCGAGAGGATCGCGATGAAAGGACTGGACGCATCTGCAGCGGATGATTGCATGACGACGATTTCGTAAGAAACCGAGCCGAAAGCTATTCTCATTAAATATACGCGTACACCTGGTCACTCGTTCAATTGACTTACGCATTTACTCGGTTAAGGGGATTGCGTCAGTCGACGTTTAAATTTGGTAACCGGTCTTGCGGTCCGTTCGTCGCTTCGCAGAAGGAGCGCGCGTTCGTACGCGTATGTACGCGCGGGGATCGCGCGCGAGGAAAGCGCTTATTCAATTTAGGAAAATTACACTCGTCGCCGTAGCCGTAAACAGTATTAGTCATCCGGGGTAAAAAACACTTTCCCGACCCGCGCAACGTACGATCATCCATCCGCGTGCTCGCGAATGCTCGCGAACGAAACGGCGTGACGCTTCAATATCTCCGCAGCGTGCAGCGTCTCCCGCTGGACCACAGCATGAGCGACTCGCTCGACGAAAGCGATTTAATTGAGATATTCCATTTGCGTGCCGACGCGACGTGGCCTTTCGCGTTTATCTCTGAATTCAAAGAGCGCAATAGAGAAAAATGCACGAAAAGAAAAGGATTAGTTGCGGCTGGTTATAGCAGCGAGAATCTATGATTAGCTATCACATGCGCGGATTCTCGTTGCTGAGACTTATCCCTTTTTTCCGCGCACTGAGATGAAAGTTGTTAATTTGAATAAATTTTTCAACTTGATTAATTTTTTCAGTTCAAGTACATGTATTTCATCAAACATATGATATTTGAAGTTTAAGTATTTTGCGTATTTTAAGTTAAATGGAAAAATACTTACACCGAAGGAGTTTAATCAAGTTGAAACATTTGGTCCAACTAATAACTTCTTTTTCAGTGCGTGTGTGTACGATTTTATCTTTAAAGATACAGCTGTGCCTTTGGATAACAATAATTGATAATTAATTACCAGTAATTAAAAGTGTTTGTCTATAAGCCGATTACTTCGCTTTCATCTCGAAATTTGACGCGAAAAACAAGTAGTGTCGATAGTGCAGAAAAAGTTATACATTGATTTTATCTTTAAAGACGTAACGTCTTCGAAGAATGGAAGAAGAATCGAACGCGATAAATAAAAACGTTCGTACGTATTCCGACGAAACAATCCTCAAATGTTGTCTCGTATCTCCAAATTTGAAGCGCGAGAGATTCGAGATAATACCGAATATTAAGATAATTCTATCGTTAAACAAAAGTTCAGAAATAAATTCTAATTTTTTGTATAATTAGCATTTATTTAGAAAATTGAAAATTGGTTGCCGACTATTCTCATAAAACAAATGGAATCAACTATATATTGTTAAACATTGACATATAAGATATAGCAAATCTTTAAGTTTACAAATTTCTTTAACTTATATACTTGACATTTCTTATTAAAAAAAGTTTCCAAAATATTCTTTAAATGATTAAAAAAAATAGATATTTAAAAGAAATAAGTCGCCGATTATTTCGACTCAACAAATTAATTTAAATTGTTAGATCTGGAAATTTTTATTCCCATTATAACTCGACTGTTATAATAGTGCAGGGTACGTTTATAACAATCTTTCAGTGGCCGTCGCCACTGATGATGCCACGTTTCTGATAGAACGATACTAGGTAAAAAAAAAAAGATGTAAAATTTAAATAAGCCTCTCTCGGTCACCCACGAAATCCGGTTCTACGCGATAGAACTATCTCAACGGGAGGGGAGAAAAAAAAATAATGCGCGAATTTTCACCGCGCCTAAGAAAAAACGACAAAACGCGAACTCGATCAATCAAGAAACGTTCGTTCCGTTTCTCGCTACTTACCGCGGTGGTCCGCATTTTCTCCCACGTGTGTGCGCCGCGGCGGTTACTCTCAGGTGCTCACAGGTGGTACTCCCGAAATGTGAGGCACGTAGAAAAAGAGGAATGTCGAGCGTTTCACTTGCGAAGCTTTCACGCGTGTGGCGTGCGGTCGAGGCTCTTCCGAACTTTTATAGAGGCCACCGAGGGGATACCCACGGAAAAGGAAGGCACAGGAAGGTAGGACGGTGTTCGTGATCGTCGCCGATGGTCGTAACAGCGGCGGCGGCGGCAGCGGCCTCCTCCTAGGGGGTTTCTTCTTTCGTCGTCATCGCGGCCGCCTCCACCACCTCCGCCGCGTCCTCCTCTTCTTCTTCATCATCTTCTTCTTCGACCGCCACCGTCGCAGTTCGATTCGCGCGGACCAAAGGTAGACGTGACACCGGCTAGAAAATGAAAGTACTCCAGAAATGAAGATTCATCGCGGAACGATTTACCCGCGACAACGGCCTAGCCGAGACGTTGCCCGGCCGAGATTTTTCCTTCCGCGTATGTGCCGTCGGAACGGAAAGCATTCTCATTCTCCCGCGTACCGCGACGATAATTCCAATTCGACGCTCTTGTGCGCAGATCCAGCCGACGCTCGAGCCAACGAAAGTTGAAGGAAACACAGCGGCTGCTCACGTTGAATTATTCAGTTGAATTAAAATTTTCTTTGCTCAGCTTGGCCCGATTTAATTTTTTTTACGTAATAAGATTTTTCAGATTTATTGTAATTAAAGATTACATTTCTGTTTATTTGTAAACAAAATATCTATATTATACGTCTTAATTATTATGTAGAGGTGGCAGCAAACTGTTCGGAGAAGAGAGATAATCGGTCGAGATATATTTTTCATCTCCGATGAAAAATTTAGCGGATCAAATCGTCAATGTCAGCGAATTAATAACTGTATCATCGTGGAATAATTTTCGCTCTCCGGATGTCGCCTTACGTAAATACGCGAGAGAGAATACTTCTGAGCGTATATCACGAAACACTACTACACTTTACATGAAATTGAAATATTCGAATTTTTTAATATTCAATCAGGCTCGGATACCGCGGAGGCGCCTAAAACGCTCACGAAAAGGTGAGCCATCCTATCGTGCGGTTGCGCTATCGTAATCCCAGGAATGTCGCGAAACCGCTCTTGACATAACTATCCACTCGATCGATGGTATCAAAATGAATTATTCATTATTTACTACGACTCCGCGTGTAGGGTAAAAAGAGGAATCGGCTACCGTGTGTAAACCGATCTTAACGGCCCATTATCCTCATCGGCGACCACCGGCGCCGTCACCGGACGCTCGCTCGCTCGCTCGTTATCCAATGTTACTTTCTTCCGCGAACATACTTTGTTGCCGTGCGATTATCCGTTGCTCGTTTAAACGCCGAGAGAGAGAGAGAGAGATAGAGAGAAAGGAAGAACATTGAAGAACAGCGAATCTGTTTCTGATAGGATAGGTATAGGTAGGTGACCGTGCGGCAATGCGGTGTTACGCGACCGTATGTGGCTGCCGGGATATGACCGGCATTCGTAACGTCGTCCTCTTGAAGGAAAGAAAGAAAGAAAGAAAGAAGAAAAAACTTTGATATGCGCCGCGCGCAGCGCATTTCACTCTGATTTCATCCACGGCTCGACCCGCGAGTTATTTATTGGACGCCCGTGGCCGCGCGAACGCTCGACGGAGGTGAGCCTCGATGAAGAGGGACACGTATATCGCCGATCGGAGGCGATCGTATACGTGGGCTATATGTAGGTCAGTAGTCCCCCGTGTGTGCCGAAGGACGTTAATCTCGGAAACTCGGGCGGACTAGATATATGCACTTGCGAGAGATGCGTCTTAACAATAGAGCGATGATGTATGGGATGCGATTTTCACCGGGGGCGCCATAAACCATTTCGACGAAGGCCTCTTCAGCCTCGAGAGTTTCTCCTTGGGCGATACGCGAAAAGAATGCAATTTCTAATATGCATTCGTTTTATCGGTCGTGAATGCGCCGCCGATTATTTGGAGCCTGCGTCACGTTTTAGCGTTTTATAAATCGTTGACCGCCGCTACGTTTGGAAGCCGACCGTCGGAAGGGAAAGGATTTAAAACAATAATAAGTGAAACCATACTCGATACGCGAGTAACATAAATGAGTAGAGAAGCGCCTTGCGCACGGCTTGTCGAGGACTGGATCCTAATACCTAATGATATTTTCGCGTGAATTCGCGTATATTACATTTTCCAAATCTTCATACTCTGCGCGCCGAACGCTGTTGGTCTTAAAAGGCAATTCTATGCTGACATTACGATAGAGAGAATTTTCTCTTAAAAATGATCCTTAATAAATGAGTCGTAAATCAAGATATTACGATGAATTTTATGCGATTTTCACTGATTTATTATCACGATAAAATGTAAAATATATTTAAATTATACAATCTACTCGATTATTTTTGTTGTGCGATTTATAAAATGAATTTCTTGTATATTTCTAATATTCTTATCGTTAGCAATAATATTTAATAGATAACCAAGTAAAAATGTGCGAGTTATATGAATACGAATCGAATCAATTTAATTAAGAGTAACAACATTTATTATTACATTAGTACATTATTTCTAACCGACCGTAATATGTTAAACAATGAGTTGTAAATCGCCTAACGGTCTGCATCGGATCTTAGTGATGGATATAATTCTTTTTATTAAATTTAGTTTTTCGCAATAAATTAATTTACAGTTTTTCGGGGAGGTAAGAAGGAGAGATTTTAAGATGCTCTTGAGCATCGAAATTTAGCTTAATTACTGTATCTTAAGTCTGACGAATTCTGTCGGCGCGCAATTTAAAATAAAGCTAAGAAAATTAAATTTAATAAAAAGAATTATATCCATCACTAAGATCCGATGCAGACCGTTAGGCGATTTACAACTCATTGATATATTTAGTATTATGTTGAACATTTACACATAGATGATGACAGAATACTTTCTGTATTGTAAGAAAAATAATATTACTTCTGTTTATTAACATTCAACTCAATAATAATCATAATGATATTTGTAGCAAATTTTCCGATAAATTATAACGAAGAAAGCTCTCTTCAAGCAATAATATAAAATCAATTTAATATTAAACAAGTTTCTTATAAAGGTTTGTTGCGGAAACTTGGAAAAGATTTAAATTCGAGATGCGGTCGAGGATTGTACTTTCTTATCCGCATATCATATATATACAGACGAAAGAATTACGTCTTTCCTTGCCATTGTTTTTGGCGAGAAGAGATAGGTACGTTGTCGTAGAAAAGCGTCTGTGAGAGACGATCCGATTTCGTGCGAAGAAAGAGGCAGAGAGGAGAGATTCACGCCTCGGTGATCCGGTTCATTTTCCTCTATGCCTGGTTATCATCACGATCGCGTTACCCGGTGTGGGCACAACGGGGCATAAAAGAGGATGAATCTGCAAGGATATCTAGCTAGGGCGCAAGGATCGTTAACGGAGCGAGTCCGCTGTAAATCGCAGAACCGTTCGAGTGAATGGTTATATATGTATATACCCGATGTGTAATATAATATTACATGTACGCAATATGTGACGCGGCTCTCGCTCTCTTAACGCCCGCATCGCGTTATTACCACACGTAGAAGGGCATCTTGTTCGTTACCAATTGCTCCCCCTTCGAGTAATCTTGTTCTCCCCCGTTTTTATTGCCGATCACAATGGAGTCTTACAAGCAATTAACCGCTGATATAATCGGCGATCGGTTCGCCGTAAATACTGAATTATTTCAGGCGATTGCTTAACGTCTACTTTTCGTGGAAAAACAATTGATTCGCGAACCGCTCGAAAACAACAGGAGAACGTCGAAATCTGAAACATCATCAGGGTTGAACAGTAATTGGTTGATGATTTTTAATTTAATTTACATTTAATTATTTTTAAAAACACGTAAATTTTTAACTTATTAACTGAAATTAAAGATATATCTGTATGAAAGAAAAAATATGTTGCCATATAAAAATATCTTTATTATTTTATATAGACTTGATTTACAAATAAAATGTTAAATTGATTTGATCATCAATTATATTGCTTTGTCATTTAGTGTAATTTAATTTTTAAAAGTTACAACGCTTTAATCTAATGCTTTCTAAAATTAATTTTTAATTCACCTTAAATTAACTTAATCTCAATGCAAATTTCATTAAATTCCTTATTCATGCAACTTTTAACACAACTAAATCACTACATTGCAAACCATTAACTTTAATTTGGTTAAAAAAATATATTAACTTTCCCAATTCTGCCAAGTATCGCGCGCATATCTATTTGTAAATGATTAAATGTAAATATATGCAAATATGTACGATTTATCGCAGAAGAGCGCGTGGGCGATTGCGATCTCGCGTCGTCGCCTTGCAACATTTTTTTCCTATCGTTCGAAAGACCATTAGATACACACACATTCGCGCCATTACCTAACTCTCGTCTTATTACCCAATATAATATTCAGTCCAACTGCCTAACAGCAGTTTCTCCATACTTTCCACTAAATTTGATACGTCTAATGAGCCGCTGTATCATTTCGGATGCTGCTTCAGGACGACCGTGTGTCCGTATCGAATCTTCATCCCGGCCGAGAGATCCCGAACGTTTTCTGTTAGGTTGTAGCCAATTGGGATGGCCGATCCAACAAATTAAAAACGATTTTCTACTTTCCAAGCCGCGCGAGCAACGCGATTTTAGATTATATTGTGTTACATTATGTTTTTACATTATCTTTACATCAGATAATGCTGCCATCTCTGACGATCGTTCAAACGGCGCGAGAATCTTTTTTAATCTCGCGACGACGATATGGGAGGAGGCAATCGCGCCTCTTGTGCAACGGACTGCACAAATACGAGACGGTGATTTTAATTAATAAATTGTTCTCGATCTTCGCACGAAAGTTTACACGACCAGTGGTCGTCGTCATCGTCGGCGGAGTTTCACCGGCGGCGCGAGGAGAGATCATCGTCGGATATAGTCGGGCTTTTAATTTCAGACGAACTCCGCAGCCAGCCTACTGCCCGCGCCGCTGCAGGGTTGGGATTCCCCGAGACTCTCGCCCGCCTTCACGCCTCGGAAATATAATAGAATTGGGCGTAATAAGGCCCACGTTTTTTATTTTTCTCTCTTCGCGTTCACCTAAGGCTCCGCTCCTTATCTCTCGCTGCAATCGCGTTAGATCACGAACAGATCTTTCTCTTGTTACCTTACACAACGAAACGAATTACGTTCCCCGCGCTCGCGGGGCCACTTGTTTCCGGTGATGCGGTCTGCGAGAACGGTGTTCTTCGTGGATTTGTTTGCTCTTCGACTTAAAAAAAGAGAAAAGGAAACGAAAGAGTCGCACGATTTTTCGCCTCTTTCGTCATAATCCGACGTAATCGCGGCGGGGGACCAGCGAGAGCTTTAATGTCAAACGCGCACGTTTGACGGACGATCTGCGATATCTCCGTTGCCGCGTAGCGCAACTTCAAAAGGCTAGACCACGTCGTGAAGCACGCGAGAACGCTGAGGAAAGAAGATCTCTCCGGGACGTATAATATGTCCCGCATAATGTCGAAATCATTGCTCGTCGTGTTACACGAGCGCGCTACTCTCGCCCTTAGATCCGAAAGATCGATAGATCCCAAAAATCCGCGTAATCGCGAAACTCTCGTAATCTTTCGAAATGCCCGGCTGTGCGACGTATTACGAAGGATGTCCCGACAACTGTATAACTTTCGACGGGCTCTCAAGGCTGACGGGAGGCTATCGGGGAAGAGGTGCTCGTCTATTAATACGTCGCCGACATTTAATGCGGTAATATCGATTGCGGATTCAAAGCTCTCCGGCACGTGGCCTGTGACCCGTATAACATATATGATAATAACGCGAGAGAAAAAAGAAAGAAAGAGAGAGAGAGAAAGAGAGCGAGAGAAAAGATGCAGGATAAACAGAGAAAACAAAAGAGGTCGAAGGAGCCCTGAAAAATTCGCGTGCGCGCCCTTGGCCGATATGCCGTGTTTTGCGCATCGATCGGTTGCGACAGTCGACCTCATCGGCGTGATTTTTCTCGCGCCAAACGCGAGATCGCGAGTACACCCGCTGTCGGATGTCTCGAGGGCCCTTGGGATGGTCCACGACGCGACGTTGCAGCGGCGGCGGCGGCGGCGTCGAGAGGAGGAACCCCGCGTGTCCGTTTGGACGACCGACGACGGCGCGCCGCGTACCCGACATGGACGGCGACCGCGATGGGTGAAAGTCAAACTAATTACGGCGAGTACACGCTGTGTGTTGCAAGACGCTCGCTCGCGCGCGGCTAAAAACGACGACCGCCGATTCACGCCGGGCCCGGCGCGCGGCGGCGAATACCGGCCCGTTAAACCGGAACACGCAAACCGGAGCCGGCTCTCCCGCGCGGACTCCATTTCTTCCTCTCCCTCCCCCCCCTGCCTAATCTCATCGCGATCTCGCGAATGCAATTAATCTTACGTCTTACGTACGCCGCCACCGCCGTACGTAACTCGCGTATTCCTATATACGAACACCACCCGCGGTACACGCGAAACGTTACCGTTACCGGAGCGGAGCAGATCATCCGAGAGTTAGAAGCGAGAGACATTAGCGCGAGGCATTAGCGAGCGGAGCCGGGGCATCCGACCGACCGTCCGTCCGTCCGTCCGTTCGCTTGCCCGGTCGATCCGAGTATCACGAATTATTATCTTGATCGTAAAACGGGTCACCTGTGCGTTCGGCAATGCCTCCTCCAACGTGCCCGATTTAACGGACGAATTTCACCGCACGAATTTCACCATACGCGCGTAACATCGTTAAAAAAAACTTGCGAAAGCGTCAGAAAACTCAAACGGCGCGCCATGATTAAGCCGCTAAGTGGTTTAATAAGAGCCCCTTCCGCGATAACGATATTCCTTTTCTCGAAATTATTCATTTAATTAAAAAAAAAAAAATGTTCGGAAAAAATTCTCGAGGCACTTTAGTGACTTCGCGTCTCCTCTTTTTTACGTTTGCCCTTGTGAAGCGTAAACATTCCAAGTGTGTTCCGAATGTTTCGTTCGATTCTAATGTGAGATAAAAGAAACGTTAAAAAGAATAAGCGAGATCCATCCCGATTTCCTGAATAATGCAATTTGTAAAATGTTGCATTTAAAATTTTGATGACATATTTTATTTTTTTCAGAATCCACGATTTTCTTTTAATCGGGCTGAATTTCGATTGGAAAGAAGTATTTTATCCCAGAAAGTTTTCTATTGGTTCGCTTATATATCTATAAAGACATCTTCTACAGTTGCTCAAAAAGTATTTTATTTTACATAAAAAAATATAAATAGTGTTTTACAAAATAGAAATTCAACCACATTTGAGCAAGTGACTAATTTAATCTCAATCTTTCATTCCGCGAAATGAAAGTACGGAGGCATCGTCCGCGTCTACAAGTATGGCACAATTATCAGTCAAGCGTTAAATTAATTTCTAATAACGTCGTACCTTATATTTATCGTAATGTTAATTAAGGCACAGGGGCCTTATTGCGCGTCCAATATACTACCCTTGAATGCCCAGAGATAATTGCAACATTGTTATATTGCTTTACAGTATTTTTTTTAATTTAAGCGCTACGTCGTCAGTTCCATTTTCTTGAAAGTCAACGATCTTATAAATTGATGAACTGTCGTTACGAACTTTATCATTAATATACTATAACGTGATGATCTAATTCGGCTCGCATTTCCTACGAAACAATAAGAAACTTGCAACTCGAGCGCCTTCAATTCTTCTACCAATTCGCTCTTATCTGAATTCTCCGACGGAGGAAACCAACAATATTCATTGCCGTTATCTTCTACACTAAAGAAGAAATCTAATAATAATAGATTAATCGCGGGACGAAGTAGTTTTGAATCAAATATCCGGTTAATATTAGCAAAACCAACCAAATGCTAACTTTTTACTTTTCTAATTATTATCAAACGGTTGGTTACTGTCACAATAGTAATCAACGAAATTTACTTAGCATTTAGTTGATTTTTCATCTAAACTTCATGATTATTACTAGACTTTTTTTGCAGTATAGAGTTTCACGATAATTAATGTAATGTTGGACAACGTGACAATCGCAGATACTGTGGAATGATCGAAAGATTAGGCGGGGATTATGTGCGCATCGCATTGCAATAATCTCATTTGTTTTAGCGCGCCTGAAATTTCAATTGAGCATTAATAATGCGTTAAACTAATATCTATACTCTTATACCTTATACGTACAATACGTCACATTCTGCTTATCTGTAATGCTTATACTATCTTTTACAATACGATAATTGGACGAGGTAGCCCTTATGGAAAAATAGTATTAAATTTGCAATAAATTTATTGATATTAATAGTGAACAATATTAAAGGCGAATAGTTTTTCAATAATTTTCAATAATTTTTCAATAATATTTTTCCATAAGGGAATGGTCAAATACTGTGGAACTATCGGAAGATTCCACCGTTACATGTGATTAAGCCTTCGGCGGAGAATCGACGACATTTTCTGAAGTGCTGTTACTTCCTACGGTTTTATTATAATTGTCGGACAAAGATCGAATCGGACGACTACGTTGAGATACCGTGGAAGGATCCGAATGTGAATTCATGACACGTCTAATTCTTTTCGATCTCGACTTAGCAACGTTGGCAGTCGGAATTTCTGTGAGAGACTTCAGAGGTGGAAAGAAATACATGATACCGTAGGTATCAAATGCCTTTAGTACGGATGCCGTCCAGTTATCAAATGTGTTCCCCAGAGATCTCTTCCACCGGAACGTGACTGACGGTTTCTCCTTTGCAAGCGCGTTACGGGTCTTAGGATCGGACGATAAGGATGCTGAGTCGTCAATGAAATTCAAATCGATCTCCTCGGACTCCCTTTTCAACCTCGACTGAGTATCATTGGCGGGCGGTTCAAAGAAATATTTGATGCCGTACTCATCAAACGCCTTCAGTACTTTTTTTATCCAAATGTCCAATATTATCGGGGATTTCGAATGAGTATCACTGATAGTCGGCGATACTGTGGAAGAATCCGAGGCTTGCGAATGAGTGCTGCTGGCAATTGGAGATATTGTAAAAAAATTCAAGGATTTCGACTGAGTACCGCTGGCAGTCGAAGATATCGTGGTAGGATCGGGAGATTCCTTCTGTTTATTGAAACGCATGATACCGTAGTCATTAAGTTCCTTCAGTATTCGTGCCGCCCAGTTTTTAATTACGTTCCGGGATCTCTTCCGTCGAAACACGACTGGCAGTTCCTCCTCTGCAAGCGCATCACGGACCTCAGACGGTGATAATGCTGGGTCGTCAACGAAACTCGTCAAATAGATCTTCACGGACTGCCTTTTTGATTTCGACTGGAGGATCAACAATGATATAAATTAATATCATGCTGCCTAAAAAGAAAAACTTGCCTATCCAAATACAGGTATTGGCGCTAGTAGCTTCATTATGTAGCCCAATACGTTTGTTACGTTGTCGTAGGTCATCATCCTCGAAAATCTCCAGGGCACGACTGGTACCTCCTCCCTTGAGAGCGTATCAAAGTCATCATAGAAACTCGACTCGATTTCCTTCTCAAGCTGTTCATCTTCTTCGTCAATTGCGCTAAAGATTTCACTTCGGGCGACCCTGACGTAATTCCGCTTCGAGTCGTCACCGTCTGATTTGATATTCTTGCGCCGCAAGACGTCGTTGATGTTTGTCTTCTGATCTGAAAGCGATCGATATCCTTGTGAAATAATATTTTCACTTTGGCGCGCGGTATCGCGCATCTCGCGTCACGACGAGAAAAAAAATCTTCCTCTTACCTCTCACCTCCGTCGTTCTCTTTCGCGGGCTGGTGACTTTCCAGTCAGCGGAGGCTCGAAGATTGTATCGTTATTGACAGCATACGTACCTGATATCGATATGTCATCCGATCCCAACTGCCGGGACGATTGCGACGTTTGGTCCTTGGCGTCCAGCGTAATTTCCTCGGGTGCCGTCGATTCTGCGTTCAACTGGGTCAGTCCATCCTCACTTGAGACGTAGCTCCATCCGGCGATACAGTACAACGAGAGTAGTAATTGCGCGATCTAAGGAAATGATAACCCGATTTTTTTTTCTTATACAGAGGTGTTTCGTAAGCGCCTCTTTTATTGTCGGCCTAATACCGCCACGGCATTTCACTTTTATGCCGGCTTGCGATATTTCCGAGTATTCTCGAGAATCACTTATAATACCAGAACATCGATATATGTATATAAATACATATATGATGAATGTTACCGAACGTGCGCGTGTACATACATGTGTCTGTGTGTGTATGTATGTATGTGCGAGGCTGCGAGCTCGTGTAGATTCTAGATCGTCATTCCGTTCCGTTCTTTCGACACCACGAAAGCGAAAGCAGGCCGGAACCGACGTGGTTCACCGATCTGCGATGGACCGTGCGGGACCGTCCGCGTCCCGAGGTACAAAAATTTACGAGCTCGCAGCCTAAAATTCTCACACGTCCGAATCGTGACCGGACGTAAGGGGCGGGGAGCATTGATTTTTTTTTCTTTTTTCCGAGGCGTTTTTCTCGGAGGAAGCGTTTGGAATCGACCTACGACTCGCGCACTCATTCATTAGCTCGCGAACTTCAGTCGCAGAACGGCGACTTGACAATGAGGCCCACGCCTTATGTAACAAAGATACCTTTCTCCGATTGCTTTGCGACTGCCGGAGCAAAATCGTATGAATGGATCTTCCCCCCCGAAGCAGAAAGCCGCGCGGAAGGTCGCCTGTCGGCTCCGAATTTTTCTTCCGGCATTAAAGAAATTGGGGTCATCACGTGTACAAAAGTTTTAGCGGTGATCCAGCAAACATAAAATTATTATTGCTGTTTTATTACAACGATATATTCAATAATATGTAATGTTTTCACACAAATATATCGTATTTAACGTTTTATACTTACACAAAAAATATCGGTTTTACTGCTAAGAAAAGGGATTATTCAATTTACTTTTTTAATTTTAATAAGCAACGGTTATTTTCAACAAAAAATATTCTCTTAATAATAGGCTGAAAATACATTTATCATAAATTTTTATTATCATATACTTAACAAAAATGTATACTCTTTCGAAAAATATTATAAAATAGTAGAAAAGTTAAAATAATAAGTAAATTAAATTTTTATTTTAACTTAATATTTTTGATTAAAGTATTGAATTACTAGAATTTTATCTTAATTATAAATAAATTTGGGGCTTATCGAACTTACGATCGATTTGGGGATATAAATTTATGAATTATTTGATATTTTATTTAATTCAAGTACATACTTTTCTGTGTTTTAATACTATTCATCAAAAAGACGTTCTTTGTTAAAGCTAAAAGTAAGTAACTCCCTTTCTCAACATGACAATGATATTTTTCTGTGTACAGCATCAATATAAACAAACTTTGATCATAACTTGGAGATGTTTTTAAAGCGTTGTTAAAATGCTTATAATATTTAAAATGTTCAAAAATATAAGTATATGAAATCAACATTTCTAAATATTTTAATTATTTCTTGTTTATTGCAAATCATTTTAAGCATTTTAAGTCTGCAATTTTGATTAGGCTCGATCGATTTGCTTACGTGTGATCCCGGGTGGAACATTAAAGTTATAATGGCCATCGCAAGGTGACATCATCGTGACTTTATTTGCCAAGTGACAAACGTAACGTCCTTAACGGTGTCAATTTGATTGTGTGTTCTATCTGGGCTAGCCTGCCACGCTTCGCGGATTCACCCTGCCTTGCATAAGCGCGGAACCGAGGTTTCTTTTCAATGGTAGGATTAATCGAAGAAGAGGGATATTCTATTCACGCTCTTTGTAGATGGACAGCCGGATAGCCGAGCCATTTCCATTTCGACTACGAATGCGCGATTACGTCGCGCCGCGCGAGTACGCGAGCGAATTCGCAAAAAAGCAAAAGCGCGCATTGGTGGTAGGTATAGCGACCGCTTCCGCGTCTGGATCTCGCGGCCTACCTCCCATTCCGCTCGCAACGCGCGTTACGACGACCTCGGAACTGTAACAAAGTACGTACGATTATACCCGCGAGCGCTGCACCAGCAATTATGACTCGTTAGGCCCAGCCGGCCCGGCCGGAATCTAATTACGCTGCGTGATTAGCGTAGAAGTGCGTGCCCGAGGAGAAAATAACCGCGCCGTTACATCCACGTGTAACTCCTCACCTCTATATTCCGCCACAACGACGACGACAACGACGACGAGGACGACGACGGTTCCCATTGTGCTGGAACATTTGATCGGAATCGACTTTCACGATTCGCCGACCGCGGTCTATCGCGACAGGTGGAAGAGTATATCCGCGTACGTGGAGCGTGGTATCAAAATCCTCGTACAAACGTAATTTTCTGTCGTCAATTAGAAAGGCAGAGGGAATTTACGTACCTTTGTGGATCTGGCAAACATGGTCCTCTGACGATACAGACGCTCCCTCACGCATGCATCAAAACCAACCGCCGACTGACTCGTCACCTCGGGGCGACCCGTTTTCTCACTAACAGTATCTCCTCTATTTTGACGAGGATCCTCTAGGACTATTAGGGTATGGAAACAAAACAAAAGATCACGCAGCTTTTCGTGAACACAAAGCGCATTCCATTAGACCGCTCTTACATGCTTTAGAATATTATTTTATCCTTGTTGTTTATTTAAATATTAAAGAAGAACAAATGATGCTAGTATATCAAATAAAATGTAGAAATAATGTCCGTTAAAAGAAAATTAACTGTATATTGTTAAAAAAAAAAGGAATATGAGAGAATAAAAAATTTGAGGTTTAAACAAAAGATTAATAGTTTTAAAGCTACTTATCAATAAGAAATAAGCAATTCTGTCTAAGTTAATCGACGAATAATCGAGACAGAATATTACGATAAAATGTTTCTTTTCACCTAATAAATTCTTCGAGAATTTGATAATTTATATGTAATTAAATTTATCTTTAAACATACAATGTTTAATTTTTTTTATAAGATATTTTCCGTACTTTTCTCAGCAAACGTGCCGTGTCGAGCTATCGCGAAATGCCTTCTGCTCACAGTCGTGGATTTACGAGCTTTTACTTTCACTCGGAATGCTCGATTACGAGCAATAACGAATAATGTATATGTATAAAACGGTAAAAAAAAACGTGTTATTTATTCTATCGAGATAAGAATGCACACGTCGTACCAAAGTACGACCACTTAAGTGTAATTCATGTGAGCAAAAAAAAACGTACATTACATCAAAGACGAAATAACAAGGGCAGTGAGAACCAATAGATGTTAGCAATGTTCAAATTATATAAAAGTAGTTATATAAGTCAACTACAACGATAATTCACGATGTTCTCAAATCAGATCAAAATATTCAGCAAGTCTTTCTCGAAGGCAGGAAAGTAGATAATATCTGCCGAGGAAAATAACATCGCTCAGTCAAATTTAAAAATGATTCACTGAATGAATAGATTAATAGAGTAAAAAATACGTAACTAACAATAATATAAAAACACGATTGACACAATATTTTGTTAACATGGAGAGAATTAGTATTATAACTTTTTGTTTTTTAACAGATGAAGAAAACATTAAATTAGGAACAATAAATCACACAGTAAAAACATTTTCATTTTAATTGATTTTACTACATTAACTAACGATTAACACACAAAGAGGTTTTTACAGAATTCTTTTGTTAACTTAAGTAGAATTACTAACTTTTTGTTGTTTTTAAAAAAAGGATTAGAAGCAATAAATTTATATGTAATTAAAAATTTTGCTCTCAGCAATTCTGCTGATTAAATTAATCAACAGTTAATAAGAAATTGCTAAATTATGTCATGGATAAAATTATCAATATTGTTTAAAAATCTGAAAAGATAAAGAACAATAAATTATGTATTTAAAATTTTAAAATAATTATACAATTAAATCATATTTAATTTAACTTAATATTTTGTTAGTATAAAAAGAATGATTAATTTTTTATTTGGCATATAAAAAAACTTAGAATAAAGATTAAGATTAGAGATAACGAATTATAGAACAACAGTTTTTGTTGTAAGCAATCATGTTGTTTATGTTAATTTTTGTCGATATAGATTAACTCTTTATTCTCAATTCAACTTACTTTTCGTTTTTTTCTCAAATTTTAAGAATTAGAAAGAGGTAAAAAGTAAGTTAAACTGAGATTAAAGTTAATCTGCATTAGTAGAAATAAACGCGAGTCTACTAATTGGAATTTAATTATAGTCACTCCAACTCTTGAACAGTCGGAACTGTACGTTTTCAAACATCATTCGATGTATCGATTATTCCGTCGAACGCGCGTTGACGCGGAAGTGGGATCCATCTTTGAGCGCACTTCACACGAAAGAGAAAACTGTTCAAAATGGCGACGTACTTGGCGATTTTCTGTTGTACAAAATAGGTTATCGGATGGTACCTACATGCGACCGACAATTCCACGGGATTTAATGTGAAGCTGATAGCATCGTGAATATTATGATCAGTACCAGATAAGGATTCCTGTACACGGCGCGTTTTAACCTCCCGTATCACCGCGCGCAACCGGATAGATAATGGCCGATAATGCCATTGGAGGCGACGACGAGCTCCTGAAAAATATTAAAACACTCCTCTGGGGTTCATCCGTCAAGGAAGACGTTTTCAAGCGATGGGCGCAAGGTACTGAAGCACCGCGTGAAGGAGCCTTGCTCCTAAGTTGTGATTATGCATTGTAAACATACAAATTTACATGTGTTCCAAAATTTAATGACCAATGAGTGGCGATAAAATTGTAATTAATTTTCACTAAAAATTGTCTAAAAACACTTTTATATATGCATAATGCCTTCTCTGATGTTATATCTCTATCTATATTATTCTTTGATGTATAAAAAGTTTCGCTTGACATTCATGGAATTGATTGACTTTATAATTCTCTACAAAGTTTGAATGTAGCTCTTGTGTATCTATTCTATAATAAATACAAAATATAACATTATGGATATCTGGTAGCAAGAGAAATATTATAAATATATTACCGTATATGCTATATGTTAATTATCTCTGTGTTGTAGGCTTCTATTTCAGCATAGACGAACCTACTGCGCTTATACAGAGAGAGGGTGGACCCTGCGCTGTGATAGCTGCAGTTCAAGCATTTATTTTGAAGCAATTACTGCTGGAGAGCGATGTCATAACTTGGAAGGCCATTAAGGCCGAAAAGTGTGATCAACTGCTTGTGAAAGCTATGACTGAAATTATTAATCAAGCTGCTGACATTCAGGACCCTAAGTATTCAGTAGTGCACGCCAATGATTCTAATGGCTTTGCATGTAGCAAGGAAGGCACCGATTCAAAGTTAGCTGAGTCGACAGTGAATTCAACCCAAGATGGCGATGGTAGTCAAATTAATGAGATGCCGGTTACCAAACAAACGTCGTTAGAATCGGAAGTTTTTCACTCTCAATTAAGGTACGTTTGTACTGCCAAAAAATAATTCCCTAATGAAGGAATTATTCGATTCTATAATATTGTGCTATTGATTAATAATTTTTTTATTGATTGTTATTCCAGGATATTTACCACAAGTAGCATCGATGACGTGGAGGATTTCTTTACGGAACGAATTGGGATGTTGAAAGAGCAGTATGGTATATTACTGCTACTTTATACAGTGATGTGTACAAAAGGGATTTCGGAAATATGCTTTGAAATGTCGGACCCTGCAGAACCCATGATCGATTCTACTTATGGATATGGGAGCCAAAGTTTAATCAATCTAATGCTTACTGGCCGGGCAGTTAGTCACGTCTGGGATCATGATCAAGATATTAGTGGATTAAGTAAGATGACCTTTTTTTTTTAATTTAATGACTATTACCTCAATTTAATATATATTTCATTATGTATAAAATTGATGTAATTATTCTAATATGCCTTAAACCCAGATTTTTTTTCTATGAATTAACACGTTGCATTATTTTTCAGAATTACGCGGTATTGATAAGCAGAATACGGTGGGATTCCTCACTCTGCTGGAGCATTTGCGATATTGCGAAGTGGGAACATTTTTGAAATCACCGTCGCATCCAATCTGGGTGCTAGGATCGGACACACATTTAACCGTGCTTTTCTCTACAGAGAAGCGACTAGTGAGTCCAGAAACGCCGTCGGAGCAAGCAAGAAGAATTTTCAAGCGCTTTGATCCGGAAGGGAATAATTTTATTGCAGCGAATTTGCTGCAAGATGTGTTAGCGGAATTAGGATTGGTAGCCGATGCGGAATAGTACGTACTCATTTTTTTTATCAATATCAATAGATATATGAAATCCGTTTTAAATTTGATTCTAATTTTGACTGTCAAAATAGTGTTAGCAAGTTTTACATCAAATGTTCTTGCAGCGTCGATATCATGAGGAAAAAACTGGACAATGAAAATTTAGGGATAATACTTCTTGCGTCGTTTATGGACGAATTCTTTCCCGAGGAACCACGTATGTGCCCAGACATGTTCGTCTTGTATCACTACAATGGTCTACAGCGTAGTAATCCGGAAAATAGAGTGAAATATCACAAGGGACAAGCGGTATTGCTCGAGTGCACCGTAAAATGTATCATGGATAGCAATCCTATGCTGACAGTCCTGCAGACGAAATGGCCGAGGATTGAGATACAATGGGACATAGGACAAAATCCTAGTTTAAATTAGAATTTATAAAACTCTGTAATATATATGTATACAATGGAGCTGACGCATAGAGTGACCTGACCGAGCGCTTCTATAGAATATCGTTGAGAGGATTACCACTTTTAAGATCGTAGTCTAGTCAAATCGGCCATCTGGTTCGCATTGGTGAATATCGAGTATATATCTGCCAATAAGAAATATTAATTATTTCCATGGAATATGTGGTATTCGTGACGCATGGTCAGTAATGGAAACTATTAAGGATACCTACAATTTATGTCAAAGTATTGCACCGCACTGACTGTGTGTCAACGAGATAAAAATAACTTATTTTTATTGAATGTTTTTATTGACTATATTATCAGAATCGTAATCTATAATTTTAATAGCTCTCGAGAGAACTAATGAAAAATAATTTCTTAGCACAATAGAATTTTACGATGGTCGATTGTAAGTAATTCACAGTGACATGGTTTAAAGAAAAATTAAAGAATTTTCTGCTTACGTGCGGTTTACTTCATAATGAAGATTTTCGTTCTATTACATTACATGCGGAAAATAACGAACTCTAAGAGGGTTCCAATGAAAAATTCGGTAAATATCTAAAAGCGTTACTCTCGAAAACATAGGTTTTCTTTATAACAATCAACAAAATTAGTAAAAATGAAATATGTAGTAATTTTTAGAGGGCCTATTTTTATTAAACAATTCTTAAGAAAAAAATATTTATAAAATGTGGAACAGTACAAATTTTGACCACGTTTTGAGCTGTAAATAGGGGATGTGGGATGTATTTCGCTTCATGTAAAAAAATATGAAGTCTGTAATTGTTTTATTTCACACAAGTTTTCGACTTTCCACGCGAAATGAAGTCCACCGTACATCTCTTCCTGGTTACAAAGCAAAGCAACATCTTTATTACTGTATTACTCCATAAATTTGTTTTTTTTTGTTAACTGTTTAATAAAAACATGGCCCCTTCTAAAAACTATAAACATAAAATTTGTTAACATTAATTTTATAGATTTTTATAAAGAAAATTTGTGTTTTGAGGGGATGGTATTCTTGGATATTTATCAAAAATTCATTTTGTTATATATTATATAGATAAAATGTTACTAAAGTATTACGAGACGTCATTATTTTGAAATTTCCTATACGTTATTATTTCGCTGTTCTTGCCGTAAGAATTTCTTTATTCAAAGCAATTTTGAAAAGCGCCATTTAAATAAAATTGTTAAGTTACATTTCAAGTCCTCTTTCGATTAAAAACGTAATGAAAATCAGAAATATATGAATTTCTTAAAAATCGACGCGTGAGGTAAAAGATAACGCGCACTCTTTCGGAATACTACGTAATATATGATAATTTTAATAGATATTTGGTCAATGTTTATTTTATATGACTTTTGCAAAACTGCAGTTACGGTGTTAAATATATAATAAACTTACTACTTTTGAAAAATAGTTATTGCAACATAATTTTATTGCTTTAGTATCGGTAATTAAATTTCCAACCTGTGCGAAGATTCTTAAATAATTTTAAATTGTATACAAATTCTAACAGTTTATTACTTTTTAATATTGCAAAAATGTTATTTTAAAAGCATTGGCAGCAAAATAGATTGATTCGATATGTTTACAAATTTATGTAAATTTATTTGTTTTGGACTATTTCAAATATGCATTTATTGTTTTATTTACATCATACGCAAATCTGATATTATCTATAACATTAGATACTATTTATTTAACGCTATTTGCATCGTGTGCCATAATGGTGAACTATTATGTTGTTATAAAAAGAAAAAAACGTTTATTTACTAAATTTTGAATTATATATACATTTTCAGTCACTCGCATCATCAGCTTGATTATCGTCTCCGCCGCTAATCGCAGAACTCTCAGAATTGGATTCTTCGTCTGAATCTTTAAGAATTTTTCCTTTAATATTCTTTTTCGGTCTATGTGTCTCAATGTCCGAACCTTCCTCATCCGAAGAATAAATATTCGATGCTGAAATAAAAACGTTTTTTAAATCATAAATCAGTCCTATTGGACAAATAAATTAACCTAATGTTAATTTATACGTAAAGTATGAAGATGATACATTTTGAAGTTAAATTTAACACATTTTAACATGAATGATATTGTGAGACTTGTTTCAGAAAAAAACCATTAATGTTTAAGTATAAAGTAAAATATTAAATAACCTTTAGAAGGAATCGCTGCGCCTTTTTTGTATTTATTTTTTATAGCTGCCAGTGAGATTGCACCTTCGTCATCGGAACCGTCATCGTGATAAGCATCACCACTGTACGCTCCTGTACTACCACGGTTAGTATTTCTAATACCGCCAGTACTTTTCTTCGTTTTGTTTTGAACTCGCATAGCCATACGTAGCTTTTCTTCCTCTTTCTGTAAAATAAAATGAGTAATTAGAAACAATATAAAATGCAATAGCATAATAATTTTTAACATATGTGTAGAAAATATGTACATGTGATAGATACACACCTTTATCATCTCATATCTATTCTGATCTGGGTTCATTCCTACTTGGGAAAGAACCTTAATGCCAGAAGTCTTTTGCGACCTGTCGGCCAAAGACATAGTCATCTTTCTGTGCGTGAATGATTCGGTGGAGTGCGGCCGGAATGTTAGCTTCGTTCGGAATACCGCTTGACCCTGCAGACCTGTACCTTGACGAATGTAAAGGTGATTGTGATCGCCCTGCAGCGGCTGTTTGTACACATCGAAGATCTCCGAACCCAAATGCAAGGACATGCTACCATCCGACCATTTTACAAATCTCGCGTTACTCTGCTTTACCATTTTGCCTTCGTCGTTGAACATCTCCTTCCACCTCAATGTATTTTCAACTTTGAGCTTTAGTCGAGCGCGACCTTCTTCGTCCAGAGTTTCCTCCTCGTCGATTTCATCCTCGTAGGTTTCGTGATCGAACGGTCTTGTTTCAACAGATAGAAAATTTGGCAGCTTTACGAAGTGAATTTCGCGTCCCAGATCGGTACTGATTTTCGGAATTTCCACGTCAATTCGAGTTTCTGGAGGTGGCTCTGGTTCTTCTTCTTTATCTTTATCCTCCTCCTACACATAGAAACACATTTAATGTTAAAATATCCATAATCTTTTCGACAAAGTCCTTTGCCGAAAAAAATATTTTAATATTCATAAAAAAAGTGAAAACTTTGTTTCTCGTCTCATTAACTCACGTCTTCGATAATAGCTCGGTGGCTTGGACCCTCTCCACCGCTCTCGGATCTGCCGCGGCTGTGACTCCGACTTCTACTCCTACTCCTACTTCTGCTCCTACTTTTGCTTCTGCTACGACTTCTGCTTCTACTTTTGCTCCGACTGCGACTCCGTTCTCTTTCATTCTTCTCATCCTTTTTATCCTTCTCATCGTCCGTACTAATGTCACTTGCATCACCAAACAACGCGTCCGCAGTTGGAGCAACGCTATTCTCTTTGTCAGCTGTCTCATTCTCGGAATCCGAATTTATTATCGGTTTACTTCGTTTCACAATTTTTTCTGTGTCCGAGCCAGAGCTGCTGCGTTGCCGTTTATTCTTCAACTGTTCTTCTTCGTCACTGTCATCGGATTTCGGGCTTCCATCTAACAAAAAAAATTTAATATTAAACAATTAAATAATAGTAACTTATCAGAAAGAAAATATTGCATATTGAAACTAATAAAACAGAGCGATGCAAACCTGTCTGTTTGAAGGATTTGTTCGACTCATTATCGCTCTTGTTGGGACTTTTGGATCGCGATCTCTTGACGTCAGATCTTTCGGAACTCGCTCTCTTCGTCGACTCGTCAAGCTTCCTTGAGGACGCGGACGAATTTGACCGCCTCTCCGTCGGACTCGTGGAACCCGCTGACTTGTTGCTCCTCTGAGAGGACGCACTTCGTGATCTACGACTCTTCGGAGAGTCGTAACCAGAGGCGTTGGACGCGGGGGAGGCTGGAGTCTTGGACTTTCTTTCCACCGATCTGGAGCGCGCAGACCTTGAACTGACCGGTGACTTCGGACTCGAGGAGTGTACGCTACCGCGCGGGGACGGCGAGCGCGATCGGGGCGACTTTTGCGAGTCCGCCGAGCTGGCGCGAGAGGCTACCGACTTCGGGGTGCCGCTCCTGGACCGTGGAGAGCCGGACTTCTCGCTCTGCACGGAGCCGACGCTCGAACGTCTCGAGCCAGATCCGACCGGTGATCCGGACGGGCTTTCCGATCTGCGACTGCCGTCCAGTTTGTTTGACCCGACCGGACTCTGGCTGGTGGACCTCGAGGCACGGCTACCACTGGCGTTCGATGCGGGCGAAGCCGGCGCTCCGTTCTCGTCCTCGGAGTGCTCGCTCCTTTCGCCCGTTTGCACTGGAGCCTGTGACGCTCGGCTACCGCTACGACTCGATCTCGAGGACGCGGAAGCATTGTCGGATTCTGATCCTAAAAACATGTAGTCAGAAATCACAGCGTCGGTCATCGTGGCAATGATACAGGGCGTTCACCGTAAAAGTCGCAAACATTTAAAGTTATTAACCATTGCGCAATGAAATTTAATGCTTTAAAATAGAAAACCGAATTTTGACAGTTAGATCACTTTTGCGATAAACTGCGATAAACGTCTCAAATATAACCTCAAAGCAGAATGTCGCTGAACAACAAGTCGTGACATATTAATATTATTGGAACACCAGAATTTACGGAAAAATGATAAAAACACATCCATCGATGTTTACGTACCAGAATCGCCGCTGGAGTCACGCAAAGTTTCTCGTACCGGTGACATGTTTACCATGTGTTTGGGACAGTTTGGGGTTCGTAACGAAGCTACTTCAAGCTGCTTCAAAATAGCTCTTCAAGCTTCAAGCCGCTCAGGCGAGAAACGGCTTGTACGTATGATTTAGCAGTGCATGCTGCATCGAAAGAAACGACGTGACAGTCGTACCTTCCGTTCGTTGTCACCTTCTGTTAAGTTTTATTATTTTTTTTAAGAAACGAGAGGTTAGTTGATTTCCTCGCGGCTCAATTTTTCAGGCAATCTTCTGATGATATTTTTCTCGTTTTTGCGAACGTCTGATTTCTGTACCCGTTTCATTTCGAGTGTAGAAAGCACAGTACAGCTACGGAGAATTCTTGATTGAGAATTTTTCATGAATGTTAAAACGCGTATTATATAAAAAGATAATAAGAAAAAATTTAAAAAAAGAAATAGGGAAAGAAAAAAAATGAATAATTTAATTACAAAACAATATAGCTTCTGATCTATATAAAAAATGTGCTTATTATAAAAATGTCGCGTTTTATTCGATTTTTATTATTAATGAAGGACAAAAAAGCATACTAATATCTTTATAAGTGTGAATATGATATGTATAAAAGAAGTGTCTATATGTATAAAAGAGGTAAATAATTAGAGATCCATATCGTTACATATTTTAACATATATTCAGATAGAATAATTAAACATTTTATTATTGAAAAGTCGCTAGATCCCAGACAAAAAAAAGAATATATATAAAATTGTTTAAACATAATTTGTATTTTTAACAACTTAATAGTAAAGTACGTGCTAAAATCGATATTTAATAATAATTGTAAACATTTATACAGCACATTATATGATTTATAATTGATCATTAAAAAACAAACACTATTGAATATAATCATTTCAACAAAGGTTTATAATATTGCTTGAATATCCTTGGAGTAAATATTTTTTAAACTCTCCAGTCTAATTACAGCATAAGTAATCCGATGTTTTATAATGCAAATATATCAATCATTTCTCACATTATTTTATCATTGCATAATTTCTACCAGTGATCTTTCACACAAGTCGATTTAATATATATTTCTCTATAAAGAATTATGTTTATATCTAACAAGAATAGCTTAAAATAAAACCAAGAGGTATATCCAAGTACTGATTTTATCAGTATAGATACTCAAAATACTGACTTAAACTTTTATGCAAATATCAAGGAATTCTTGCGATCAATTCGAGATATATTAGAAACAAATATTGAATCTTTTACATATTAAAATTATAACAAATCAATACAGATTGTGAACAATCTTATGTCAATACATTTTTGCAATCACAAGATTGATAAAAGAAAATTGAAATAATTAATTCTTTAGTAAGAAGCAATTCGACCTAAAATATCTAGTGATTTATTCCTAAAGAAAGAATAGTATTAGACTCGTGAAAAACTATTCGAAATTATTGGAAAAACTATTCAAATTCAATATATATGTATATTGTACACTTACATTACTTTCAATAATTTTTCCTCCGTGAGTCTAATACTTTTCCATAAGGATAAATTTCGTACATATCTGTAATTAAAAACAATGAAATGCAGACTTAATACAGAGGCAGTGAAGTAATTCAAGTAACTTCAAAACAATATATTATTGAATGGAGAATCAAAATTATCCGAATAAATCCTTGTCAAATTGCTTTTTTTCGAAAAACTGTTTTCATAATTGCAGTGTATGAAATATTCCTAATTATTCAATTCACCCTCAAAGCATATACTAATAATCAGCTGTGCAATAACATTCCAAGTGTAAAATATAAATTATTGATCTACTACAGATTTATTTGTAGTTTTTAAATTGCAATCGAAAAGTGTTATTACGAAATAAATTGGACCCGTAAGTCTACGAAATTATTTATGCATGATATTCATCTCATCTATATTACTTATGTAATTGTACTTACAAGTACTAGGCTTTCCTTGTTATAAATAATTGAGTATTCAGAATGACTGAAGAAACATTTTATATTTAGTTGAAAAGTTGCAGAGGCAATCACATGTATGTTACATTATTTTTTAATAGACAATTTTTAATATTTTTTTAAAATATATGTATTTATAACTAACATGTATGTTCGTTTTGAAAGAATGAAAATTATATGACAAACAAACTTTCTTACATATTTTTATTCAAGTCGAATAAATAAAGATTAAAACTTTATTTACTCTGTATATAGCTGCAATCATTCATCATGCAACTCAAAATTTATGCAATGAATGCTTAAGGCTGCGTTCCGTTTCACGTATGATGCGCGTAATGCATTGTTCATTTTTGTTTAACGTCAGACAAACAACAAAGATGAATGATGCATTATGCGCATTATGCGTAAAACGGAACGCAGCTTAAGACGTTCAAATACATGTGTTACGTGGATCTTAAAATATAATTTACTCTGAGTGTATAAGGATATTTTATACGTAATCGCAATTTTTATAACAAATTTTCATTATACACTCAAAGACAATTACATATGTAAATATAATATACATCTATCTACATACACACTCACACAACTTTTAGTTTAGTTCACATATGTTATCTATTATGCTTGCAGTTCTTGCAGTCTCCTACACGAGGGTGTTTCGAGATTTTTAGCTTTCAAGAACAGATCTTGATCTCCCAAATTACGAGCCTTCCACATTATACCTTCTCCTATTAGAAAATAAGTTTTAAATATCTTCAAAATGTTTACAAAGGAAAGTTCATGTTAACTATAGAATATTATAATAAAATTAATGTGAAAAATATGAGAGGTATCAGAAGAAATAAAAGAAGCAAAAGAATACATACTGTAACTCTTTTCCCTGGCGCAGTTCTGTCTCAAGTTACTCACATATTCTTCTTCAATTGAAATTTCTAGCCTACGTAAACTGCCTTGATATTCACTATGAAAGTTTTCCTTAACGTAATATGGCACTTTCAAAACTTGAGTTGTTCTGGCCACGGAATATTTCCTATAAACAAAAAAAATCAAATATGTTATAAAAATCCTTATTGATACCTAGATAAATTAGAGCTAGTGCTGTCACTGATTGATGACATATTGCATATTTTGCTGGAATAGCTGTAAATACTACAAGAAAAAATAATTAATTTTTGAGCTAAACTTTTGTTAGGTAACTTGAATCTTAATTCTAATAATAAAATGTTTTTATTATATTACAAAACAATTGAAATAGATTTTCCGCTATTTGTTTTAAATATAGGTTAATTTCTTTCTGACTTTTTATAATGAGCCTTGTGAATGGGATTTGAATCTCTAATAGTATTGAATTTAATTCATGCAATATCAAAAGGAACAGCAATAATTGCATGTCATTCGTGTTGAAGAATTGCGCAGTGAAGATGTAAGTTATTTAATAAACAGTATACTAGAAACATCTGTCAATGCTACGTCATACAAAGTACAATTATACATATAAATATATCAGTATGAAATAAAATTCAAGTATTAATTAAATTTTAACTAAACAAAAAAATCGAAATATATACGAAAATATGATAAAGATTTCAATAAAAACGATTTCTCACAAAGTATACACTACAAATTCGTGAATATTTTGTTGCCAATCATGACAGCTACAAAAGTAGTTTCAAAAAATTATGTGATAATATACTACATATTTTTTTTAAACAAGGCGAAATAAAAACAACTTCAAAAATATATTTACTTCATTTTTTGTACTAAACGTATTCACATTTTTTGCTGCTCAGTTTTATAAACTGCTTTTTAAAATAAATAAAATTTAATATTTGAAGTTGTATTATAAAAGACATCTTTACACGAATCGTAATAATTTTAATTTCCCTTTTGCACAATTTTTTCATTATGATGTATCAAAAAATAATGTCATTCCAGCACATAATGTCAATTCCGACCACCACTCCAAATCCTACTTTTCCGTTATAGTATGACATCGCATGGAACCAATACTTACGGACTCGAATGCAGACTATATACTGGATCAGATATGAAAAAACTACTCATCATTGTTAATAGTATTAATAACAGAACTGGTAACATCTGGAGAAACGTGGTGTATCCGTTTGCTTGCTAAAAAATATAGTATGATTAAAAAAATATTTTGAAATTGTGCTAAAACACAAAAGTCTCTACTCTACCTGAGAATGAGCATGTTGCGCTTGTGCTTCCGATTGTCGCATCCATCTTCCACCTGGCCGACGCATATAAAATTCTTGTTGTGGAAAGCCAACACCAAAAAACATGTTAAACAATTCTTCGGCTGTAATATCAGCTGAAAAAAAATATATTGATTACATTTCAATATGTGAATTAGTATAATATTCTTTTAGAACACACAATTCTTAATGCTCTCTCTTACCTTCAAATCCGCGAGTATAGTTGTAATGCGTGTGACCACGGTTGTGTACATTTTGCATTCTTTCTTCGTCAGAACCGTACATGTCATATTGCTTTCGTTTTTCTGGATCGGTAAGAATAGCAACTGCATTGCCAATAGCTGCAACAAACATACATTTTTTATATAATAATGCAGATATATTTGCAACTTCTTTTTTTTCACTATCCTGATGTACCTTTAAAGGCTTCAGCAGCACCTGGTGCTTTGTTTTTGTCAGGATGTAACTGAAGCGCTAATTTTTTGTAAGCTTTCTTTATGTCGCTGTCTGTAGCATCTTTGCTGACTCCTAAGATGTCATAGTAATCCTTGCATTTCTTTATCCTAGAATAATAAAAATTCTTGTTTAAAAAAGCACATTTATGTAAGATAATTGATAACAAAAAAAGATCAATATTGAATACCAATTTAGACTAACTTTAAACTCGTTTAACTTTTTCTTTTTTTAGGGTCTAAGAAAAAGATAAAAAATAAGCTAAACCAAAAAGTTTCATAAAATATAAATTAAACTCAATAAAAACAAATATGTATTTAACAAAAACAATGTAATTATGTTGTCCTCAAGTAATTAAAACAATCTTAAAATATTTATACCTCTTTACATGCTCCAACTGATCTTTCGAATATTCGGAATTACTCTGGGAATGTGTTCCATCCTTAGTAACATTTTGACGCTTTCTAACATTAGGCTCAGCTGACTCAGATTTCTGGTTCTGCTTGGAGAGCACCGTTACCTCTGCCAGCAGTTCTATAAGTATAATTATTCAATTCCTGTAACCATCAGTAATTTGACAAAAAAAATGTGTAAATAAAAAATGTTTGATTGTGCACAATAAATAGAATAAATGGAAACAGAGAACATAGAATAAGGAAAAGTTTAATATTAACATGTAAACGTAATTTATTAGCATAATAAAGGAAATAAATAAATAAAATTGTATTCTGTATGCTGTATCTTGTGATGCAATACATAACCCAGATAGCACGAAATATTTATAAAATATTTATAAGAAAGAAAAATAATTATGATAAATATTTTGTATATATTTTTATGTCCGAATTTGTCAGGTATAAAAAAAATTATGATAAACATTTATGAAAATATTAAAAATAAATATTTATACCATTATTATCAAAGAATGTAAAAAATATTTCAAGTTCATATACCATAAATATTTTTCAGTACATTATTGTTGATAATAATTATTGTATCATTTCTAAATGGTTTATGAAAATAATTATATAATCTTTAAAAAATATTTTTTGAAAATAAATTTGTAAAATATTTATAAATATTTATGATAATATTTTGTGCTATCTAAGAAAGCTTATTCTTTTTAGCCTGAACATCTTCAGGTTTTCACGACTCATCTTTCCTCCACTTCTCTTCCTATTGGAAAAAAAAAGAATGAAGATAAACTGTGTGCAAGAAATTCAGTTAAAAAGAAAAGACTTATATATTACACTGTCCCTCGTTAACCATTCTAGTCTCTCTTTCCTATTATTCCTTCCTTTTATTCCATACACTATACAGCTTCTTATTTAGCTTGAATATACGTGACTGACGAAAAATCAACAGTCCATCAAGTGGCACGGCGTGCCACGTGCGTGGCGAGAAGGGATCCTCCAAGTGAGGAGTCGACGCCTGCGAGAGGAAATTGCAAGACTCACGTACCCTCGGCCTTCTTCGTCGGAAAGAGTCTCTGGGCCTTGCGAGCGAATTTCTCGGCCTCGTCGTACTTTCTGTCCCGCATAAACCGCTCCGCGAGCTCCAGGCACCGTTCCGCCTCGTCCTTGTTGCTGTCCATCGCGTCCGTCGCTGTGCGAGATGCCCCGACCACCGGAATTCACACGCGATCACAGTGACAGAGCAGAATGGTAAATAAATCGCGAGGCGTAAATCTTCAGGATCGGCAATCCACCATAATAAAGTTACGTCACGAGTATCGTCACACGACAGCTGAGCGCAGACGACACGAGGCACGGAAGAACAGACGCCATTTAATCCGTCGCCAATCGTTTGTTGATCCGCTTGCTACAGCTGTACGCGAAGGCAGGATTTCCCAGAAGCGAATTTAGAAAGGGCGATCGATATCGGAAAATTCGGAGTTTTCGCAAGCAACGCGTCCCGTTCTTCGGTGAATCGAACCGTCGTACTTGTTGAACGCGGATTGGCTATCGAAGCGTAGCTATCTTCGATGGCCACGGGTCTGTTCGTTCTGTCTGTACTTTCCGCACTCGCGCAATGATCACGTTATGTTAATTATCAATATTTTATAAATTACCTATTTATTTAGAAACTTATTTATCAATCTATTTATTTATAAACATTTATTTATAACATTATTTATTACTAATATGTTATTTATTATATAAACAGATTTATAAATATAACAAAAAATATTTAGGCAGAAGTGACGGGACGGGCCAACTCATCTACACTTCAATTACACTATAGTACAGGTCGAATGAGATCTCACATAGAATGAATTTTTATTTTGCGAATTCAATAAAAAATCGTTCTTTAAAGAGACAATTCTACTGATTATAAATTATTGCAATTACATCGCAAATTTCGCTGTATTTTAGCCGTATTTTTTTAGAATAGAAATTCATTTATCTCGGCAGATGTCTCCACAGTCTCTCCTGCCGAGAGGATCATCGAACACCTTTCTAGGAAATAATTGAATCACGTTGTGCGTTTATTTTTCGCCATCTTTCACTTCGTGTGTTGCTAGAGAAGCACGATGGTAAGTTACGCATTTTGCGCGATATATCCGCTTATCTCTTCGCGATCTTACCTTTTTGTACGTAAAAACGCTTAGAAATGGTAATTGCAGGTTCTGATTTTGTTTCGTATGTATTTCAGTCGGCTCACAAAACGTTTATCATCAAGCGAAAGCTTGCGAAAAAGTTGAAGCAAAACAGGCCGATTCCCCAGTGGGTGAGAATGCGGACTGGCAATACTATTCGGTAAGCCTAATTAAATTAGCGAATACATTATTTTAGATTTTTATGTAGCACTAGAGATATATTTGTTTCATATCCAAGATGTGCACAGAGATACATATTGTTTTATTCCATGCTTTAATTATAAACATCGTTGCCTCCTTGCATATAGTTGTGCAAACAGTATGTGCATCAAAAAAAGTTATATCTAAAGTTTACACTCACTATTGCGAAAAATAGCCTAATTTCTAAGTAACTGATAATAAATTTGGTTGAATATATCAATATTCACTATATATCAAAACATTGCAAATCCATTGTACAGCAATCTAATTTGAGTGCAAAATGAAACGCAAATATCTCAAATAGTAGAGTACCATATACTTTACTAAGTGTAAAATATATTGATTTTAATTTTATTTATATTTACACATATTTATAATAACTTGCACAGTGTTTTAATGTACAACTTTAGTTATTAAATATTTTTTAGTTAAATGTTTTTTTTGCAATTTTATCTTGAAAAGAAGATAAACTATTGCTCTTGCAATATTATTATCAATATATTGTATGAAATTTTATAATATTAAAATACAGAAATATTTAAATCCCTTTGATAATTAATATTGATAACATTTTATGAAACTTAAAACATCAGAACAATATTTCAACAAAAGCATTACAATTTTTAGTTACATTATTATATTAGGTATTCAAGATTTATACCTATATAAAATTAGTAATTTTTTTCATTTTTTCTCAGATATAATGCCAAGAGGCGTCACTGGAGGAGAACCAAGCTAAAATTGTAAATCACATAATTACATACTTCAGGATGATAAATAAAGATATCGCGCCTTTGTAAAGACTAAACTGTCATTTTCTTCAGACACCTATGTGACTTGCACACAATGTCTATTCCTATACAATTAACACATACAGTTTTACATTAATAATGTACGATTTAAAATAAAATAAAATACGAATATTACAACATATCAAAAAACTTACATATTTGTAATAAATTACTGTAAGAATAAGACTAATGTAAAAGGATGGGATAGTTTTTAAAATTATATATTGGTTTTTGTATATATATTTACATTATTACAATTATTTGTAATATTACAAAGAATTTGGTATTTTGCGCATATGCATCTCTTTCAACCATTTTTGTAATAATTCCTCACCAGTCTTAGGATAGGGAAGATAATAATGTTTAGGTGGTGGTCCTTCTTCCAAGCGTACAAAATAATGGCAATATCTATAGTGTACAGTTCCAGGTCGTCCCCTAGCATGACGTCGTATACCCTTTATTACAATACCTTTAGTACAGAATGATTCCGCTGCAAAAGGAATATTTATTTTTTTCATATATTAATCGAATTTTCAGAAAAAAATATATAATAATATAAAGTAGATATGTAACAGAAATTTCCTGATATTAATATGTGTACTCACCAATCCATAAATTACTTTTAAATTCGACATTGTGCTCTTCTACAGCCAAACGTTGAGCTTCCAATATAACTTCCTTTGCAATCTCGGCACCTTTCTTATACATATAGCTCAATTGTTTTACAGCCTCATCAACAGACATTCCTCGTACAAAACCCGCAATGTACCACATCTTTTTTGGACTGTACTTTATATTGCCTTTCATATGGCATACATACTGAAAAGTAAATTACATAAGTATAATAACTTGACAACTAATAAGTTTAATTTTTATATTATATGAATAATTGTTAAATAGTTTGAAGTAATTTATAATAATAAAGATATTTATTAGGGTAATAGAATAGAATATAAAGTATTTTAGTCATATAATATTATTTATGGAGGTTAGAATAGTGCAAATGTGTAGAGAAGTGTCAACAATAGTCAAGGTTAAATCTTGATGCTTAATAAAATTAAATTAAGTTAATTTTGAAAAGCATCATTTATTAAATTAGAAATTTAGAGCTTTGTAGATTTTAATTAAGAATAATAAATCAAAATAATTATAATCTAGATTATCAAATAAATTTATTATTTTATTTGTAAATTAAGTTTATATATAAGAAAATTTTATGTAAAAATGTTTTAATTTTTTTTTTATATGATGGATTTCTTTTATATGATACAGATGAATTTTTAATTTTTGTTAGTCAAAAAATAAGTCAAAGTTTAGATGTTTTAAATTTAGTTAAAATTAAAAATTAACTTGTTTAAAATTAAGTTAAAAATTATTAATTTTTTGATTAGATGTTGCTCAATCCTAGTGTATCATAAATACAACTATAATACAACTTACAGCAGGTCTCCTTTCTTCACCTGGCTCTTGAGGTGGAAATACTGTCTTATTATAGTCTAGAAAATGTTGTGGGAGTTCGTATTTAGCCAAATTGGTTCTGCATATCGCAGAAATATGAAAACTACATGTTGGTGTGAGATTTGTCGTGCTTGATAATATATTCGTCTTATTTATAGCAGATCTGCCAGACGACGCTAAATATTTAACACATTGACGAATGGTCTGCATATTCTGTAAACATAAAAAGCTATCGAGTTTTATAAACCAAAGTTGTAATCGAGTGACGACAAAATTATTACGCAGTAGTAAGTATAAACTTGTATCTTACGAGACGACTTCTAGAGAAAAGCACAACATAACCTATAATAATCGTTTACTAAATTATGTTGGATATATACTTACTGTAGACAAAAGATTGATCTTGCAAGAAATTCTTAATTTGCAAACTTATTTAGCACGTATAATTTTTTGTATTAATTGTATTTATTTCACAAGAATAAACGAATATTTAATACACAAACAAGAACTATCATCTCGCATCGTTTATGGTACAAGCTTTTCAAGCTAATATTATATTTCCTAAAAAACAAGAAACTGAACTAAATAAACTGACGAAAGATGGTCACTTATTGGACCAAGAGACCTATGTAGGTGGACACGTGAAAGCTCTGGAATCTGGTGTTTTTAGAGCCGACATTCCATGTCGTTTCAAAATTGTGCCGAGCGCTGTAGATGAATTAATCAAAGGTGTAGAAAATGCCTTGAAACATACGATACAGGAAGAAGAAAAAGTACTGATCGCATGAAATTGCACTGATAACTTCGATTCGATCATTTGATTCGGTGTTTACATGATGGTCTGTCCTTTTTAACTGAAATTTTTGAACCATTTTTTTCTCTTCAAATAAGAAAGAAAAAGAAAAAAATAAGTTGCAAAAAAAATTCAGTTAAAAAATATATCTATTAAAAAGATGATATTAATAAATTGTGCTCTTTATAGTCGCATCGTTTTCTCGCAATCAATGAAATTGGAGAACTAAAATTTTACAATTATTTATTACATTTTTAATTATGTATAATTATGTAAATAATATAATTACTAAATTAGTTAATATATATATATAATTCAAATTTATTATTTAATTATATTTATATATATTTAATTATAATTAGAGGGAAGAGAAGAGAAAAAATAAAAATACCTCAAATTTTTATCTTCAAAAATCTTAAAATAATTCCAAAATCAAGTTAATTTATTAAACTTATTAAATATTTGCATCTATATTTTAACATTAATAAAATTATAAATTTTTTATTGTTTAACATGTAAAAAGATTAAATCAGAAATGAGTTATATAGCTGGAGAAATTTTACTTCAAAATTTTGTCACTTCTGACAATAATATAAAAATGAATGTCTTATATTATTAATATTAAACAGATGGTAACAAACGGTAAAGGCAGGAAACAATAATTAATTTTTATTAAAACTGTCATAAAAATTTTAATCTAGTATATTCCTGTATAATACAATATGTAATAACAAAAATAATTATCTGAAATACATGTTTTTTACACAATTGTTTGTAATTTACAATTTTTCTGTTAGCTCGGGTACGACCTTAAATAAGTCTGCAACTAATCCATAATCTGCCACTTGAAAAATGGGAGCCTCTGGATCCTTGTTAATAGCCACGATCGTCTTAGAATCCTTCATACCAGCAAGATGCTGAATTGCTCCCGAAATTCCAACTGCTATGTACAAATTCTGAAACCACAATCATAAAATTATTAGTTCAAGATATAGCTGAGACAAGAGCTTCAATAAAATTTCACATGTTGTATTAATTTTCTTTTTACTTACAGGTGCAACAATTTTTCCAGTTTGCCCTACTTGCAGATCGTTTGGCACGAAGCCGGCGTCAACCGCGGCGCGAGACGCTCCCACCGCCGCATTGAGCTTGTCTGCCAACGTATACAGTAATTGGAAGTTCTCTCCAGATTTCATACCACGTCCGCCAGAAATCACAACTTTAGCGGCTGTCAATTCCGGCCTGTCGGATTTGCTAAGTTCTTGCTTGATAAATTCTACTTGATTCGCGGTGTAATCACCCGTGGGAACACTCTCGCATTTGGCATCCCCACCTTCCAGAGGCAGCAGGTCGAAGGAGGTGCCTCTCACGGATACAACCTTCACATTGTCCTTAGACTTGAGCGTCTGAATGGCATTACCAGCATATATAGTGCGTACGAAGGTGTCTGCAGCTTTTATGTCGATAATGTCGCTTACAGGCGATACATCTAATTTTGCGGCAACCTTAAATTAAATCAGTTATGTTAATTAATATGAAATTGAAAGGGGATCCTGGTGCAAATTACATTTTTTCATTAGAAAATCTTTGAATTGGCTTTATAGAACTTCACATTCCTTTACAGAATCAAAGTGCTATTATATGAATAACAAAAAAATTAACATATTAAAAATTTATATTATAAAAAATTTTGTTATTAATATGAAATAGCCCTTTACCTTATTCATTTCTGTGCATACTTTGGTTATGTAAAAAAATTCTGACTTCCATAAAATCAATTGAAAGATATTTTCTAATAAAAAATGCCAATAATTTATTTCAGGATCTCCTTAAGTTAACACACACAAAGTCGATATAATTTTTTAAAGAGAAAAGATAAATTACGAACTAACCCTGGGGAGCAATGCTTTGCCAAATGCGCTTGCACCAGCCAGTATATGTGTAAACTTGTGCTCGCCACACAGCTTCAATATGAGTGGTGTCAATGATTCCGCAGTAAATCCCTTAAATGCATCGCTGTCCGCAAGGAGAACTTTTGATACACCTTTGGCTTTGCATGCATCTTGTGCAACAGCTTCACACTTTGTACCAGCCACCAGTACGGTGATGTCGCCGCCAATCTTCTTGGCAGCTGTCAATGTGTTACAGGTAAGTGGCAGCAGATTTGCATTGTTGTGTTCTGCGATGACTAGAGTAGACTCGTAACGTGCCAACGAGCCAAACTAAAAAAATTATCACATTAAACATTTTGAAGAACTTTTAAATTATAGATATTAAAAAACTAGAAGACAATTGCAAGATTCATGCTTAAGCCGATTATTCCAATTTATTAGGAAACTTTAATTGACAGATACTTATTATCTATTATCTGTTAATTTATTTAGAAAGATGAAGATACACATGTTTACCTGATATAGATAAGAGGTTTGTTTTTTATTCCTGCACTACTGTACTAGTGCAAAAGTTAGAATAAGACAAATATATTTTTTCTTATTCTAACTTATTGCATTAGTGCAGCAGTGCAGAAATAAAAAACAAACCTGTTTACCAAAAAATTGAAAGAATCGACCCGAAGGCAAAGCTAATTGATACAATTAGACATATATATATATATATATATTTAATCTGTTTCATATTTCTCACAAAAATAGATCGGAAATGCAGCTGGCATCGAAATTGGAACGAATTCGTAAGGTTGCGATCAAAACGCAAGGTATATACGAATCATATGGAGAGAAATGACGAAACAAATGAAAGCTGAAAGTCGTGAAACAAATTTAAGAACCTGTACTTACTTTGCTAGTAGCCCGTAATGTCCTGACGCAGGTGGAAAACATCGTCGTGCGGAACTTTATGTCCTTTTCTCTCGCCTACAACGTTGAACTGTAAAAAATAACGCTCCTTAATCAGTGATGATAAAGTCCAAAGTCTATTGCTAGTAGAAGCAGAAATTCATACGCGCGTCAATCGCGACTGATCGTGGCGGTATTATGGGATGTAATTGCAAATTAAGAGAGCATACGAAACATACATCCTGGAAAGATGTTTTGATTGCCTCGTTTAATACTGATAGGATATAGAAATATATTTCAAGTTTTGTGTAAATGGTAATGTTAAAACAAGTTCTTTCAATTTTTCTTCATAAAAAATGCATTCAGCATGTAAGACTGATATTTCATGTGTACGTACACATTTTTCGAAACATGTACGATTTGCTGCAGAGTATAGAGAAGCTCTTGGTTTCCAGAAATTTTTTATTTTGGAGCCAATCAAAACATCCAACAAATATATGGTGAGAGAGGAGCTTCTGGTTTTCTATTGCGTATGTGAATGCGCCCTAAAGATATCAGGTGCAAGTGAAACTACCGTACCGACGGATTGTTAAATGTGGTTAAATGCTATAGAGCCATAGAGGATTAATTTCGGCGTTGTGGCTATGATAGGTTATAGTTTTGCCGCCGGGATTGATTTATAACGCGTTTATCACTGTAAATAATTGTAAACTACCATATACGATCACCGTAATCTCTCACAAATTGTGGTCATGGTAAGTCTTAACGTAAAGGTTTATTCTCGTGATAGCGCAAGCTACAACGTTTGACTTTTTATAAGGATATGATAAGGATTTTCGTCAAATTCAATTTGACTTGTATTTATATTTCAGCTGTTCTACTCCTTTTTTAAATCCTTGATCGGAAAGGACGTGGTGGTCGAATTGAAAAACGACCTCAGGTGAGACATCGCATGAATAAGTTTATTGCGTTTTATGTGACATTAATGCATTGCGTGACATTTTTGTCTTTAGCATTTGCGGCACGTTGTATTCCGTTGATCAATATCTAAATATAAAATTAGCTGACATTAGTGTAACGGATTCGGAGAAGTATCCACATATGGTATGTTAACCACTGTAATTGGTATTATGCGAAATTTGAATTAATGATGACACTATAGGTTTTTCATAATCTCGGAAGCTAAATTCTTTTATTGGTTGTAAGAGAAATGTATACAAAGGTAATGTAGATATATACATATATAGGTACCTATTAGTGATGGGATTAAGTATCTTTACAAATAGATTTGAATCTGGTTGTGTAATTTCAGATTCTGTAATTACATTGAAAAATAAAAATAGTGCTTTCAACTAGATTTAAATCATGATTATATATTTAAATTCTTTAGACATGCTCTACTAAAAACTTCATTTTTACTATTTCAACAATTTTATTCTTAAAGTTTAAATACTACTTGAAAAAATGCAATTCTTTATAATGGAAATTACTTTTGAATATATCTTGAATCCTCATTAGATGCTCATCAAATACTTATCACCTCAGCAGATACTCATCTGTTTAAAATTTAGAAGTAGTTAGTATTGATTGTTGCTATGCAAGTATAATGTACAAAATATTTCTTACAAATTCTCGCTTAAATTATATAAAATAAAACTTGATTATTGGCTTGGATTTTTAAGTACATATTGAAATTGATCTCAATATTAGTATCTGTATATGTTTGTATATGCAATTTTTCAAATGTAAACACTTGTAATTTTGAGTTTGCACATACATTTCTCTTACAAGTGGTTAGAGAATCAAGTTCAAAGAACAAACTTCTTGCACAGTTCATCTTTCCCCTTTTTTGTTTTTATATAGGAAAAAGGAGAATAGATCAATCATGTAAGGAGTTCAGTATTGAGATTTAAAAAAAATCTTATATAAATTAGATAAAAAATGACATTGTTATGTAATATAACTATCAAAATTAATTGCAATCAAATATAATTAATGAGTTGTATATTAAATTACAGTTATCGGTAAAGAATTGCTTTATCCGTGGATCTGTGGTACGATATGTACAACTTCCAGTAGATGAAGTAGACATCCATCTATTAACTGAAGCGGCGCGAAGAGAAGCGATGAATGCTCAAGCAAGATAGTTTGTAGTTTTCTTAAATGTATTACTTATATTAAGAATTAATTTCCTTTCTTTGGTAATTACATAAATTTCGTATTTAGTATAGGAATAATAATATATGGGGAGAATCACACATTTTGCACTATTCAAGTTTTTTTTAAAAATGAATAATACTATAACGTTTTTCAATATATATTTTTATTCAGTTATTTTAAAATAAAAAATATTTGTAACAAAGTACTTTGTATATTTTTTTATGAGCTTTTTTCTCGCTCCTTTTTTTATTGTGCATATTTAATGTGATAAAAATAATGAATATAGTACTTCTACTATATCTACTTGTGTTAGAATCAATCTACAAAAAGGTTTAGTAAGCCTTAAGCCGTAAGAAAACAACCAATAATCAATTATTCTCCTCACGTTTGACTGTGATTGATGGATTTTTTACTTTTCTTACTTTCAACTTAAGGTTTACTACATCAATTATAGATGGATTATTATTATATATTATAGGAATGATAAGTACAATATTGTTTATCCATTCGTTCTGTGAGTGTGTATATATAATTTTTTTACTTCCATTCTGATACGGTCTTATCATACCAAATAAATTTTCCTTTTATATCTGTATTCTCCGGCAACAGTGCACAGTAGACAGGGGCTTCAGCTCCTTGATCTGGTGTCAAAGGTCCCTGGTGACTGGTCATATCAGTATCCACATAACCAGGATGTACGGCGTTCACCACAATATCCTCTCGAGAATCCGCATTAAACATAGATTGGTGAATACCAGCTAAGGCACTTACACCAATCTTACTCGCCACATATGCTGAATTTGACCAACCAGCTTGTAAATGAGTGTTAGATTTTGCAGCACTGGGAAATAAAATGTACAATTGTTATTGCAAACTGGAAAATATAAAAAACGAGATAATGCAGTAAAAAAATAGTAACGCTTACTCGACAAACTCTTGCATAATTTTATCCAATTCCGTTTCAGTCAAATTCGAATCGGCTAATTTCTGTTTTAATGCGTCGCCAGTAATGTTGCGCAGACGTCCAGCACTGCTTGAGAGGTGAACTACTCGGGCATGCGGTCTGAGTAATGGATAAAGTGCGGTACACACTCTACGCAAGCTGAAGTAGTTCACTCGTATTGTTTCTTCTGCTTGTAATCCAAAAGGTTCCGTAGCATTATTCTATAATAAGTAAATTACTTATTTACTTACTAATAATATTTTATTTCCATAAAATATTATATTAAGATATTAGATTAAAATATTATATATTTTGATAAGATTATTAAATGTTTTTCTATATATAAATAATTATTAAATGTTTTTCTATATATAATAAAAATGTATGAATAAAAATATAGAAAAAATATATTGTTTTTTTTTTAAGTCAAATTATTCTTTAAAAAATTTTGAAAATAAAGAATAAAAAATATTTATCAAATGCTATATTTATATCTTATCAATATGTCTTTACTTTAAATGCTATGGCAGCATTGTTAACCAGCACGTCAAGGCCACCATACGTGTTCTTCAAATAATCCCGGAATTGTGTAACACTGTCGTCATCGTTGATGTCCAATTGATGGAACTGTGGATTCAAACCCTGTTTTTTCAGTTCACTGACAGCATTCAAGCCACGAGTGTTGTCACGAGCTGTTAGGTACACAGTTCCATTATACTCTTGACAGAGAGCTTTGACAATGGCAAAGCCAATACCCTTGTTTCCACCAGTTACCTGAGTGTTATTTAACAAAGATTTACAAGTTTGTTTTTTATAACTGCATTCTGTTATACTTCTAAGCTTAAAATCAAACAGGTGAGAAGTTAGATAGAGATAAATAAGATATATCAATAATCTAACTTCAAAAAAACTATAGGATTGTTTTTTTTCCTTTTTCTCTTTCAAACATCCTAAATAACATAGGACATTCTGTAAATGAGCAAATGTTCATCCTAAACAGATCAAAGTTATAACAATATCATAAGATATCTATCATTTTCAACAAGTGACAAATGATATCCTTATAAATTATGATTTTCAACTTTTACTTGGATTAAAACATTTGTAGATGTCCACAGGATATTTTGTTCTATCAGGATGCTAATTATATATCGTATTACAATGTAGAAAGTATAATGCAATTTCTATAGTGTTATATCGAAATCTTTGCACAATTTTCTTACCACAGCGACGCGAGGCATCTCGTGCAATGTGTTGTAACACTTAAACGACTTATATGCTTATATCCTGTTTTTCACCACGCCTCTCTATTTATACGATGTAATCTTCAAACCACAATGATCAAGCAGAATTGTTACATGGTTACATCCCGACAAGAGTAGTGTAGATGTTAAAATGATCGGCATGAGATTGTCGATTTTGTGTTTGCTCTTTTTAATGCTAAAAATATCAAAAATTCTTTTATTTGTATTGAATACATAACGCGGTAATCTTTATCTCGTATACGTTGTTTGAAAGTTCCAAAATTTTTGCATTTAAAACGAGATAAATATACATTCGAGCGTTGAAAAGAAAGAGAGAAAGCGTAGATTTAAGTACAAAAAGTGCGAATAACACAAACAAAACATTGGAATGTTGACGCGCAGAAACGCCACACCAATGGGCGGCGAGCGGCGTTAAGCCGAGTGTTCAAGATTATTAAGGTCTGTTCACCTACAATTCTGCAAAGTTTATCAATGCAATGGTTGTCAAATAGCATTTAGGAGAATACAGTAGAATGCAACGCACTCCAAACTCCAATGCGTTGCCAACAATTCGAGTAGCATTGACAGTTGCAAAAATTTGTTTGATAAAGCGTGATATTGTTTTTTAAAGCCGCAACGATGCACGACGCTTACGAGGAAACATCTATATTAAATATCACTGTGCAAATTGAGTCTATGGCTGCTTATGGTAAGAGATTCTTTTATGTTTGTTTCTATCAATGTAAAGCAAATTTCGCTAATTTAATCTTTTTCTAATTCTCAGAACTAAAAAAAGATAAAAATTAAGTTAATTTGAAGTTTAGAATTTGTTTAGAAGTTGTTAGAAATGAACATTAGATGGTTATGCAAAATGGAATTGTCAGAAATTTATGTTAGTAGATACCTTCATTAAATTTCGAACTGTTTCAGATGACAATTTACTGATAGGCACCAGAGAAGGTCATCTTCTTATGTACAATGTTCCATCAGTGTTCGACGACAGCCACAAACTAGAATTGTTACGTCACAGTAAGAATTTCAACAAGAAAAGAATTACTCAGATAGATGTTGTGCCGGAATATAATTTATTGATTATCCTAACGGGTATGTTTCAAATCGATGTGTCAAAATTTAATTTATTAGACAGCAATATCCATATTTCTTAATCTTATGGAAAATTGTGGAAAATTGCAGATAACATTGTGTGCATTCATGATCTGAATTCACCCAACTTCCAACAAATATGTCAATTACCAAAGACTCGTGGTGCCACTCTGTTCACTCTGGATGTTAAGTCGACTGAAAGCCTGACAGGAGAAAAGAACACTGTGGTGCGTTTATGTGTCGCTGTCAAACGTAAATTACAATTGTATTACTGGAAGGGAAAGAAGTTTGAAGAGTTTAACGATTTTGAGTTAACTGTGCCAGATATACCTCGTCAATTGTCATGGTAAAAAGAAGTAGAAAAATTATTAAAATATTTTGGCATTTTACTCATAATGGCTTTATCGATTAATTTTTATTAATTAGGTGCAGCGAAATGTTAATATTAGGCTTTCGTGGATTGTCTTACACGATTTATGACTTAAGCGGTAAACCCAAGGAGCTCTTTCCCACTGGCAAATCTCCAGAACCAAGTATTACAAAATTGTCGGACAGTTCTTTTGTCCTAGGCAAAGATTCTCAATCGTTTATCATGGATACAAAGGGAGAGTTGGTCCAGCATAATCCAGTAAAATGGTCAGATACACCTAGTATAATAGGTACAGAGAATAAACTTTACTACTATTTTCTCTCTAGTTTATTTCTACCAATATAAATTAACTTTTAGACTAAGAATTAAAAACAAAAAATAAATTGAACTAAAATTATAATTAATTTCTATAGAAATAAATGTCTTTCTTTTTAATTATGATTTTATTAAATTTTACCATAATATATTTTAGCATGGGACGATCCTTACTTACTTGGTATCGTGCATGATAGATTGGAGGTGTATACGATAGAAGGATGTCTACATATCCAGACAATAAAGGATTTGAATAAAGCTAGACTTATATATCGATGCAAACAAGGGAAAGTCTTTGTAGCCTCCATTAGTCAGATTTGGTGTGTCAAGGCAATTGATGTCACTTTACAAATTAGGACTTTGCTGGAACAAAATCAGTTTCAATTGGCACTAAAATTGACTGTACGTTAATTAAATTTAATGTCAGTTAAAAATTATCATTTATGTGTTTTCTAATTTAATATTCATGCATATTTCAGAGTTTATCAGACATAACGGACGAAGAGAAAGCTAAGCAAACGTATAAAATACAAACGTTATACGCGCATCATTTGTTCTACAATAAGCGATTCCAAGAAGCGATGGATCTATTCTTAAAACTGGGGACCGATCCATACGAAGTGATCAGATTGTTTCCAGATTTAGTTACGCCTTCGACCAACACGCATGAAGTCGGCGAACCAACGCCTAGTTTACCGAAGTTACAAGATCATGATTTAGAAAAAGGCTTACGTGCATTAATAGTTTTTCTGACTGAAGTCAGGCATAAATTAATGGCGAAAGATAAAGAACTTAGTAAGGAAAAAAATGGGGTAAACGGAGAAAAGAATCTAACCGCTGTAGCTACAGAGCAGCTTCTAAAGATTATAGATACGACTCTTTTAAAGTGTTATCTGCAGGTAAAAGAGAAAAGGAATAATAAAAATCTTGCAAAGATGTGTACATAGAATGAAAACATTAAAAGAATTTTTTTATTTTAGACCACTGACGCCTTGGTGGCGCCTTTACTTAGATTGAATCACTGTCACTTGGCAGAAGCTGAGAAAACTTTATTGATGCATCAGAAATATCCAGAACTCATTATATTATATCAAACCAAAGGGCAGCACAAGAAAGCACTGGAGCTATTGGAAAAGCACGCGAAGGAAAACGATTCTAGTCTAAAAGGCACTGAGAGAACTATACAGTATTTGCAGCATCTCGGCAAGGATCATATGGATCTAATACTAAAATTTGCCGGATGGGTTTTAATGGAAGATCCTGAGCAAGGCCTTAGAATATTTATGGAAGATATACAGGTGCATATTTTTATTCAGTTTTCATTTTTATATTTAATATTTCTCTTATTTATTTTTGCATTTTGTTGCATTTTGTTTGTAGGAAGTCGAACAATTACCTAGACCAAAGATATTGGATTACCTTCTACGCTTCCACAAAGACTTAGTAATACAATACTTAGAACATGTAGTACACGTTTGGGAAGACACCAATCCATTGTTCCATAACGTTTTGATACATCAGTACAAGGAAAAGTGTCTAGCTTCCATGAGTGCAAATGCAACGCCAGCGGAGAAAGAAATATTGCCGCACGTCCGACAGAAGTTGCAACAATTTCTAGAGAAGTCGGCGCATTACACACCGGAAACGATATTGGTGCATTTTCCGTTCGACAGCTTGTTCGAAGAACGTGCAGTTATACTTGGACGGCTCGGTCGTCATCAGCAGGCTATATCGATATACGTTAGTCTTTTAAATGACATACCGCGTGCGATACAATATTGCCAAAATGTATATACAAGGTACCAAAGTAAGTGAATCTTAAAGTATCTGTATGTTGATTGTTAATTGAATAAAAGTAATCTAATTACTTTGGTATTTACTTTAAGACCAAGATCGCGCGGAGAAACAAAAGCAAGCGGATAATGCCGACGAAGTTTACGTTTTGTTGATTCAGCAGTTGTTGAAACCCGACAATGACGGTGTTTTAATGGCCGGTAAATATTGCTGTAAAGATTTAATTTCTTTATTTTATATATATATATATTTTTTTTAATAGAAGTTTTATTTTTCAAGGTTGTAATCCAGAAATTCAAAGAACGGCACAGCCAGATTTAGAAATGGCTCTCCGATTGCTGGAGGAGCACGCTTCAAAAATAAATCCTATGAAGGTCTTAGAAGTTTTGCCGGATTCCGTTCCTATTGGTAGAATAAAACACTTCCTGGAAGTTAGCTTGCAAAATAACTTGAACGCAAGGAGGAGAACGCAAATTCTTAAGGGACTGCTTTACGCCGAGCACTTACAAGTACAGGAGCAACGGATGCATTACGAATCACAGAGTGTCCTCATGACGGAATTTAATATATGTCCAGTTTGCAAAAAACGTTTTGGCAACCAAAGGTATACATGTTTTCTAATTTGAGATAGATTAGATTCTTGTAAATTATTTACAATTCTAATCAGTCCTGTTTTTTAGTGCTTTTGCAAGATACCCCAATGGTGATATAGTGCATTACTCTTGTCAAGATCGCAAGGTGTAAAAGCGAAGAGAAGAATTATATATAGATCATAAGTTTCGTAATAAATTTACGATTGTATATACGTACGCATTTTATATATACCGATATATGTAAATGAAATTCCGATATACGTATTGTTACGAAAAATTCAAGGAAGCTGTTCTCTGCAGTTACTTATTAAAATTATTAGTAAAATTATTTACAAGAATCTTAGATTTAAATCAGTGTCATTTTTCTATTGCGCGTTTGTTATATTTCCTAAAATATAAGTACAAATGAAAAAATAAATCGCAAGAAATAAATATTTTATCGATTAAAATCTTTCCGGCCGAATGAAATTTGAAGAAAAAGAATGTCAAGAGCACAGTCGCATTCTCGGCGATTTGAATTTCTCGCCGAGCGTTTCGGTGTCGAGGCGCGATTGGCTGCGATAATCGCCCGCGTGACATTCGAAGTTTGCTGGAAATTTATGCGATTTCTCCGCGAGGGTGACCGCGGATGTTTTTTTTCGTGCGAGCGATGCAGGGTGATGACGGCACAATGTGCCGCGCATTTGCATAATGCGGGGCGGGAAAAAAAAACGAGTTAAACCTCCGACAAGTGCAACACAGAGGATGGGGCGTGACCGCGGTCCAGAATACGGATTGATGATGTCATAAGTGATCGTGTATTCCTACGCCGGCCGGCGTAAGACGGCCGGGAGACAGGTACAGTACATATGAGAATACTTGCGATCATTCGAGGAGTGAATACGCCACGTTGCATCCTCGAGAGTTGTTTTGCTTTATTTTTATATAATTTAGTTGGTAAAACGTAATTTTTTATTTTGTTTACATATATATATATGAATAATTAATAATTGTTATATTGTATGAATTTTATGTAACATATAATTATTGTATTTTAATTTATAATATTTATCACATTAATTCTATTTATATACTTTTTTACTTGCGTCACAAAAAAGTAACGGAACAATATTTTATCTCATGACCTGTGAAGAATATAAAACTTCAATTAATGGTAATCTTTTTTCCTTTAAAAATATTTTTTTTTATTTATTTCTTTCCAAGATTCTTACATAGTAAATTTAACGTTGCGCGGTATCTGAAAATATAGTTAATTATATATTTACGAATATTTCATATCTTTAAAATCACAATTGAACTCTTTTTTTTTTAATTTGCATATATTATATATTTGCATATAAATTATAACAATGACGACGCAACCGAATGTTTGCATCTCTATCTAACTTCATCTAAAATTGTCTCGAACATACAATGTGCAACGTAGCGAGAAGAAAGAACCGACAAGTGCATGAGTACTGTACTCTCGGCTCCGCGTACTGTACCGATTCCCCACGAATCCCCGCGCTGATGACTCCGTCCCGATACCTTGGACCCGGTATTCGAGTATCCGCGGCACGGGATCCGGGAGAGGAAGAGACGAATCGCCGGGGGCGCGCGTTCGTTTTTTCCAATTTTCCGCGTCGCGGGCGGACGGCAGCGCGCGTGCGGGCTCGGCGCCGCTTTTCGTGCACGCAGGGACTAGCTGCGGCGGCGTAGGTGCGCGCCGCGGGCCGCTCAGCAGTCGGTTGCGCGCCGGTCGAGTGTGTGGACGGGCGGATCGGTGTTGGATCGTTATTTGGTGGTATTTTGGTGTACCGAGCCGGGGACTTTTATGCGAGTTGCGTGGCGGGACGGTGCCGCGGGGTGTCCTTACGCGAGGGTAAGTAAACTCGCCGGCGTCGGGCGGCGACAGGCCTCGCCCCGGCGTCTCTCTCTCTTCCGTTCTCGGCGGAAACGCGGCTTCGGAGTCGCCGCCGCCTCGGTGACGGGTGGACATTGGTGTCGGGATAAAAATGGCGTGCGCCGCCTCGCGGCTTCTCTCTCTCTTTCTTTCTTTCTCTCTTTCTCTCCTTTCTTTCTCTTTCCCCGTACCCGCGCGTAGTAGGCAGAGATACCGTAGGATGTGGCACCGGGTCGTCGGTGCGTCGCGACGGCGAGTCGCGCGCTGTCAGTAACGATCGCGTCGTCGTCGTAGGGCTCGCGAGCCGCGTCGCGTCGCGACGGCGGCGGCGGCGTCGTCGTCGCCCACAGAGTCTGCACGCAGGGATGCCCTATACCGGCATCGATTGCCGTCGGCGAATGTGTCGACGTCGTCGCCGTCGGCGAATGTGTCCCTTCTCTCCGTGTACTTTTCTCCACAGCATCCTTCTCCCCTGACGATACTTCCCGTTCTGTTTGATCTGATCTCGCGCGGGTGGCGTTATTGAAATTTCTTCTCTCGCGATTGCCTTCGATCGGCGAGTTGGTTCTGCTCTCCCTCTCTCGCCCGAGGAGGTCGACTTTAATTTCCGCCGCGGTACCAGGGTTCCCCTCGCCCTCCCCTTATCGCCATCTCTCCGCCATCCGTCCGTCCGTCCGTCTGTCCCTTCCTCCCTCCCTGCCGCCAACGTTTTGTTCACCTGTCAAGACGACCTATCTGCCGATGACCCAATTTCCCGGCGCGGCGCTTCCATTGAACGCGCCGAGGAGCAGAATCGAACGTAGCTCTCTCTCGGCGCTCGCGTTCGCGTTAACCAGTGTCGGAGGGGCGGAGTACGCATTTTCTGTGGATGCTTTTTTTTTCTCTTAAATTTTAATAATCGCCTCGCGCCTCGGGAGCGAAGGGAGACGAATAGTACCCGGCGGTGCTGGTCGGCGCGACGGCAATTGCGGGGCCGCGCGGTCCCTCCCGGCTCACCAGCTCTAAATTGATGTCAATGGGCGTGGAAGGGCAAATAGAGCGATCGCGCGAGATAAACCCGTCCTTGTACCTGCTCGCGCTCTCGCAACTTTTATCTGCGCGCCGATGAGTGAAACGAGTCTGGCGAGAGTCTCGAAAAGTCTGTCGCGCGACGAACGAGAGAGAGAGAGAGAGAGAGAGAGAGAGAGAGAGAGAGAGAGAGAGAGAGAGAGAGAGAGAGAGAGAGAGAGAGAGAGATTGCGGTTTTTAAAAGCAGGGTAAAAGCGGAAGTTGCATTTAACGGTAATCCCCCGTTGCTCCTTGATTCGAAGGTCTTGAACGATACAGCGATCGACGCAATGTGTTATCACGTTTATCCCTACTAGACAGTCCGTTACGTAAGAATTACATCAGTAACCATTTACCAAGTCATACAGATAAATTTCAAGGATCGGGTTGGCCACGCGAGTCCTGAAGCTTCGCCTTGAAATTAAATTGTCGATGGACGGGAGCTGAAAATTTGACGCCGAGGGTCGCAAATTGAATTGTTCCTTTGATACCTTTAATGAATATTCTCTATTGGTATTCAGCATTTTTGAGAAAAATATTTTTCGGCGATCAACCCGAGCGAAAAGTGCTCAACGATAGTTTCGTGATAAACAACAGTTTTACAAGTTTCAAATTTTGCAGCAGGATTTAAACTTTTTTTAAACTTGGTCTCGGTGCAAGAGAAAGAGAGCATCCTTGTTTTGAAATTAATTTTATTCTTGAAATGTTATATGTGATATAAGATTACATATTAGCGAGATTAAACTGACGTAACTTGTTTACTTGAAGAATTTTGTATATATAATTGCAAGAAAAATATATTCTCATGTTTTAATAAGAAATTTGAGTTGAGATGAAAAAATATCGGATAAAAATATCTTCAAACTAGAAGAATTAGAATTTTTTATACTAGAGGGAAGTCATTATTAGCCTTTTAAAATGGCAATCCTTTTATTTCTCAGAAACTAAACATTGCTCTTGATTAATATTGATAAAAACATTATCTTCTTAGATAATAACAAAAATGAAATTGATACCAAAGCCATATTCGTAGCTTTTTTCTATATAAAAATAAAATTTGTTCAAAGCAAATTCTTCAAAAGCGAAACTAAAATTTGCATAATTTTTTTGCAAGTTACATAATTTGAACGGTAATGAATTATGAATGTTATTAGATAATACTAAATCACTTTATATATTTGAAGCTTTCTAAAACTGTTTTTACATTTTAATACATAGAAATCTGTTTTATTACTTAATAAAATTTCTTTTATAGTTAACTCTCATTACGGGACTGTGTCGGAATTTTCCTGTCATTATGTATTGTGCTAATTTTGGGGCCTAATTTTTCATACGCTTATTTTTGGATATGTCGCGAAAACATTTAACATTAATTATTACAAAATATGAATCAGTCATAAAAATTGTTATGTCATCTGATAGAAAATACTTTTTAGTTTACATTTATTAAAACAATCATATTATACTCTTTAGACCTCTAATATTGATATAAAAAGATAAAGATTTTGTTAAAATGATTAAACTCTTCAAGGAAGATTAAATATTATATATAACCAAGATTACCATTGTTTCATATATATTCACAAGAATATAATTTCTTATATATAAAGTAACGATTTTTAAATAGAATATACATTGGTTTTAATTTGACACTAATGTATTTCTGTGTGACAAACTCCGAAATATCTCTTCTTTAAATCTCCCTGGTGCTACATCGTTGTCTCTTTAATTTTTATCTGACTCGGAGAGAAGGAAATAGCATTTTATTTTTGTTTTCCAGAATAAAATTTGTGAATAAAATTTCGACGATCGAGAGACATTTGTCAAATTTACGATCTCGCGAAACTAATCTTCTCGATCTACTCGATTTACGTTTCGTTTTCCGCGTCCAGCTGTTCGCCTATTTCGCGTCCAGCTCTTCCGCCGCATCGACGGAAGCGCGTGCGTGCATGCGTGCGTGCGTGCGTGCGTGAGCTCGTTCACTCGCTCGCTCGCGGATGTACGGAGAGGGAGGAACAAGCGTACGCACTCGCCGTGTCGTTTACGCGGCATGCGCTATTTCGGGAGTACACGCAACGACGTTAATCTGTCAGGAGGACGTGAAGCGCGAGAGAAACTGAGGGCTCCTCTTGAAGAAGTTTCGAACCGCGAGCCTCCTTCCTCGACACGAGCATTCCTCGTCGAGTATCTCCCTCGAAGATACGTCTTCCATCGAACTCGATACACCGCGCTTAGAAAATCGCGTTCCATGCAGCAGCCGCTCTTCGTGAAACCGCGTGCCGGTTTCGTCACCCCGGCGCCGAATGCAAAGCTGAGTCACCCTAATCGCGAATCGAGCGGTCGAGCGCTGCGAAATGTTAAGGTCGGCGAATAGCGTCGGCGGAGCGCGAGTCCGTTCGATCGTGTGCGCGAAAACAGATGGGAAGGGGAATAACCCCGGGAAAAATCGGACTTCCGCTCCGCACCACTCACTGGAGTTAATTTCAGAAATATTCTCTCTCTCTCTCTCTCTCTCTCTCTCTCTCTTTCTCTTTGTGATTCTGTGCTTTATTTATTTATGTGAGAAAACGATGGGAGTATCCCAAGCGCAGGGCAGATTTAGAGAATGTAGGTGCTTTTCGTGTCCAGCGATCATTCCTTCATGGAGCCTGATCTGGCCATGAACAATCGATATAATCCATCACATCACTGACCTTTGACTGTATTTAAAGTACGTGTCCTACCGTCGACGCCCTCGATCACACAAGTGATTCGATCAATTCGACCGAGTGGACTGCGTGTTTACAGTTACGTCATAACCATATGCCATCGGTGAGCATACGTGTGTGTCTCCGGCATATATTAATAAATTAATGGTTGATAGTTCGTGTCGCGTTGACTTAATACGACGTGTTATCGCCGTTTAACACGCCCCAGTCGCGACTTTCAGCTATTTTATAGGTAATAACAGTAATCCATAGGTAATCGCAACTTATGATTTTTAATAAAAATCGCGCTGCGGATTAGGATTAATATTTTTCTAGGTATTTAAACGCGACAGAAAGAATTCTTGTCGATTTTATTATGTATCCGACAATTGGTAACTTTGATTCTTAATGCACTTTAATATTGGTATCAATATATCCTGACATTCCGGAGTATTCTATTATTAATATTCCAAGATGATTGTATCGCGAAGTTTTTAATGGTTTTTCTAAAAAGGAATCATTTATTCAGAATTCAGTATACACGTTTCTGCGCGTACATATAAGTAAATTTGAATATTACTTGTTTTAAGTGATGAATGTATTTCAAGACCAAAAGAAAATATTCTATGTACAGTTCACAGTCACTTAAAAGAAGAAAACCAGAAATTAAATAATCGCTTTTCTTAGCACGAGACTTGTTTTTCTGCTTGTGTGTTTAACGTTGGATACTTAACTCGCGATTAGAAATTCATTAACGATCAATATTGTTATCGGAATGATAGGGCACAATTGTGAAATCTCACGATATCTTCTCGATTCCGTCAAATTAGTCTCCGGTGAAACGGTCGCTTCGCAACATATGACGTACTTTAACTCTTGTACCTTGTCGACAAACAAAAAGAAGAATAATCACGGCCTTGCATCGCTCGCCGTGATGAATATTACCTGCTTGAAGATGCGCTCAAAGTCGGTTCTCTCGACTGAGCTGGAATCGTATAAACGACTGGCGGCACACGTGTTAAGTTAAGAGCGCGAAGGTTACACGGCGAGAATGACAATAATTACACACTCGGGTCCTGTAACATATTTGCGCTTACCTAATGTGCGTTTACCTTGTGCGTATGGTTAATTATCTGACAAAGTTACAATCGGCGGAGTGCGCGCCTCGAGATTCGAGCTGCTACTCTCTTGAGGGAGTTTCACTCGATCGAAACGACATTTTTTACGAATTTTTTGACTTTCATATAATTAGTTTGAACATAATTAGCCCACTGCTTCGTCACAGCTCTTAATACTTTTTGTGTAGGAAAGAAGTTGATCGATGATTCTAAGAAGTTTGCATATAACAACGCGCCTGTTTACGCTTGAGCGAAAGTTACTTCACCGTGACACTTGCACGTCGGTCGAGCGACACGTAATTCGAATTTCCTGTTTTATTCTTTTCTTCTCGTACTTTTTTTGTTGTCTCTTATCGATTGCCTTAATGACATGCAATGTAACTCAAACGCATATTTAATTTTTAACTGCAATTGATACTATAAGTTTTTCTTTCAAGTTTTTCTTTCAAGACTTGTTCCAGCTTCCTCCCGTTTATAGATATTGAACTAAGAAATACAAAACTTTTTTAAAAATTAAATTTTCTAAAAAGAAAAATACCTAAATAATAAATTCCCAGTTTCTTATGTATTATAAGACATATTTTTGGTTTAATATATATTTTTTGAATTGTAATATCGCTGTCCGCACATACATAATCAAATTGTTTCCTCGCTTTTTCGGAGTGCTCGCAAACTTGCTCGTGTTTCGATTACGATCAGATAATTCTGTTTGTATTACTAATCGGTACTTTAGGATCTTATCTCTCGCCGAAAACTGAAACTCGCTCGGGGAAAAAAAAACAACATGAGGAACTAGAAGCTTCATTTTCAATTCATTCGTGAATTACTTCAGCGGAGTAGATTTGGTTGCGTTTAAGACACATTTATTAGATCGATCTAATTTCGAATTTTGTTATGCTAAATCTGGCGCGCCAGATATCGAGGAAATCAGCATTAAAATATACAAAGCTTAGAAGAAAGCCCGAAGCTCTCCCGACTTGGTCCCGATTCATCCGTATGACATGAATAGTGAATGTCACAATTTACGAGAAACCGAGGTCGAATAAGCCGTTTCCTCGGAGCGAATACAATGACATAGATATACGGGGGCACGAAGTTAGGCCATACAAATATTATATTTAGATATTTCCGAGAAATTCGTTGCGTCGCGCGCGCGCGAATGATCCATCTTCCCGAATAAGAGCAAGTGACTCAATCGGTCGATTGCATAAACACGTACCGTTGATTAGGCGGTTTAACTTTTTTTTTTTTTTTCGACTACGGTATCGCGGGCGAGACGTGAATAATAGGGACGTGAAAATAGAATTGTTTTTGCGCGATATATAGTTGTGCGGAACACGAATGAAAGAGATCAAGGTAACGCGATACATTGATGTTAACTCGCGGAGTGTGTTATAGCGAGGTCGAACGTAGATCCTAACGTAGAGATATCCGATATCCCTTCTGGGCCCTATGTAAAATATATTATGTATGTACTCGCGAACAGGCGAGTTGCGTGATGCGAGCTCCGCGAATAATGTACGCATACGCCCTGCTCCTCTGAGGCTACAATTAAAGAGGGAGCGATTGTCTTTTTATTCTTCCGATACGAATCAGTTTGAGCGTCACCGAAAAACCCTGTTCTTGGAAAAAAAATTCACGCGTTTTAGTAAAATAAAGTAGCGGGGAACAATACTCATTAGTCTCATTACTAGCTTACAGGCTCGTTTGTTTTAAAATAAAAATTAATTTTTAAAATAAAAATGAAATTAATGAGTAACGTGAACTTTTACATACTTTCATATAACAAAGGAGTGATTAAAAGTACAAGGATTTGCAATGCAATATCGCAATACAATGACGGTTACAAATTAAATATTATAACAGTATCACGCTGCATAGCGAGAAAGTTAAGGCAATCCTCTCTTCTTTTTTTTTTTTTTTACGATGATCGTCGATCGATGCTTTCTTCTCTTATTTACACTACACAGTCGATTCCGCGGGGCGTAACCGCGCTTTCGAGGAAAATTATCGAACAGCCGCGAGTTAATCTAATCTCTTTCGCTTTACTTTCAGAGCGGAAAATGTTACGACGACGACGCCTCATCGGAGATCGTAATTAAACCTTTTGTTATGCTTCTTCTCGTCGTGTGCGTGCTTGCGTGTATATATATGTATATATATATACATATGCGTGTACTCGTTGTATCTTTCTTTTTATAGACGAGGGGGAGGGTGGGGCGGGTGGAGGAGAAGGAAGCGTCCGCTTTGTCGACTCTGCGAGAGGGAGAGATACCTGTCTTTGGTATCGATTACCTCAATAAGCCGCACGCTTCCGTTTACGGAAAGGGGGTTCGTCGACGCAACCTAGTTTCCAGATTACCGCATCCAGATTACACGCAGCCTCGTTCGCGAGACGGCGCTACATAAATGCGAAATGTTAGATAATCGATGACACTCTCGTGTCATCCTTCCTATGGAGGGAAAGATGAGTTTCGAATTGTCAATTCCAACCGCGCTGTTGCGTTTTTTTTTTTTTTTCAATATATCTCGCGTAAAGAGGACGATGTAAATATTTAAAAATGAAAGGGTTTTTTTTGCATGTTTAAAACTTACTGCTAAGGACGTGAGAATTCAAAGTTCTTTGACCCTGAACTGAATAGAATTGTTGAAACATAATTTTTAATTAACATATTTATTGTAAAAATAAATTTTAATATGTACGTAATAAAAATGATTTCTGTGAAACAAATAATATTGATTATGTGATGTAAAATTATTTTGATAAGATTTTATAAGATCGTCAATATATGATTCATGTTCGAATTTCTTAAATTTGAAATTTTTGAATAGTTTACAATCATAAAAGTTCGCGAATCGATTACCTGAATCTTACCTGATTCGATTCGTGTTTAAGTAGTTCGCACATTTCTACTTAATGCGTGAAAAGATTTCTATTTTCTTAAGAGAGAACTATTGATACAGTGACATTTTTTTATTTTAAGAGAAATCTACTTAACGTTTCATAAATTATACTAACATAGAAATCGCTTTGTAGTCTTACCATTGTTTATATTTACAACTCGTATTGAATTGTGAATTGTACTACGAGTAATGATAATTACACTCGTAACTATTTAGAGTTTTAAGAATGAGTCCTTTATTTAAATTTAAAAACAAAAATTCTTATACAAGAGAACATCATAATGAGAATGGCGTAATTTTTTTCAAGTTTCAAGAATGCGCGAACAAATAGTAATTAAAAGAATCACTCTTTTCTTTCCTTCTCGCCTGTATAATTACACCTCGTTAAGGCGCAGCGTAAACAAGATTAATTACTGTACTGTTTTGGCGTACCTAAATCATTTTCTAGAGGCTTATTTTGTCGCGAGTGCGCGTAGGCTTATTTTGTCGACGCATAGTAGTAAATCATCATCAGGCGTCAAGCCTAACTGTACCCTCTTGCTTCCACGAGCGTCATTCCACTTCCTGGGATTGCGCAATCGCGCCAGGCGGTTTTACAGTTTCGATTGTCCGGCAATAGCTAGAAACGTCGATCGAACGTGAGATACCGTTACGAATCTTTTGTTGCTGATCGAACGTACTTCGCGCCAGAACCATTAGGCGAATCATCAGGAGTTTGTACCGCGAAGATTCTATTTCTTCATATTAAGGACGTCGAGGTTGTTAAAGATGTTAATAACTGACTGATCGCACACAACAGAAAATAAGTAGCGTAGAATCCGCGCCTCGGGGCTAGAGTGACATTCTGTCCACGTATTTAAAACCGTTTCGAACAAGTTGCCTGACGGGAAGATTAGCGCAAATGCGGATGTGACGTAGCCCCGTGTACTGTAACAACTGCCGACTCCATCTAGAAATAGAGACTTACAGTCGACGTATAATTCCCCGTATAATTTCAGTTGAAAATATCGTTTTCATCGTAGTTTGCACGTAATATCTGTTATTGCATGCGGATATATATTGTTAATTTATTAAACCTTTATGGTCTTATTAACGTATTGCAAGCGAAAATCTGTTTCACAAAGTGTTAGGTATGACTGTGAAGCATATCGAGTTCGATCTCTTGAAATTGCTTTACATTTTATTGTAATTATTGCATTAGAGAAGAGATACAAAATTATATGCAAAAGATCCACACAGAAAAATATTTATGGTATTGCCAAGAAAAGCGATTTACTCAATTTACTTTTTTCCTTATAAGTAAGGGTTATCTTCAATAAAGAATATTTTCTTGAATATAACCTTTAAATATACTTGACAAATTAAAAAAAAAAACTCATTATTATATACTTGGAAAAAAAATTCTACTTTCTTGAAGAATATTATAAAGTTAAATTGAAGAAAAGTTAAAGTAAGTAAGTAAATCGAATTTTTATGTTGACTTAATATTCTTAATTAAAGTTTTAAATTACTAAGATTCAGAATATATTTTGAATAAAAAATTTGTTACCTATGATGATAGATTTACGGAAATATAATTATGAATTATTTGAAATAAGCTACTTACTTAATTCAAATACACAGTTTTCTGTGCATGTACACAGAAGTTTTATTTTAAATCTAAATTTTACATGTTTTAAATAAACAACGAGTGTATTTTAAGACTATTCAATGAGGAAGTATTCTTTGCCGAGAAAAAGAGAACCGTTACTTAAAGAAGAAAACTAAAAAAATGAGAAACTGCTTTTCTTAGCGTGAGAGTAAATTTTTCTGTGTGTGGTATGTGCGAAACGACAGTTGAGCGATTTCTTTCACGTAGTTTATTTCTATCAATTGGCACGTAAAGAACTCAACTGTTGAACATAAATTAATATTGTTTTGTCGTTACGATCTCTTTCCCATAGACTTTTTTCAAATTTTGCTGACAAAAAGTAAGTAATTTGGACTTTTTAAATGATAACTCTTTCGCGCAGAGGCAAAAGTGATAAAAGCTATGCAATCGAGAAGTCACGTGTAATTTCGAACCGACGTTACTAATTAGTCGGCTTTAACCGGTGCTTGTTCCTCCGTATCGAGCAATTTGCGCTAATGAATACGCGCTCGAGTACCGAGTTCCTCAATTGTCGCTCGTGTATCATTGTGTTTAAAGAGGCGAGTAAGATCGATTTCCTCAAGATCAATTGGCTCTCGTTGACGCAACATGATTTGCTGATCGCTTGTCGGCACGAGCGGCGAGCAGACGTTGAAACGGAACACGTACACAAATTACTGAAAATTGCCGATGTTGATTGCGAGCTCCGTGTGAGTCAGGACGATGTATTCGCGATTTCTGACCCGATTCGCCGCATCCGATGTCACGACAGATTTCGGTGCCGTAGATAATCGCGTACTTCCTGCTTGCCGTGTCCCAGGGAAATCGCGTAAACTTAATTATTACGTAATGCAACTGTGACTTTTCTCAGATTTCTGCGAATAACGTTTGAACTCGTTATATTTGGGATCGCGACGAATTGCAGTTTCATCTGAAACGCGGGAAAACTTTAGATGTTTGGAGGATCGACGATCTCGAGTATGTGAATGAAACTTGGGTTATAGCGCGTATGTCGCCGAGATGTTACATTATTTATCAGCCGCTTGGCAAGCGCCATGCTGAATGCCTTTGGCAGTACGCAATCCCCCTCGTTAATATTATCCGTCTAATGCAATAATCGTGGACTATTTATAATAAGCTGTCGTACGCGTCGTCGTATAGCGTGTGTAATTTAAAGCTTATCGGGCAAAAAAGGTCGCAAAATTCGATTTCCTACTTTAAAGCGTTAATGCATGGTTTCGCGAGTTAATAGTAATAACCTATTAACGCTTTAAAGTAGGCAATTAGTTCACTTTTGGCGATAAACGTGCCAATTAATATTTATTTACTTTGGAATTATTTTATTTGCAACGGTTGCAACACGATTGTGAACCGTTTCACTGAATTTATTATTTTATTTATTTTTGCAGAGAGAGAAAGAGAGAGAGAGAGAGAGTACTGTTGACATTTTATCTATTTCTATCTAATTTCACAGATTTAATTTAAAGTCTATTCCCGCGACTCTTGAGCTAATCCGGGAGGTGATTAATTAGCAGAGTTAGCGCCATTTTATTCGTAATTAATAAGTTAATTCGCGATGAGATGCACCGCTAGAGCTAGAGCACCGAGAGTATCGGGGAATGCGGAATTTCTCTTCGCGGGCTCTCGTATCTGTCCGTTCGCGGATGTTTATGACACGCGGCGATTTTTTTGTCTAGTAACGGGTTCCTTAATAAGAACAACGGGGAGTACGGTGATTCAGCGGGCTTTTCTCGAGCGGGCCCTTGACGGGCACGCGACGGAATGCCATGACCGTTCGCGGAATTATTCTTGGAATACAGCTGCGAGAGCGTTTTAGTCGGGCCGCACATACCCCGCGACTTTTGTGACTTCATTCCGCATAAAATCGAGCCGCGTAAAATCTTTCGCGCTGACGACGGCTCTTCCATGTCCCGGCAGGAGCGATTCGGGTCGCTCGTGTGAGGTCGTTCACCCCGCGCCGTTCCTCCGAATCCCGCCCCGTTAATTTCGATCTCCAAAAACGGCCAGGTTACTCCCCCTAGACTGAAGCGCAATCACGCTTTTATTTCTTTTATTTCTCGCTGAATCGGGACCGATAAATGTGTGTCTAGTTAAACAAATAATTTTTAAATAATCGATTCGCTCAAATCGAATTCGGATTGATATTCGCGGAGACATACAGATGCAGTTAAAATGGGAAAGATGTTCTCTATGTTATTTTCATATATATTTCGTAGCCGTAGTAGGAATTCACTCAAAGTTGCATAGTGCAAATTACTTTTGGCTCCGAACGATTATTAGAAATTAGTCGAACACACTGCTGTCTCGAGAATTGAGCACAGCACGAAGTGATAATAATAGCAGTTAACAATTAGAGTTCCTTTGCAGTAATCAAACTTTCGTAACAAATTAAAGAACTTACTATAACACGCCAAAGCCTGTAAAGGTCAGTCGTGGGGGTTGCAAACAAATTGAGTCGTCACGTCGACGTGACTGCTTCAATCCGAGCATCGACTCTCGAAATCTCGTTAGCGGAATGCAGCTCGTAACTTCGGGGAGAACGGGAGGTGGAGGAGGAGGAGGAGGAGGAAGAGGAGGAAGGGTATGTCACCGGGAGAACTGGGTCATCGTAAGGGCGTTTACCCGCTTCACACCTCCGCGATTCTTCCCCGCTGATAGAAAGGCCGCTGCCTATTGCAGTGGCGAATTGTCTCGGGGAATACAATCGCCGTGTAACGGCGATTCCTTCGATTGCATCTCCTATACGTCTACAGTCGTGATTTTAGCTCCCCGAGTCTCGACCCACGACGACGGCGAGCGATAAACGACGTTCGAGCGGCATGGGAGCGACTGGGAGTAATTGCAAAGTGGCTGTTAAACTCGCTATCGCGCGTTTCGTTTTGATTTTAAAAAAATGCATTTCGAGCTGATAGGCTCTCGAGGTATAAATTCGTAGAAACGGTCCGGCTAGAGGAATAATCGTAAATCAAATTGATCTCGGTTAGTGAATAGTACGTAATCCGTACCACGTTTTAATCATTTTTCTGAGTATCTTGTAATTTTTCATTAAATTCTCGCGAGGATATAGAACGCGCAGAACGAACGGTGGCGTTCCCACGATGCGTTTGCTATTTATTTATTTATATTTCCCACGTTTGTGTGCGTATTACACAGTGTCTTCCTTAATCAAGGTTCTGACAGATTTCACTAATCTAAAATACCATTACCGATGTTACACGGTTGCATTGTCTTATTTCCCTTTACGTACAGACGAAGGTCGGATAACTCAAAGATAACTCGAGAGCACACGGGGGCACTTATTCTCTCATTCCACCCTAAAGGCTGTATTATTGACTATTAAAGCTCTCGGGAGACGTGGAGGGAGGACGTAATTCGAGGAGGAGTGATAAATTGTTGCATTCGGAGCGAGAGGGAATTCGATTGCGCGCGGCTCGCGAGAGCGGATAGAGACTTTAAAGGGCTAAAGGTTCAAAACGTAGGGTATATCATACTCGTCCTTCTCCTTTCACCTTATACAGGTACGCTCGACGAGAATATATGTAGACCGCGGACACCGGCGCCACGGTGACTCCAGTGGAAAATCAATAATCCTGGCTCTGTATGTGTGTGCGCGCCGTGTTCATCTTACCTTCGGCGTTGCGACGAGACGAGGTGCGGTGGGTTGGTTGGCTCGCTATATCGGATCCTTTGCGGCGGGGAAGGCGCATCGAACCGGGCACAAAAGCGCAATTTAATCCGCACGATTAGATGACGAATCGCCAACGACGAAACGCGATGTTCCGGCGTGCATCTCATCGCCTCGGGCCAACCTAAAGATAGACGTCGAAGAGGTCGACGTTACGCTTATCTGTAACGGGTGGTTTCGCTGTAGCCGCAACAAAATATAGTATATCGTTGAGGTCGTGACATTTGTTGTTCACATTTAGTGCTAGATAATTTTTTGAAATAAGGACGATGCTGGGAATCTTAAAACGATATAGAAGATAAAGTGGCTAAATATAACTAAACGCTTTTACGTGTACGATATCGATTTTGCATTTTCGTGATACGTAAGTCTTATACGTTTACGTTGTTGATAGAGATGAATCGTTTGCAAGGCAATTGACCCGCGTAAAACTAAATTCAAAGTATGGGTGATTATATGTGGTGTCTAATTCATTTTTAGGAGTCCCTAGAGGAAACGAAAAGCCGAGTTAGCGTTTGAGAGATAACATAGAGGCCACGTGTTCGTTATCGAGAGAATTGAGGAAAACTTTTCGCCTGTATGACGAGAGAAAGCTTCGGAGCGAGTATTTAAACAACAGGATTCCGCTTCCACGAGGCATCCGAAGCGCAGAGTGCGGGGACTCGTTGTGCATATAGAGACCGGCTGTTCTCGTTCCGATGCACAATGAGCTTCTTGTTTTCCATTTTTGCTTCTTGCTTTACCGTACTTTATCGAGTTCAACAGAGAGCTCTTCGTGATTGTGCATACACACTAAACGAAATTGTTGGAAAAAAAAAACGCTATTAATCTTTGCACTCTCTTTTTCAATTATACGCGATGAAACTTTAAAGAGAACTCTTTCAGAAAACAAGTATTTTTAAACGTAATATCCGCATATTAAAAATATTGCTACAACTACAATGTCAAATTGTAAACTTACGAAACAATAAACAATTGCTTACGAAACAATAAACGTATAAACACCTGTATTTTTATTAGCGAAGGAGGATATTTATTTTATTTTATTATTTTAATCAAAAATATTGTTTCTCAAACTTCTATTATGTTTAATACATGAAATTTTAATTGATTAATTTGACCAATTTTTAATGAATATTTTAATCAAAATTAATTATTCTTTGTATTAAAAAAACTGATTAAAAAAACTTTACTTGGTTATCTATGTGGTTATAAATAGCCACTTTCTGAAAAAGGAGGTTTCGAGATTACGTCCCACTCTGCTTCTCTCGGAGAAGCAGAAGTGTTAGAAAGTGCCGCCAGTAAACTTAACCTTCCACGATTATCGTGTCATTCACTTTGTGATTCATCTCCACCCCGCCCACCAGATACAAAGGCATTAATCTGTATGTACGTTCCCGCTACGTCGGCCATTAAGTATGACGGCACTCGCGTAATTGCTCTTAATTCAATGTAAGTGACTGTCCAGACATTTAAGAATGCCATTCATGCCCGCGTTCTCCAGGCTTTCGATGTCGCTCATGAAGAACACGTCGATTTCATCGCGAAGCGATCGATCGTCTGTTGCTTCACCATTGATGATTCGAAAGAGAATTAGATGTGCAAAAAAGAAAAACGTTGTGTACCCCCCACACACACACGCACACACACACACACACACACACTGCTTCTCTCTTCTCCCCTTCTTTCTTCAGATATGATCCATCAAATGTAAATTCGTGACAGCAAGCGACCTAATTTCATAGGCGGTTTTATGCTCGATATTAAGTCTTAGAAACGTCAGTTGATTGAAACCAGCGATCAGCGCAATTGTATAATGAATAATAAAAATTGCGACATTGAAGAGACGTGTAAAAATGTATGCGATTGTAAATTGTGTGTTTTTTTCACACTTATTTGTGTAATTTTGTGAACGGTGCGCCTTTAATTCCAGTAGGGTGACGTAATTGTGTTTGCGTCCAATGCGTTTTACCGCGAAGCTACTCTTCTCAATTTGTTGTTTTCATCATTAGACGTTCATATCGGTTTACTCTGGTTTTCCTTGAGCTTCTCGCACATTCGAACGTCTGCGACATGCCGTATTACTTATGATATTTGGTCCGTTATTGAGAAGAAAAAAAGGAAATATTGCTTGTGCAGCTGCAACTGCAACTGTCCGCCGCGTTATTAATCAGTAAACATCGTTTTACGAGCGTTGTAAATTAGACAACGCGGTTAATCAGATGTCATCCCTCATTATGTCGTTCTATTTTAATGTTGAATTACGTTGATGATGCTGTACCTTGCGCTAGTTTAAGGAGAAGATTAATGCTTTATCGGTGTTAATTACGTAATTAATACGCGCGATTACGTAATTAATGCTTTACTGGTGTTAATTGATGTTTCTACGCGAAGAATCTGTACAACATATTCCTCTTCGTAAATCTCGTTTATTAGGCCGATGTATTTCCATTTCTTTATTTACATCACAGTAAAAATGTCGTAACGCGAGTGAGGATATAATAAATTTTTATTTAATTTTTTTAAATCACGCCGTGTTGAGAAACTTCTTATTTTGTCACACAAAAATTTAGCATGCAATAAGTTATAGAATGCGTGCTGTTGTATGCCGTCTTACTTTAAAAAAATATGTTATGTAAATTTTATGCGAAAAGCAAGGAAAAAATTATTCGGTTTGTAATAGAAATGTATATATACGTTTTAGATATAAATCGCGTGATCTTTACATCTACTGTCCATCATTTTATGTTTTCTACGGTGCATTAATAAATTAAATTGTTTAATAAACAAGATTTATTAAACGGGGATACGTTTATTGAGGTTTTTTTTCAACAATGAATTAAAGGAACAGAGAGTAGCGCTCAATTTGATTGTCGTTACCGACTTTATGTCTTCTATCTTGTATATATGTAATAAGACATTCACAAGATCTGCCTGGCACGTGCACCACAAGTTTATCCCGTATGCAAGCGCGACGTGTCGCATCAGACGTTGACGTTACGCCAATGCCGCGCGAGCATCTACCTTCCCGTTAAGTCACCCTCCCGCGGGGCACGGTGCGACGCCGATGCCGGCGATGTGTATTTCGCGTGTGTGACATCATTCGCGTGATGTAATCGTCGTGTGGTCGTGGCGAGCGAGGCGGCCGCGTCTCCCACGCGGAGGCAGGCAACGCTATCTATTAAACGAACTCACAGAGACGTGTACTCCACGGGCGTTAACCGAACGTTGCCACCTTCTTGATATCAGGCGACTCGGAGCGATTGGAGCGATGTAATTAGCTTGCGGAAGGGACGATTCGAGGGACACGGGCCTACGTGAAAATGGAAAACAAAAATGGAGACAATGAATTCTCGTTGGGAACGATCATTGCGACACGGCACGTTTCTCATTTTTTATATGTCGTCGAGCGTGGAATTTAAATTGACGATCGAAAAGGACGTGATTCTCGGCGTAAAAGTAAGCGGAAAACGGTAGAAATACGGTAGCCACTACGGGTTATCGCTGGGACACCTTGTATATAACGCGACTTGTGGGTGGTTGATTTAAAGAAATATGCCTTATTAAATGCTCTAACAATAGATCTGACGCGTGGAGAATCTGATTTATGGATTAATCCATGTGAAACGGGCACTGAAGTTTATTTATTGCAGCGCTTCTCAGAGCCGATTTATCAGTATTTACTTTCAGATATTAAAGATACTTTTACGACGTGAAAGACAAATAAAATGAATATCTACGTTGTCGCGATCGGTCTGTAATAACGCCGAGTGTTGAAGAGAAGAAATTCGGTACAAGGTATACATACTTAGCGAAGCGTGCTGAAGAAGAGAAAAAAAGATAAATGAAGGTCTACGTGCATTGTACGTGTGGGCGTGCGCTATTATCGAATAGTGTTGCGTAACATTAATCACTTTCAAAGTCCCTACTATTTACCCAATTATTAATCGTTAGACCCGCCGTGCAAGAAGATAAGATTACTGTGCAGTTTGTTCTTATCTGTACGTGAAGATGGACTGACGGTGACAACGCGCTGACCGTAGCTTGCCAAGGCACGTTTCATTGCTTGCCATTAAACCGCGTAGGTAGCAAAAGGCACGAAGAAGGAATTTTTATGATTATTACCATGTCCCCGTTTGCATTTTATGCGTGGTACTGCATTTCCTAGGTGCATAATCGAGAGTTTTTTTAAACATTTAGCGCTGAGAATATTTCTTACATCTAAAGTGTAACGTAAAGGACCGCGGAAAATATTTGGCATTGAGCACTGAATTGAGTTTTTAATCAAAGGAACATAGTATCGCGTGTAAACTGACTCGTTTTATCTACATAGATATCATCGACGTTGGCCAAATAATTTAGGATATAAACATAATATATTTTTATATTTATTTTTATTATTAAATTTTTAATAGAAAAACATGAATTCTTTAAATAATTCTATTTGAAATGTTGATCTTTGATTTGGATCATTGCACAAATAAAAATAAAATTGTAAAATATGTAAGGGGGAATTATATAATTTACATTATAAAGATTGACGAAATTTCTTGTAAAAGTTTTCGGCCCACTTATAGTTTGGGGGTAATTTTTACATTGCGGATTGTTTGACTATTATTAAAAAAAAAAAATGGATTATCAATTTTACACAAATTTCTTGCATTCCTTGTGTCAATAAATTTATGGTATTGTTTTTAGGTACACCCTTTTTAAGGGTTCGGTAGAAGTGAGCTGTTGGTCTGATTGACAAAATGACGACCGACATCTCGGTGGTGCGCGGGGGTTGGGACCCCACGCTACAACAAGAGATTGTCGACGAGTACGAATACGACGGGGGAAACTCGAGTTCGCGACTTTTCGAACGCTCACGCATCAAGGCACTAGCTGGTACGAAACTTTGTTGATTATTTTTCTTACTCAATTTTATTTATACTATATATTTTATTAATATTATATATTTACCATTATTACATGTTTTCTACAATTATCATTTTTTAAATAAAGATGCGATTTGTTTTCATTGATTCAATAGTAATGAGTAGGTACTCGACATCATTCTGCATTAATTATGAATGGTGATACTGAGGCTCTGTATTTGTTTTTAGAAAATTCTACAGTTAAGATAATCAAACCACATCCTTTTGATAATAGTTTTAAGAATTTGATAAGTTTATGAGTTTCTAACAGTTGCTTTTCAGACTAGGTTGAAAGTGGTCGAGATATATAGCTAACGTTAAATATTGGATATTATAAAATATTAGAGAAGGTTAAACTTATTAATAGCGTAATTGAATAGATTAAAATAATGTTGATTATTAATATAAATGAGAATATAATAAATATTAAAATCGCAGATTGTTAATTTTAAAGAATGAACTATGATAAAGTTGTGTTCGATTTACGAGGTAAAAAAGACTCAGCATTTATTATTTAAATTACCTGAAATAATTTAAATTTAACATTATTTAATTATCTCTTATTATCGGACAAAGACTTTTAGATAATTTAGCTACATCTAAGGTTGACTTTAAAGTTAGCATTATATATAGTTTAATAACATTAATTGATTGATGTCACTTTCTTGATTTTCTTCGCCAGGTGAGCGTGAATTAGTGCAAAAGAAGACCTTCCAAAAATGGGTCAACTCCCACTTAGTCCGATGTTCGTGCCGAATCGGCGATCTGTACGTCGATCTGCGAGACGGCAAGATGCTGATAAGGCTGTTAGAGATCTTGTCGGGAGAGCGTCTACCGCGCCCAACTAAGGGCAAGATGCGCATCCATTGCCTGGAAAACGTGGAGAAGGCGTTACAATTTCTGCGCGAGCAGAGGGTACACCTGGAGAACATGGGTTCTCACGACATTGTCGATGGAAATCCGCGTCTCAGTCTGGGTCTCATCTGGACAATAATCCTGCGATTCCAGATTCAGGACATCACGATTGAGGAGACAGACAACCAGGAGACCAAGTCCGCCAAGGACGCGTTATTATTATGGTGTCAGATGAAGACCGCGGGTTATCACAACGTGAACGTAAGAAATTTCACGACATCGTGGCGAGACGGTCTGGCGTTCAATGCGATCATACACAAGCACCGTCCAGATTTGATTCAGTTCGACAAACTTTCCAAGTCGAATGCGATCTACAATCTCAACAATGCCTTCAACGTCGCGGAGGACAAGCTCGGCCTCACGAAACTGCTGGACGCCGAGGATATCTTTGTCGATCATCCGGACGAAAAATCCATCATAACGTACGTCGTCACGTATTATCATTATTTCTCGAAGATGAAACAGGAGACCGTGCAAGGTAAGAGAATTGGCAAAGTGGTCGGTATCGCGATGGAGAACGATCGTATGATACACGAGTACGAGAGTCTCACCAGTGATTTGCTGCGCTGGATCGAAGCCACGATAGAGGCGCTTGGCGATCGTAGGTTCGCGAATTCCCTGGTAGGAGTCCAATCACAACTTTCGCAATTCTCGAATTATCGCACGGTAGAAAAACCGCCCAAGTTTGTCGAAAAAGGTAATCTCGAGGTATTGTTATTCACTCTGCAATCGAAAATGCGCGCAAATAATCAGAAACCCTATACGCCCAAAGAGGGCAAGATGATATCCGACATTAACAAGGCATGGGAGAGGTTAGAGAAGGCTGAACATGAGCGGGAATTGGCCCTGCGCGAAGAATTGATTCGACAAGAGAAGCTGGAGCAATTGGCAGCAAGATTTAACCGAAAAGCTAGCATGCGCGAGACATGGTTGTCGGAAAATCAGCGATTGGTATCGCAGGATAATTTCGGCTTTGATCTCGCTGCTGTGGAAGCCGCCGCAAAGAAGCACGAAGCTATAGAGACTGATATCTTTGCCTATGAAGAACGTGTACAAGCCGTCATGGCAGTCTCGCAAGAGCTCGAAGCGGAGAATTATCATGACATTGAGCGTATCAACGCTCGTAAGGATAATGTGTTGCGGTTATGGAATTATCTTCTAGAATTATTGCGCGCCAGGCGAATGCGGTTGGAACTCTCCTTGCAGCTACAGCAGAACTTCCAAGAAATGTTGTACATATTGGACAGCATGGAGGAGATTAAGATGCGACTGTTGACAGACGATTACGGTAAACATTTAATGGGCGTGGAAGATCTGTTGCAAAAGCACTCTCTCGTCGAAGCAGATATCAATGTGCTTGGCGAAAGAGTCAAGGCCGTTGTTCAACAGAGTCAGAGATTCCTAGAGCATGGAGAAGGCTATCGACCGTGCGATCCGGCCATTATTGTCGAGCGCGTGCAACAACTGGAGAACGCGTACGCCGAGTTGGTGCGGTTAGCGATCGAACGTCGTACCAGGCTCGAGGAATCTCGGAAACTCTGGCAGTTTTATTGGGATATGGCCGACGAGGAGAATTGGATAAAGGAGAAGGAACAGATTGTATCCACGGGCGATATCGGTCATGATTTGACCACTATCAATTTGTTGCTGTCCAAGCACAAGGCATTGGAGAACGAGATACAATCGCACGAACCGCAGTTAATGTCGGTCGCAGCGGTTGGCGACGAATTGGTTCGACAACAACATTTTGGCTCTGATCGTATTCAGGAAAGACTTCAAGAGATTCTCGGAATGTGGAATCATCTGTTGGATCTTGCGGCTTTCAGAAGGCAGCGGCTCATAGAGGCTGTTGACTATCATCAGCTTTTCGCGGACGCAGACGACATAGATATCTGGATGTTGGACACTTTGAGACTCGTTTCGTCAGAGGATGTCGGTAGAGACGAGGCAAATGTGCAATCGTTGTTGAAGAAGCACAAGGACGTAACGGACGAGCTTAAGAATTATGCCGCGACTATCGATCAACTTCATCAGCAAGCGTCCACGTTGGGCGAACAGGACGCTAAATCGCCAGAAGTCCTCGAGAGATTGAATTCGATAGATAACAGATACAAGGAGCTTCTCGAGTTGGCGAAGTTGCGTAAACAGAGACTATTGGACGCGCTCTCGCTATACAAAGTATTCAGCGAGACCGACGGAGTCGAACAGTGGATCGGTGAGAAGAATAGAATGCTGGATACGATGGTGCCCGTTAAGGATATCGAAGATGTTGAGATCATGAAACACCGTTATAACGGCTTTGAAAAAGAGATGAATGCGAATGCATCTCGCGTCGCTGTGGTTAATCAACTGGCGAGACAATTGCTGCATGTCGAACATCCGAACTCTGAACAGATAATCGCGCGACAAAACGAGTTGAATCAGAAATGGGCCGAGTTGCGCGAGAAGGCTGAGAATAAGCGCGAGGAACTGAACTCCGCACATGGCGTACAGACATTCCACATCGAATGTCGCGAGACTGTGTCCTGGATCGAGGATAAAAAGCGAATCCTGCAGCAGACTGACAGTTTGGAAATGGATTTGACTGGTGTGATGACATTGCAGCGCAGACTCAGCGGTATGGAGCGCGATTTGGCGGCTATTCAAGCTAAATTAGACGCTCTGGAGAAAGAGGCGGAAGTCATACAGAAAGAACATCCAGAGGAAGCTGCAGTAATACGCGAGAGAATTGCGCAGATTCACCTGATTTGGGAGCAATTGACGCAGATGCTGAAAGAGCGTGATGCCAAGCTTGAAGAAGCCGGAGATCTGCATCGGTTCTTGCGCGATCTTGATCACTTCCAAGCGTGGCTCACGAAAACGCAAACTGATGTTGCCAGCGAAGACACGCCGACCAGTCTTGCCGATGCTGAAAAGTTGCTTACTCAGCATCAAAACATCAAGGAGGAAATCGACAATTACAGGGACGATTATCAGAAGATGATGGAGTATGGCGAGCGACTGACGACGGAGGCCGGCGACGGCGACACGCAGTATATGTTCTTGCGTGAGCGATTAAACGCGTTGAAGATGGGTTGGGAGGAATTGCATCAGATGTGGGTGAATCGTCAGAATTTACTATCCAACTCCCTGAATCTACAGGTGTTCGATCGAGACGCACGTCAAGCGGAGGTGCTTTTATCGCAGCAGGAACATATTCTTGCCAAGGACGAGACGCCGGCGAACTTCGAACAGGCAGAGCACATGATCAAGCGACACGAAGCCTTCATGACCACTATGGACGCCAACGACGAGAAAATCAATTCGGTGGTACAGTTCGCCGGACGTTTGGTCGATGAAGAACACTTTGCAGCTGATAAGGTGAAGAAGAAGGCTGAGAACATTAGTGAGCGTCGACGAGTTAATCGCGAGAAAGCCATTTTACTGATGGAGAAACTTAAGGATCAACTTCAGCTGCAGATGTTCTTACAAGATTGCGAGGAACTCGGTGAATGGGTGCAAGAGAAACATATCACTGCTCAAGATGAGACATACAGAAGCGCGAAAACTATTCACAGCAAATGGACTCGTCATCAAGCATTCGAAGCGGAAATTGCTAGCAACAAAGACCGCCTGCAGCAATTGCAGCAAGCCGCAGAGGAATTGATTCAGCAAAAACCAGATCTGGCGGAAATTATTAAACCGAAAGTAACTGAATTGGCGGAACAATTTGTCGAGCTAGAGACCACGACTCACGATAAGGGCGAACGATTGTTTGATTCGAACCGCGAGGTATTGATTCACCAAACCTGTGACGATATTGATTCTTGGATGAATGAACTGGAGAAGCAAATAGAGAGCACCGACACCGGTTCCGATCTGGCATCCGTAAATATATTAATGCAGAAACAACAGATGATCGAGACTCAAATGGCAGTGAAAGCGAAACAGGTTACTGAGCTGGATAAACAGGCAGAACACTTGCAACGTACAGTACCCGATGACAAGATGGAGGAGATTAAGTGCAAGAAAGAGAAGGTTGCCCAGAGATTTGCTCAGCTCAAGGCACCACTCATCGATCGTCAACGGCACCTCGAGAAGAAGAAAGAGGCCTTCCAATTCCGACGCGACGTCGAGGATGAGAAGTTATGGATTGCAGAAAAGATGCCGCAGGCAACTAGCTCCGAGTACGGAAACTCGCTGTTTAATGTTCATATGCTAAAGAAGAAGAATCAGTCATTGCGCACGGAAATTGAAAATCACGAGCCCAGAATCAATTTGGTATGTAATAACGGTCAGAAATTGATTGATGAGGGTCATGAAGATAGTCCCGAATTCCAAAAACTGATATCCGAGTTAACGGAGAAGTGGCGCGAATTGAAGGACGCAGTTGATGACAGAAACAAGCATCTGCTGCAGAATGAAAAAGCACAACAGTACTTCTTTGATGCTACTGAGGCCGAGTCATGGATGAGCGAGCAAGAGTTGTATATGATGGTCGAGGATCGCGGAAAAGATGAAATTTCTGCACAGAACCTAATGAAGAAGCACGAGTCGCTTGAACATGCGGTCGAAGATTACGCAGAGACGATTCGTCAGCTAGGCGAGACCGCTAGGCAGCTAATAAATGATCAACATCCATTGGCCGATCAAATTGCCGTAAAACAGTCGCAGGTGGATAAATTGTATGCTGGCCTGAAAGATCTGGCGGGCGAGCGACGCGCCAAACTCGACGAGGCACTTCAATTGTTTATGCTGAATCGAGAAGTCGATGATCTCGAACAATGGATCCAGGAGAGAGAACTGGTCGCCGGTAGTCACGAGTTGGGTCAGGATTACGATCATGTGACGTTGCTGTGGGAGAGATTCAAGGAGTTCGCGCGCGACACCGAGGCGATCGGTTCCGAGCGAGTGGAGGCCGTGAATGGCATCGCCGATTCTCTTATCGCTACCGGGCATTCTGACGCGGCGACAATTGCCGAATGGAAAGATGGCTTGAATGAGGTCTGGCAGGATCTGCTGGAACTGATCGAGACGCGCACGCAAATGTTGGCGGCCAGTCGCGAATTGCACAAATTCTTCCACGACTGCAAGGATGTTCTTGGCAGAATTCTGGAGAAACAAAACGCCATGTCCGACGAATTGGGTCGCGACGCCGGCTCGGTGTCAGCCCTTCAACGTAAACACGCCAATTTCATTCAGGATCTGTCTACGTTGCAGAATCAAGTGACGCAGATCGAGGAAGAATCCGCCAAACTGCAAGCAAGCTATGCAGGCGACAAGGCGCGAGAGATTACGAATCGTGAGGCCGAGGTCGTAGCGGCGTGGAACAACTTGCAATCGTTATGCGAGGGCAGACGAACCAAATTAGAGGATACAGGTGATCTCTTCAGATTCTTTAATATGGTCAGAACCTTGATGATCTGGATGGACGATGTTGTGCGTCAAATGAATACTTCCGAAAAACCGCGCGATGTCGCCGGAGTCGAATTACTGATGAACAATCATCAGAGTTTGAAGGCGGAGATTGACGCCCGGGAGGATAATCTCATGGCGTGCATTACTCTCGGGAAAGACCTGTTGGCTAGGAATCATTATGCCAGTGCGCAGATAAAAGAGAAACTGGCGGCATTAACCGATCACAGGAACGCACTGTTACACCGATGGGAGGAACGTTGGGAGAACTTGCAACTTAGTAAGTTGTACAATATTTCTTATTCGAAAAATGTTTCGATCTTGTATGATATATTCTAATACTTGCGCTTACTTATGTTTGCTGCAGTTTTGGAAGTTTACCAATTTGCCCGAGATGCGGCAGTTGCTGAAGCATGGTTAATAGCTCAAGAGCCGTATCTTATGAGCCAGGAGCTTGGTGTAAGTGGTTGCTTTAAAACTAAAAACTTGAATTTTTAATAGGATCTTCTTTAAAACAAACTTATTATTTTCTACAGCATACTATCGACGAAGTTGAGAATTTAATCAAGAAACACGAGGCTTTCGAAAAATCGGCAGCTGCACAAGAGGAAAGGTTTAGTGCCTTGCACCGACTTACTACTGTAAGTAGTTTCATGAGAAATACGTAGCCAGATAATCTTGTAATAAAAAAGCTTGTAAAAATACTGAAATTTTTTCGTGTTGTTGAAATATGTCAATTTTTCGCAATAAAATATTTTTTGTCTTTTTTATGAAATAATATAGTTTAATTAGAAAATTATGATTCAGTAATAAATTGTTTTTGTCTTTTTAATGCAGTTCGAATTGAAAGAACTAAAACGACGAGAGCAAGAAAGAGAGGAAGAAGAAAGACGCAAGAAGGAGGAAGCAGCGGCGGCGGAGGCTGCACGTTTAGCCAAGGCGACGCCTGTTACTAGTCCAGATGAACCACCTAGCGAAAGGTAATGCGTGAATATCTTGTTGCAATCCATTATTATTTCACAACGTTATACGTTAAACGATATTATAAGAATTTTTCTTATTACAGAGCCGAAACCGACGGGGCAATGAGTGGAGAACGCGGAGAAGATGATGGACACGGTAATATAACTGCATATAATGGCTATGTCTTGGGTTTTACTAATCGAAACTGTGACAACTTTTTCTCGGTACTTACCGCGTCTTCTAATTCTATCTACGGTTTTGCACTCTGTTTAAAAATGCTGACATAGAATAACCGGTATATAACACATTCGTATTTAGAATATAATGTCGAGTGCTTTTTCCTAATAGAATTGTATTTTCGTATTTGTATAATTGACTTGGCGTGGTAATGATTGCGATTGGTAGTAATATTGTGAATCGAAAAAGTGAAAAAGCGGAACGAGAGTAACGTTTTACTTCTTCTTCTGTCATGACTAATAATCGCGGTGCAACACGGAGAAATCTGGTTTCTGACGTAAAATTCAATTCTGACGATTTAGTATTACGAATGCGGTTTGTCTGGATAAGCATGTGACATAACGCTAACAGCACGTTTATTTTTGCCTTTTCCCACCTATACCCGAAATTTAATCCGATCCCATATTAAATCCGTCATCCACATTATTTTACCTACCCGAAATGCACCCTAATGCGGCACGGAATGCACGAACCACAGCGGCACATCGCAAGGCTTCTACACGTACACCACAGCCTCAAGACAAGCCCAAGGAAGGTGAGTGTTACGCGCGATAGGTATGAAACTTATCGAAGCGTGTGAGAATAGATTTCTGTCCGTTGGGTACATCTTTCTAATTACTCTGCAAGTCTTTCAGAATTAGCTTTTTCGAAGTTTCGAGTGAATTGTATCCTGTGTATAGGTTCCCATAATTTTTTACAAACTGGTGATGGACGAATGATTAAGTCATATCTTCAGTAACAGTATTTAACAACAACTGTTCTTCAAATTTCACATTAGCGTTAAGTCACATACATCGCATTAATCTTATATCTTTCAGCATACTTGTAGCCACGTCGCACTCTTGCTCTCACCCGCATAAATCACTTTATTTGCTTTTATTAACTTTTTCTCTAGCAGGTGATGGCCCGGTTATTCTGCCCGAAGTCTTTCTCCTGTTGCCTGACATCGATCATGTCACGAAAAAATGATTTATCGAACATTTAGACAAAAATTTGGTACGCACACGAGTGAAATCACATATAATAACATAATACGATGAAATACAAGTAAAATTCTAATTGTGTAGTCATAGTATTTCTGGTCATACTAATCTATTGCCATTTCATTCACCTGGTAGGTACATATTTGTTAACTATACTGTACTTCATTCTCGTCTACCGCACGATTGCGTTGAAATATAATTCCTAAATGCCTTGGAAGGTAAGCACATTCACGATAGTGTTTCATTTATCACTCTAGAAGCATGAAATTGGGTTCTGTCATTTGTATAAGTGTCGTATAGTATTTACGCTAATATTCGGACGGTCATACCATTATGAAGAATTATTCGTGAATTAACGTCGAGTTTCATATGCTATTAATTAACGCAGCATTCGAGTAGCAATTGGTATAACCGTGACGAATATATGCAACGCATTTAACAATGTATTATTCAAGTAATACATAGCATGATTTTGTGATTGGTGTGGTGTAGTGCATGCACAAAGACCTAGACAGCTGTCTTTCCGGGAAGGAGATGGAACTCAGCCTGTCACGCCAACATCTGTGAAAACTCCGCCGCATGGTACCCGCACGCCGACAAGTAAGTGTTCTCAAATACTCATCTCAAGCTATACGTGTGTCGAAAGGTCATTTATTAATATCTCCCGCCATTTAGCTGCCACGATTGTGAGTGTTTATTCAAGATCAATTCAGGTCTTGAATGTTCACTTTGATATAAAACACGAAAGATTTATAATGGTTGAGGAATTCAAGATATAGGAATATAAATAACACACTTGATCAAGATGAAGTACTGAAATAGTCCGGTTCTTCTTCGAAGGCGTCTTTCTTAATCGACAGTGGTCCGTAAGGACATAGATTTTTACCATTCTTATCCACGAAACAGCAAGCCTTCACAATTCGCAATACTTCGTCCACCGATCGCGGTAGATCGTCGTCATTTATCGTAACGTGGCGTACAATCTGTTGTCTGTCTATAACAAACAGAGCTTTAAATGCGTATCCTTCCTTTTCATCTAATACTCCGTAATCCCGCGTTATCTGATGATTTTTATCGGAGAGCAGCGGGATCTTCATTTCGCCCAAGCCTCCCTGTTTCCGCGGGGTCGTCACCCACGCGAAGTGCGAGAATTTGGAATCCGTTGAGACCGCTACTACCTCCGAGCCTGGTATAAAACGTGAGAATCAATAGTAATATAAGAGGAAATTTAATCATAATAATTTGGAACAAGCACATACGTAATTCAATATAAAACAATTAACTTGGTTTTCTTCGTGAACATTTATTTAACAAATCGTTTTTTTTTTACAAGAGTATTCTTTAACAACTTTGCCGAAAAATCGTGCTTAACACCGATAACGGAGAAGAAAAATGTAACTTCGTACCAAGAGCTTGAAATTCGGCAATACGATCGCTAAATTGGATAAGTTCGGTGGGACACACAAACGAAAAATCGCACGGGTAAAATAGAAGTATTAGGTATTTCCCCGCAAAATGCTGCGACGACAGTTCCTGCATCTTCAGATCGATTATCGCTACGCCCGACCAGGATGGGGCGGGTCGTAACACCGCTGGTATTAATTGCACCAATTGCGGTGTACGCGGTATCTCTGACCTTTCTACACAACAAGAGTTTATTGTAAACATGTTATTATATTCCTATTTATGATCAAATATTCCAGATGTGCTGTCGCAAATTGTCGCAATCACAGATAACTTTTTACGATCGACTGTATTTTTGTTTGGCGTCAGACTTCATTGTTCAAGATACGAGAAGTGTCGTTAGAATGTAAATTACCTAGGTCTATTTCTACCAACGTAGATTAATTTTAATCTTGGTTTAATTTACTTGTTATCTCATTCTAGTTCCAACAATTAGAAAGAGATAAAGAGTAACTTAATCCAAGATTAAAGTTAATCTACGTTGGTAGAAATAGGCCCTAGTAATTTTATTATTCGACAGCAAATTATGCTTGGAAAATGAGTATACGTTGATTTCTTTTTTAAAGTTTCAAGTATTTAATAAATATTTACATAAATATTTATAAACATAGGAAGATGAATTTTGACTTTTTTTTTTGATAACATGAAAAAATTTTGAAATTACAAATTATATATATCAAAATTATATATCATATTAAAGAATTACTTAAGCAGAATCGAGTAATGTATCGCTTATAACAGTCCATAAATGACATTGTCCTTTAAATATATTTATATACTGTATTACATATGTACAGATATAAGTAAAAATATATCTATAAATATATAATACATATTTTTAAGGCTGTTAATAATATTAATGTATGGTGCGACAAACGCGAAATATACCTATCTCCTACTTGTTACGTAGTTTGACAAGCGTGCATTGCTCATTCGGCATCTTATGCATGAGCATGTTGCATGTGCATACATCTTCGTATATTATTTCCTGTACGTAGTTAGAGAGCATGTAAAAAAGTAATACGCGTAACACGTGTGGATGTAAGGCCTATTAGCGGAAAATTGTTTACCTGATACAAATCTCTGCCTACAAGCTAGGGTACAAAGTAGGTAAGCTAATGAACGTTATGTGTGTTGCGTACGTCGTAAAGCTCCGAAAGGCTCCGAGGCTTCCAGGCGTAAGGAACGAAGTCGCAGCAAGTCGCCATTCAGAAGCTTCCGCTGGAGAAAATCTGCCAAGTCGCCGAGTTTAGATCGCAGTGGCGTGAGTGATGATGAGCACAGTATTCCTGGTAAGTGAATGAGAAGAAACATACACGATCGACAGTAATTACACTTACAATGTTTACACTTGTTGGACGCCACATATTTTTTTTTTTACACACTTTTGTTGCTCAATCGCTCACGCGATTATACTCCAATTTTGCTTTATATGCGTATATTTGCAGCACGAAGTATGAAAACGGTTTAACTTGGCGTCTAACAATAAATGATGTTACTGTTGAAAAAATCAGGAATAATCTGCTACGGTTTCAATTTATGTTCATGGAATTCTAAATTTACTATCGGAATGTTATTTAGGTAGAAGCTGAGATTAGATGGAATCTGACTTCTAATCTTTTTATTGATCGACCATGTTCTGATTATGTAGGTTTTTAAAAATCACTTCATCTCTCTTCTGTGTATTCAAGAAGACAACTGTAATGATTATATATGTTATATAATGGGAAGACATTCTCTTGGAACTAATTGTACCCCATCATTCATGCATTATTATGCCTAACAAATAAAGGAATGAATAATCGAGGCTTGTTTTTGTTCCAAGTGCTATTGTGAGCATAAATGTACAGTGTACATTGATTCGTTGGGAAGTTTAAATGTTAAACAAATGCATTATCTAAATTATTATAATAATGAAGAATTGGAAAATTAATAGGATCCATATAATTGGACGGTGTAAGGCGAATGCGTGTTGCGACTAATCCTCAAAATAACAACTGATTATTTGCAGCTTTATTGTTCGCCTGCGAAGCAAGAGACGCAGACTTTTCTCTCGTATAAATAATAAACTCATAATGCATCCGAAATGTTTTAGCCAATTGTTTTCTTATGAAGTAACAGATAGTAAAAATTTATTACCTTTCCAGAACCACGAAGTCCGGGCGACGACGAGTTCGAGGGACCGTTGCAACGGAAACACGAATGGGAAAGTACGACGAAAAAGGCGTCTAATCGCTCTTGGGACAAAGTGTACATGGTCGTGCGCGGGCAGAGCTTATGTGTATATAAGGATCAGAAGTCGTACAAAGCCTCGCCCGATCAATCATACAAAGGAGAGGCTCCTCTTGACTTACGAGGCGCGACTATTACTGTAGCGAGTGATTATACTAAGAAGAAACATGTCTTCCGAGTCAAGTTAGTGTTCGATATTATATATTATGCGTATTCTACGACATTGACATAACACCATTGTAAACTCTTTTTTTTTTTAGGTCGCAAAGCGGATCCGACTTCCTGTTCCAGGCCAAAGACGATACCGAGATGAATGACTGGGTGTCCGCATTAAATCAAGCGGCACAAGGAACATCAGGTGCAGGCACATCTAGGGCTCACACCTTGCCAGCCCCGACACAAGCCGAAACTAAGCGGCGTAGTTTCTTCACTCTCAAGAAAAAGTAAGTGTTCATTGGGAAATTTTGCTATTGCAATATCGTACACGAGAATTTTAAGATAATGTCCATAATAATATGAATACTTGAATCCAAGCGGAAAAGAATTTTAAGCGAATACCAAATAAAATGTGTAAAAATTTTTACAATGTTGACAAATAAAATATTCTCGCTTACGTCGTAATAAAATTCTAAATTTATATAATTAACAATGTTGCGAATATTTATATCATGAATTGTATGAGTTATTAAGTGATTTTTCAGTGTTTCAAGTCAAGATGTGTATTCTTGTATATAAGATGCCTGTTACTTCGTTATTATCTTGCATCCTTTCTAACACGTCCCGATGAAATTGATAGAGAATATTCTGTTAGCAATAAAAAAAAATACGCGTTTATCATTTTCCATCACTTTACTTTCCTTTAACACAACATTCCTCACGTTCCATTTCACAACACTAATTTTTTTTTAAACGAATTCTCTTGATTTTTGGGGGCTCTTTTAGTTTGAAATATTATTTCAATTAATTATGAAATGATACGATAACCAAATGTTTTATTTGGTTACCGTATAAAACATTATTCATTGTCATTATCATTCATGAGTGACGGACGATCATCTCGTAAAGCATAAGTCAGAAAATGATTCGAGAGAATACGCGCCCTCACTTCACATCATTACGAAATCCATTCGTCGTTCCTATCGCATTCGATCATATTTCATTTATCATATTTTAGAAAAGCCAAAAAGTAGAAAGCGATACCAATGAACATATGAAACACACAATTGGAACAACATTTAGAAATGCGGTGAGTCGCACACACAATCCTCTAAATCATTCTACCGTCGTACACTATTGCACGATTTTATAATCGATCATTATTCTCCAATTATTTTTCTTTTTTTATTTGATCTTTTGTAATGGTTAGAGCTTCTGAAAAATACAACAGGAATGTTCTTCCAATTGTGAATGCGGAATGGTTACGTAAATTCTCTGAAACGAAGAGGATTTGGATGTGTGTAGAGCTTTCTGTGTTTCGCCAACAAATCTTTAGTGATAAAGTGCTTGAGCGATACGCTACAGGAATAATATAGCCGGACAGATTCTACATCGATGTAAATTTCTGCAGAGAGTCTACGAGCTGAGATTCTCGTGCAGTAATACGACGGATTCGTGAAATGCAATTATCCTCTACACCATATTGTTCGACATCTACGTAAATAGGTGCTTTTTAATACGCATATGTACATCTATCCGCTTTTATTTTGAATACTTTTTTTTTATTCGCATAAGATATAGTGTGTTATGTAGATACTCAGATTATTGTATCATTGTCAAATTCTATATTGTAGCTATGTTCGACCACACCCGCTTCTGACATCGTCATTTATTCTTCACGCTTTTTCTGCTATCAGAATATTCCCAGGAATTTTTATCGTAGAGGTAACCGATCGTCCACGCGTCTACTTTCAGATGCGCGATGAGACACATATTGTACAATATGTGGCTCTTAGACGGAATATTTGCTATTTTTATATATTAGTTATAAGTGATATATAATTGTTTATGATGCGTTGAAATTCTTATATGGTAGCATCCTTCTTATGTAACTTATGTATTCCACAAATAATAAGTATATAGTGTATAAATGCATATAAGTTGCAATAATTAAAAGTAGAACGAGTATAATTAATTTTTTCAAGCGATTTATTGCCAGTTATTGCGATTTGTCTTAATTTCAATTTTTATTAATATTAAATTTCACTTAACGTAACTCATTAAATATCTTGAGAAATTATAAAACGCATTTTAATAATTTATGAGAATTTTAATTTCCTACAGTATATCCTTTCTCTTGTAATTTCGTCGTTGTACATTCAATTACTAAATTGTAAAACAACAGTAATATGGAAGTGACAGTTACTGGTTGTTTTGATGATAAAATATAATTATCACGTTTCACCTTTACTAATTTTCAGCTAAACTGGAGCAGTGAAGTACGGTGTAAAGCCGCTCGTAATGCGTCTACACAACATCGTGTTTATGAGAAAAATGTTTCGTCGCTCTACATGGTTAAAGCAACGCTAATATAAAATTAGAGAAGACGTGGCCACATGGTGTTATGAAATGAATTGAAGGACGGAGATTGAACGAGTCTTTGAAAACGCCTACTTTCGAAGAACAGAGATATTTAATGGTTATACGTTGATATTTACAAAATGTAGGCTATTGAAAGTCTAACTAAATTCGGTTCTTCAATGAATTTTGGACACTTTGCAATATTGCTAGTTGAAGAACAAGTGACATTTTCGATGTCCCACGTTAGCGTGATCAGACTTTTGACACGGAATTTAAGTTTTATTATATTTTACGTGTATACATATATACACATATATATGTATATATGTATATATGTATATATATTGTCACGCATCTTAATGGACGATTATTTCCTTATCGGAAACGATGATAAGAATAATGTCTTCTTTGTGGTACAAAGTATTTTATAAGTTGCTGCAATGTTTTTACATTCGGCAATTTTTTTAAAGAACGTTATTCGATAGAAGACGATAGCGCAATCTTGTTGAGTCTGTAAAGAACGTGGATTGGAGGAGATATATCTTAGTCATGATTTACGATGATTTTTATAATTACTCTACTTTATGATGAATTCAGATTTTTAATGCATTTTATTGCATTTTACACGAGTTCTCGTGCTACAGAGCAGATATAATCTCCGACAATGCGGAAAGAAGGGCGAGAACGATTCCAGTCGTATTGATCGCTTAGGATATATCGCTTTCATTATCATATTATCGCACCGCAGTATTTTACTTGACTTCTTTTCCTGCAAACATGTCTGTTTGCGTTTGGATGACTGCCATATATTTTAAGAGCCACACTAACTTGGGACATAATATTATATAAACTAGCTTTTAACAAATTGTTAAATATGCAGCGCGCCCTAAGGGAATAACGCATTGAAGAATTATAAAGAAAGATGTATAACTAACAAGAGAGAGTTTTCCCCCTCCCCTTCCCTTTCTCTCATACGATCCCGTATATCACACGATTCTATAAAATTGCAAAAGTATTTAAAAATCTTTTAGACTCGCGCAAATGGTACAGTTTGTATTAAGTGAGCGCTTACGGTAAATTATTATAGCCGTATTATATCACTGTTGCGAATTACTTTTGTACCTCACTTGATTCCGACTCGACATTTGGCGGACTATACATTACTCCTTTCGTAATTGTTAACTTTCTTTTTTAATATTTATCACATTTATTTCGTTTTCCTTTGTTTTTTCATAGACTATAGTCTCTATTTGAAAGTTTAAGAACCTCTCTTTGCTTCAGAAAAATTTTTAGTTTAATAATAGTTTAAATTTTGGAGGAACTGTAATTGTTGTTTTTGATAATACGCGAGAAAATGTTAAATTTTATTCACTTTTCAACTCGATGCGACTCTATTAATCAATCGATCCGGTGTGTGTACTTTGTCTCCTCGAAACATAATCTGCGATATAGTCTCTTTATGACGTCAAGTATTTGGGATGTTTAAGTTCGTCTAGAAATTGTATCGTCAAGTAAGCTTAATTATCAAGAGACTTGTATATACAGAGTTATATACACGCTCATATACACACACACACATACACACACATATACATGTCCGCGAAAATGATTCTAATCAAAATCGATCACTCGCTTTTATAATTTCGTGCATGTGCATTTAGCGAAAAAACATTAAATATCTGAGTCGCATTGTTAAGTAAACACAACATTTGGTATGTCATAGCTATGTGTTTTATATATAAATATATAAATATATATATAAATATATAAATACAGAACGATAAAGAGCATTAAGTTATAAGAAATAAAAATTATTATAATAGATTATATATATATATAAAATAATTGTCGAATTTTTGACATAACGTGATTTTTTTCGTTTTAAAACGACCTAATATATATGTTTCCAATAAATGTCTTGAGATATATTATCGGTGATTATCAATGAGATTAAATAAAAATTTCTTTAAGCATTTACCTGGTCGCTTTAATACGAAAAGAATATACAATATGCATCATTTAATACTCGCTTAAATTAAACTTTTGGTTGTATATTTCAGATTGTTATTCTCTCCGTTAGAACGTATTTGCGGCACAGTATTTTGCTCCAGCGAAAAAAAAAGTACTTCTTTCTTATACCTAACGCTATATCGTATTATTGACTCTATCGATTTCGTCTTTGCTTGTAAAACGGATTTGACACTCTCGCTTCATTCCTATATCATTGTCATCGTGCGAGACGCGAAAATGTGTAATTGTACGCGCCGATTACTTTATCCTCAAACCCTTCGTTGAGGTCAACGTGTAATTTTTTAATGTGCCTTTTTACAGCTTCGTTGAGAAATAAAATGCGATCAAGTATCAAGCGTGATTGATGCCAGCAATATAAAGACGTGTGTACAATAGAAGTCGACAGACACGAGCGAATACTCGTAAATTGAGAAAGTGAGACTTGCAGCCGTCTCTCACGAGATCCGTTCTCTCTCCAATTCTTTCTATTTTACCGCAAGTTTACCGTTCGTTCGAAGTCGTGGTCATCCGGATGATGAAGCGAATGAACGCGAATACGAGTATTTATTCTAATAACTGCGTCCTTCATTGAGGTCGTTCGTCCGCGTTTGTTTGCGCTCGTTCGACTTGAATTCGGCTTGGCTCACGCGGACGATGAGTCGCCAAGACACACGACTACAATAGTCTCGGCGCGTGACAATTCTGCCGGCCATGATGACCACACAAAGTTGCATGTGTGAAATTAGTATGTCGCTAAATGTACCGCGGGAGCACGTGTTGGCATACGTTGAAACACAAACGCAAACACAGCACGCAGCAGATCTATTTTCAACGGTATCGATTTCCGCGCGATGTAAAGCCGAGGGGCTTTAGAAAAAAAAATCATACTGCGATAACTTTCGCCCCAGTTACGTCCAACGCGAATTATCGAATTATCGACGATAAACGCGCCTGTGGAACGGATTCTCGTGCGCGCGTTCTGTCGCGAACGGGAACGTGGAATTTTGTCGATTTGTACGAAAGGGGAAAAATGCGGGCAAAACGTGATTTTTACATCCTTCACAAAAAAGACTGATAACGTAATTGCCCGCGGCGCGGTAACGCCCGTCCTCTTCCTAATTTAATTGATTGTTTCGTTTCACTCGAGACGATCAAGGTAAGATACTACACTATTCTCAAAACGGATCCGCAAGGAAATCAGAAGGAAGATTGGTAACATGCTCTGTAGCATTTTAATGCAACTGGATAAGAGATTCTTGTTGCCAGCAATTGGGACAAAACGACAACAGGTACAGAATTTGTTACAGAGGTATATTCGTCTGATAAAGGCAGTAAGAACAATATGCAAATATCGATGCGCAAACGATATAGTATAGTAGAAATAATTCGCTTTAGTTGAATGTTTTGACCCAGTGTTGGGACTTTCTTCACACACTATAATAATAAATCGAGAAATTTCAATATATCAATCGCTATATATAAAAAAGGAAAGATACAAAAAAAAATTATTCGCGACATATACCGGAGTTTACATTGTCGTTATATTAATAAAGATAAGTCTAAAACAAATGTTGAGCCTTATTACTATTTCAGTAGCGCTTTTTAGATTTTGCGATTTATAAAAAAAGAGGTAGAATTAATAGATTAAAACTAATTTTAGATCTACAATTTTTGTTGGATTTCAAGTTAAAGTTCTATTTATGATTTTATATAATTAAAGTCGTATATTAAGAATCTTAGATATACATCCTATTTATAATTTTATAGTAATATGAAAAGATAATGGAAGAATAATCAGAATAAATACAACACGCACGCACACATATACATATATCTAAAATTATTAAAATTTACGATATGAAAAAATAAAAATAGAAATGTAAATATCTCCTGAACTCTGACTTTATCTATGATCTTATGAAACTATAAATTGTGTTACAGTAATCTTAATTTGTGTCATTTTTCGAGATAATCTTATTTTTAGCATAAAAAGCTTTCCAAAATTTGAATTAATCGCAAAATAAATGAAACCTGTTTGCCTGTTTTTACCATCCTGTATTATGATTATCTGTGAATAATCAGCTTAATAGATTATCGTATATCGTGTTTTAGCGTAACATCCATGTTGCGATATGGACAAATTACAAAATCAGTCATGTCAATTATATGCGTTCTGTGCTTCGAATAAATCGCGCGACATGTTAAACAATATATTTATGAATTATAAAATTAGAAGATATAATTTAATAGAAGATTACAATTAAATTTTAATATTATAAAAATATTTGAGAAAGACAAAGATTAATAATAATAATATAAAGTTTTTGCGTAAGTGTTCGGATATTATTACAAGATATCACTAATGCAATTAGTATATTAATATCTATGGCATCGAGAATTCTGACACGTATATCGGTCATTTATATGTCCGATATACGCGTCGGACATATAAATGACAATAATATACATTATACCTTTTAATGCTTTTCAATTGAATTTCTTGTTTATTTCTGTCACTTTTCATACAATTGAAACAAATTTTGACTTTTAACGGTGTTTTCAGTAATAAAAAATAAACTTAGAGAGAGAATAAAATTTAGTTTGAAAAAATATGATTATTATGTCCGTATTGTTATATCAGTTTTTTTAATAAAAAAAGTTTAGTTGTGTATAATGTTAATCAAACCCACCAGAGAAATAAATAGATATGTATGTTATATTATTGTGATAAAACAATGAATTTAGTTTTAGATTATTTTGATTTTTTTCAAATTAAAATTATTATTCTAAATCAATTTTTGTAAGCGGAATCTTTGGAATAGACCTCAATCATACGCTACCAAAATAAATCCCATACAATATAATTTCTCGACATCCTGATCTAATGATGCGGGTAATACGAAACATCTCGACTCAATGTCCGTAATAAGTTTAACAATCCTTTTATCACGAAGGTGAGACGTCAACGACCTCATTTAACTGCCTTCAATGACGATTAGTCAACCCGCTAAACGAGTTATCATAAATCGACCGTGGTTGAATATGATACGCTAGCTGTCCGAGATAAATTTCATGCAATTTGAACGCATGCAGTTGAAACTTGAATAAAAGTTTGGGTTTCGGTGCGGCATTTTTAGATTATAGACTACGTTATGCGTCATTCTACTTTAGATGTGCCAACAATATCGTTCCACATCCAGAAAAAAAAATAACACCAACAATTTATGAATAAATTTATGAATAAATGGCACTTTATGTATTATATATATATATAATTTTGTAACACTAACAATAATTAGTTACATGAACTAACAGAATATTATTTATTTGCAGTAAATCAACGAACTATAGAAATATATAGTAATACACATATAGATGACAGAAAAATTTATTCACCGAGATTTGACCTCTAAGCATTCAGGATATTACACTAATCTATATATAATTGGTCTCTTGATCTATATACTTAATCCGTCATACGTAAGTTGAAAGAGAATAGAATTGTCATAACTTATTTAATATGAAGTCTAGCAATAGATCTAGCAATAGTCTATAACTATGCAATTATATTTGAGGTACCATTTCACAATAAATTAATATAGTTGCACAAATATCGTTGCTGTGATGATGCCAACTATTTTACAATTATTGCAACTGAAACTTTCGTTGCAATAACTATAAAATAGCTTATGTACATTAATTCTACGAATAGAACTTGTATAGTCACCACTATGAATTCTTCTCCGAGTGCAACATTAGGAAATAAGAGTGAGAAAGAGAGGAAACGAATGCTATTATCTAATATACTTTTATTGATGCTTCTGCGCATCACTCCCTGAAAGCATTCGTCGCTCCCTCAATCCCGTTGATCTGTCGCCTGACTTGCCCACCGGGAAATTTCCTCGATTTTTCCGTTACTTTTTCGTCCCCGTTATTGATCGCAGAGTAGTATTTGGGTTGATTGTATTTGACACACCCTTCTTTTGTAGATGTATCTGATCTTCTTTCCGTATCTCTTCGTAAAAGAGAGACATAAAGGAAGACTCATTCTGATCTAGAAAGCAAGTGTCAAGGATAAATTTAGTCTCTTTTTTTTTAGAATAAAGCTATTGAACGTGGAAATGTAAGAATGCGTATTTATTATATATTTAAACTATATGTATAAATTTTTGTAAGTCTGAGTTCAATAACGTTCACAAAATTATACGAGCAACACATATCTAATACATACGAACCGTCTTAAAAATTCTTTGATTACAGAGGATTTCTAATATTTCTTTTTGATTCATTTGAAACAAGTAAATCAACAAAATTTTTAATCAACATGTACCTTAAATTCTCAATTTACTTTCACAAATTGAGACGTTAAAGTCAAATGTTGAGTGACTTTGCTTTTTATTTTGTATTCAAATAATTTGAATAGAATCGGTGCATATATATAAGTTTATAATTATCTGCAAATGATGCTATTAGTCTCGCTTAGTCATATTTTTTTCCGTAATAAATTCCTCTTTTTAATTATCCTTTTAATTGCATTTATTTTCATGATTCATCGTGTAGCTTGGAAAGGCTTAAACGAGGTAAAGCAGATTTTATAAGCGCGATCAATTAGTTGCAGCATTTTCGATCAATTATGTATTCATGAATAAAATTTGGTTTATATAAATAAATATATATAATAAATATTCTAGTATCCTTTTTAGAATTTCGCATAATTCTTTAATAATAAATTACCATATATATGGAATAAATTAATTTGTAACAAAATAAAAATAGGTGATTTAGAGCATAAATATAGAGTATAGAGCAAAATAGAGCGGAAATGAATTATAACGTTATTACTTTTTTAAATAATCGATTCTTCTTTCTTTTCACCAAACGTAATAAAATTTCGCGTAATATTTTGTCAATAATTCTTATTATATGACATAAAAACTGTCTATTTTCATTTATTTGGAGCAAATAATTTTTTTTCGCAAAATTGCAAAGAGATATATTTAGCATCAAATGTGGAATAGAAACAAGAATTATGTTATTTTTTTTTCTTTAAAACGTAAATTTCCCGTAATACTTTGAAGGCTAATCTACAATGTTCTTTGCTTTCTGCGTTTTGTCTTTATGTTCTTCGCATAATATATGCAAGATACGACTTAACAAAAGGCCAATATGAAAAAGCAATACTCAAAACAATAATGTTACAACTTTAACAAACTTTTGACTTTAACAAAAATTATATGAGTATAAAAATTTGCTGAAATAGATAAATAATTACCAAATACTGTGATATGTATATGTATTGCCTAATCAATTTAGCTGATAGAAGCAGAATTTTCAAATTCTATACGTGACAACCAAAATCCTAGCAGCTACAAAAATTAGCGGTACACTTTGATTGTGGTATCAAGAAATCTGTCTATATCAGCAAATAATTTTTTGAGTGCATGGTATATAAACTCATATTGTCATTCATTTTCTCCTAACAGTGTAAAGAATATAAATATTTATAATACATAGAATCAGGGTTGATTAATACATATTTTTAAAATAATTAAAGTTAATAACTGCTAAAATAAATTATTTAGTTACACATTAAATTAAGATTAAGTTAAGTCAAATTAAAGATTAATCTTAAAAAGCATTATTTATATTAAAGTCAGAAAGTTAATTATAATTAATCTTGTAATTTTTAAATTTTTAGATTACTCACAAAAATTATAATATAAAGATTAAATGTAATATTTCATTTCTACATTAAATCCATATAAAATAATAAAAAAGAAAGAATTTAATAAATTAAAGTTTATCGAGTGTTTTAAGAGATAACTAATTAAAATTAAAAATTAAGTCACTTAAAATTAACTAAGTCGAGTTCAAAAATCATCAACTTTCAAACTAAATACCACACCCTCTGCGCAGAAATCAATTTCAAACAATTTACATTTGCAAATAAACGCATTTTTCTTTGGCGTCAACATTTCTTTTTTTTTTTTTGAACGGATGCGTGGCGGCATCTGCACGCACGCGCATCGACGTGCGAATGCGGCGACCGGCGCGTCTCTCTCGCCGTGTACCGTGCACGTAGAGAGACGCGCGCGTCGTTGCATTCACGAGTCCCCGAAGTGTATAATACGCTCGTGCCCGCGGCGAGCGGAGTCAGTCTTGGGCAAGATGGCCGGTAGGTCGAGTACGGCCCTCTATTTCTACCTCGCGCTATTCCTCCATCTGGTCCTGCTAACCGAGTGTAACTACGGTGTGCGGTACGGTGACAGGGCGAAGCGGCTGCACGTCGCGGAGCACGGTGACGAGTCGCGGTACAGGAAGCCGCTGATTATCAACAGGCGGAGCGCGGATCCGCGCGACGGCGATGACCACGTCGGGGAAAGGTCGTACGGCCGTACGCGCCGCGACGCACCGCTGCCGGAGCACCCAAACAATAACCCAAACATCACGACGAAGGTGAGATTTCGGGCCCGAAGGTCGTACGCCGACCTGTCACCGTCGTCACCGTCGTCACCGTCGTCGCCGCCGCCGCCGCCGCCGCCGCCGCCGCCGCTGCGGTTTTTCGTTGCGTCGCAGTTCGAGACCGCGGTGACGCGACACGACGAGGAATTACGACGACGATGATTCGCCGCCGCGAATTGTCTTGTCGCGGGACGACGACAGGGACGGCGCGGCCGCAGGAAACGTCACGCGACTTCCGACGTTTCGCGCAAATAGACGCGCCGCGCGACATATTCACGCACGCACGCATGCACGCAAACACGCATACACCCACCCTCCGCTGCTGGCTGGCTGGCTGCTGCGTGCTGTCGTCCTACGGAATTTTTCCTTAATGGATCCGACGTCGCGTCGGGAGAGGCGCACAGCGTGGCCTTTGTGCGCTGCGGCGCGGCCCGACGCGCGAATCAGCCGGGGCAATAATTGCCGTATTATCTCTCTCTTCCGGAGTAAATTTAATCAATCTCGGAGGGAGAGAGAGAGAGAGAAAGATAGAAACGGAGTGCGCGTCGTCGCGAGTTCGTCCCGCATCGTCGCTGACACGCCAGGGGTCACTAACCGTCTCATATATCCACCCTCCTATTTTTCCCCGTCCCTTTTTTTCTTTCGGTGGAATGCACGTTTCCACGAGTTTCCCGGGGTTTCGTAAACAAGATGACTCACCCGACGGTCCTCCTCGATGCGCCGTCGTTATTTTAACGTCGTCGTTATTATTTTACGCTAGCGTCGCTAAAGCAAAAAATGACGACGCGAATTTGTCATTCTTCCGAAGGCCGCGGTTTTCAATAACGACACCTGTCTACGACTTCTTTTTCTTCTGCACAGTTACACATATATACAGGCTGTTCGGATATTCGCGGAGTCGAAATACCGCACAGCAAGAAAGTTGTAGGTAAATTGAGGGTAATAGCTGTTTGTAAATTTGGAAATAGTAGTTTTCGAGGTTAAAGTTAGGTAAAAGTTTAAAAAGCCGGCCCGTCACGAACTACGTTTAGATAATCGTTAATATTATCGTGCGAGCGTCTAAATCTCCGATGATTGATCAGCTCTTTAAGGTGCCTTTTCACGCTGCCACTTGACACTCATTTCCAGCGTCAAAAGACATCACGTGACCAAAAATAAAGATGCCAATTCGTCATTTTTAGTCACATGTCTTTTGACGTTGAAATGAGCGTCAAACGTCAACATGAAAAGGCACCCTTAAGCCTTCTGAGTCTTACTTATTATTTTATTCTAGTTTCAAAAACTAAAAAAATAAGTTAAACCGAGATTAAAGTTAATCTATGTTGTTAAAAACGGGCTTAAATCTGGAGAACTACTTATTAAAATGAAATCTTCAATTAGTTATTTTACTTCATTTTTCGAGAACACAACTTTTTTGCTACTGTATTTTAATTTGTGAATTTTGAAATACTCTGTATTATATATATATATATATATATATATATATATATATATATCGTATTTTATATATATATATATACATATATGTGTGTGTATACTGTATGTACAGATTTATATTATATATATATATATATATATGTATGTATGTATGTCTTCTTTACGTCACGTCGCGCGCTTAGTCACGTTACCATACGCATGTAAGAATAACGAATGCGTGCATGCACATGACTATTTATTTTCGTGATAACAAAGGAAGCGCAATTTGTCATTTGGTTGAGGCGATAAGAGTCGTTTAAAAAAAACTTACATTACAGCTATAAGTTTAATCAGCTTTAATGTATTATTACTCATAATATTACTCACATTTCCTTTCGTTTCCTTCATTTTTATTCTTTTATTTTAAATTTATTGTATTGTACATATTATATCTTTTATTTAATGTTTGATCTTTGACTTCCGATTTATCAGATAAGCATATTTTATTATTATACTGCATTAATTGTAGAGGAAGATTGTTGGTGCTAGGCCTCTTAAAAGAGTCTTTTTATTTTTGAGAAATTAAACATTGCACTATTTTAATCCATAAACAAATTATCCTATCGAAAAATAACATACGGATATTAATACGATGGTTTTGATTGGACAAAGATCCGATCAAATCATGATTGGGAATGAAATCATTGGAATATCCTGAAATAAATGGAAAAGAAATATCTCTGTCACTTTTTAATCTATTCGTTTCCGGACTAGAGATAAACGATAGCTATTATTTGTTTTAGAGTTAAAAAGCAAATGAAAAGTAATTTTTTCAATGGAGAAAACGGGATAGTTTTTTAACAAAATACACAAAAAAAGATAGAATTTATTTTAATAAAATATGAAGATCTGTTTAGATAATTTAAGAAATGAAAATCCATAGTTTATACATTTATAATTTTTTAAATATAAATTTTACTGTATAAAAAAATGAATTTGCTCTAATCTAAGTCGCGCTACATGTTTCGACTTGTGGTACAGCATAAGATATTAGTTACGTATGTTGACAAGAAATGTTTTATATTGACGTAAAAAGTTTCAGAGAATCTTCTTATATATTAATTTATAAATGTTTTGCATAAATAACTTGTGTTAAAGGAAAATAAAAGAAAAATATAATCTACTTTATCAGTTTTGGAACCTAATTTCTCGTTAATTTTTTTATTATGTTGCAAAAACATTAATTATCAAAACATGAAATTGTATAATAAAAACTGTGAAACTGTATCCTCTGATAGAAAGCACTTTCTAATTTACATTTATGTAAATTACTATTTTCAAAGTTTTATTTTTAGTTTTTGTTTAGGAAATACTATTCAAAAAGAAAATGACCAATATTAACCTTCCTTTACTGTTACGCAGTAATAATTAGAATACCTGTTTTTGCAAACTCATGCATATTACGCGCAATTAATTTTATCAGATATAATTTCTCGGTTAACATAATTGGCTTTTCATACGAAGACGATACGTTTTATCTTGCCTCGTCCGTTTTGCTTAATTACACGAAAAAAAGAACTAAGCAGCTTTCTCTTTATCTCGACTATGACCTTTAACTCAAATCCTTGGATTTTCCTACGTCCGATTTTAAAGTCAATTATGTAATTTTTTACCTGTTTTATTTGCATTCTGTATTGTATAATAGTGTCTTAATTATTCACTGCAGCATCTAACTATTCACTGAAAAAAATGTTCGCAGAAAAACGATTATTCTGTCAAAAAGTAACATATGGATTTGAAAAGTAACGATGATTCTGACGGGACAAAACCTATCAAATCACAGTTTATTGGGAATGAAATCATTGGAAAATCCTGAAATAAACTGAAAAGAAATATCTCCATTTGTCACTTTTTATTCTATTCGTTTCCGGACTAGAGATAAAAGATAGATTTTTTAACTTTTGTGTGAATAAACGAATGAAAAATCAGTTTTTTTTAACGGAAAGAACGGGATACTGTTTTTTATTAAAATATTGAAAAAATAGAAAATTAATTTTCTTTTATATTTTCATCGTCATTATAACATCTCCGTTTTTATTTTTATATTATTCAATGTGTTTTATTTATAATTTTAAGGAAACATTCTTGCGTTGTTATGGTATCTAATGAATTGATAACATTTTTTTGTTAATAAATTAAAATTAATTAATAATAGATAAAATTATTTTTATCGTATCTTTTTTTAGTTAAAATAAAGCTAAGAAAAAAAATTAAAATTGAAAAGAATTACATCCATCACCAAGATATGTTTAATTTATGTATTTCTATATTATTTTAGTTATGAACACAAAAGAGATATGTTTTCAAACAGAATTAGCTTTATATTTAGTTCTTGTTTTTAACGATGAATAAATATATCCATGGCCATTGGCACTTAGTCATTGTACTATATTTTGGTTGTTTACAAGTATCTTTATATAGAAAGCTTTTGGATAAATGCAAAAAATTGAATAATGAATCTAGAATAATAATACGGCGTCGAATATTGAAAGAAAATACACATTTAAATAAAGAACTTTTAGACTCGGATGAAATCGTTTTTTACTGAGTTTTTTTACTCAAAATTTTTGTGTTTTTTTTGTTATTTTTATTTTTATTCTGAACATTTATATGATTTTGTTTCTAATGAATTGTGATCGGAGTTTTGTCCGATCTAAATAATTGTAAATATTTGTATGTAATTTTTGAAAGACTAATTCAAAGGGATGGTTTTGTTCTTTTGTGTGTGTGATAATTTATTCATCCTTGTGGCATTGAACATTGACCAAAGTAACATGATATCGACTACCGACAGGATGAACTGATTGAGATTTTCCATGAACGCATCCAGTGACTCATCTTCCGACATACATCCACCCGGTTATAATAACGCTTATTGTGAAGACTTTACACGCACGTGCATCTTGACGTCTGCTAAGAAATCTAAACTCCGATAGAGCATGCGGCGATTATTTCCCGTGTTTGTCCTCTCTTTGAATTTTTTTATTTTATCAGCACTTCTTATCTGTCGTATTCCGTATTTGTCCTCTCTTTGAATTTTTTTTATTTTATCAGCAATCCTTATCTGTCGTATCTTATCTCGATTTTTACGTTTTCATCGTGCTGTTTGTAGAACTTCACAGGATAAATATTATTTTATTTCTACGTTATGTATATTTAATTATCTCGGATCGCGCCTTTGATGTTTTTCAATATTAAAAAAAAAACATTTCTTTGTCGTTACAGGTCAATGCTTTAAATGATTCGCATCAGCAACTGATGGTACATTGGGTCGGGGAGGGTTCCAATGTAATAATATGTCTAGCGAGGGACAGCACGCCCGTGGTGCGTTACCAAGGAGGTAGATTCTCTTCCCCGACCCATCCTAGCGCTGTGTACATCAGTTACGATTACGGTGATACGTTCGAGAATAAGACTGAACAGTTCAGGATTTCGTCCGAGCCCAATGCTGCATATGCGGTTGTAGACAAATTCACCAATCATCCTAAGTACTACAATCACGTGAGTTGCGATTTGCAAAAACGCTTTTAACAAAATAAACCGATATATTTCCTGACGCATCTTCAATATCTGATGTTTGAACGGCGTTCTCGACTTCCCTTCTTTTACAGTGCGTCTTTGTGGACAGTCTGGATAATTTAATCTTTATAACACATAATAACGGTCTAACAATCCAGAGGGTCGCCGTGCCGTTTCACCCGACCGAGGTCTCGTTTTACGAATTAGATCCACGAGTGCTCATCGCACTCGACAAAATCGATCCAGCGCGGAAGGTATAGAACTTTATTATTATTTATTTAATAATTATATTTTAATTGAATTTATATGTTACTATTATTGTCTTATTTTAAAGAATACGAATTAATTGTACAAGAATTGTTTTTTCTCTCTGACGTTGAAACATATTGATTTCAGTTGTGGTTGTCGACCGATCGTGGAGCAGTCTGGGTGCCAATTCATCAATATGTAAAAGCTTTCTTTTGGTCTCCTTATCGTGTTTTATTGGTTGAACGTACGGAGCCGACTGGAGTGAATACAGTCTTGAAGTTAGATCTGCGAAATTTCCCCTGGTATCAGAGAGGGAATACTCCATTACGAATGAGAATGTCTATACGAAAAGAATTTACCGTCGTCATTCAAAACGTTGAGGATTTCCAGATCAGAGGCGACTATATGTTTGCCACCATGAAAAATTCGAAGGTAAGTGCTATATATGTATAAAATCTCTTTTCAGTATTTGATTGCTTTTATTAATTATTGTTTTTATTTTTTAATAGAATGGAACATCGGAACATTTGGATCTCTATGTCTCTTATAAGAATCAGTCATTTGTCCTGGTACATTTTAACACGGAATTGGACTGCAGAGATTATCATATCGTAGACGTAGCATACAATCGAGTTTTCATTGCTGTGTCGCACAGCGACACTATGGTCAATCTTTACGTGTCGGAAATTATAGATCACGAAAAAGCCATATTTACATTATCTCTGGAGAGCATCCTCACATTTTTCCCCAACAGCACTTGGAAGGACAGTTGGTTGAAGTAAGTAACGAAGTATAACAAATAACTATTTTATGAAAATAAAGTTAAAAGTTTTGCCAACTTATAATTATTGTGAAAGCTGTGAAACTTGTGAAAACAAGATTATAAGTTTTATGAACTGTCCGTTATTTTCTGCTTAAATTTTCTTAACTCATCCGCATTGCATTTATACGACTCTATCTGTATACAGTGATGTGGCTGACGAGGTATTCACGGATCTGTATAAGGTCGAGGGTCTTCGAGGTGTATACATAGCGTCACGGGTCAAAGGTACTCCAAAATCGAGCTCGATTGGTCCAGAACACTTGGAATCGTTAATCACCTTTGATCACGGCGTCACTTGGAATAATGTTAGAGCACCGGCAGCGAATCACGAGGGTTACTACATACATTGTGGGAAAAACTGCTCGTTACATTTGAGTCAGCGATTCAGTCAGTTATATCCGGTGACGAGATCCGTTACCATCATGAGTTCGAAATCGGCGCCTGGAATAATAATGGCCACCGGTGTGATTGGATCCAGCTTGAAGGGTCATCCAGCTCTTTATGTGTCCAGAGATTCTGGTCTTACGTGGAAACAAGTTCTGAAGGACTATTATTTCTTTAACATGGGCGATCACGGAGGTTTACTGGTGGCGGTTAAATATTTCAAATCACGTGGGGAGACCAGGGATATATCGTACTCGACAGACGAGGGCGAGACGTGGCAGACGTATGAGTTCAACGAGAAGATGTTACGCGTCTACGGCCTCATGACGGAGCCTGGAGAGAACACCACGGTGTTTACCATGTTTGGGTCGGACAGCGGACAGCATCAGTGGCTCATCATCAAGGTCGATTTGCGAAATGTGTTTGAGAGGGATTGCACGGAGAACGACTATAAGTTTTGGTCACCGACAAGCACCGAACAGCCGGTCATGGCATGTGTGTTGGGACGCAAGGAAACGTATCAGAGACGCGCGGCGCGCGCCAATTGTTACCAGGGCGTGAATTACGATCGACCTGTGAGATTGGAGATCTGTCAGTGCGACGCGAATGATTATCAGTGCGATTACGGTTTTATGCGGGTCGGCAGTCCGTATCATTGCATTCGCAATAAAACCGTCGCTGATTACGACCCTTACGCCGTGCCGGCTACCTGCGAGTCTGGCAAGTTCTACAATCGCACGAAGGGTTACGTGAAAATAAATGACGATGATTGTAGCGGCGGTTTTGCGAGAAATTTTGAGCCTGATGAGATCCCGTGTCCGATGAATGAGAGACCGGAATTCCTGTTGGTTGCTCAACGAGAACACATTTCGCGAATCGACTTGGTGGACAGTGGTAAAATGGAGACGTTACCTGTACACGATTTGAAGAACGTCATCGCAATCGAGTTCGACATGGCCAACAATTGCTTGTACTGGGCGGATATCGTGAACGACACGATAGGCAGACAATGTTTGAAGGATGGTACTAGCTATCCCGAGATTCTCGTCGAGACCGATCTGAGCTCCATCGAGGGAATGGCCTATGACTGGGTATCCAAGGTGCTCTATTTCGTGGACGGTGTCAAGATGAGGATACAGATAATCCGCACGGACGTGTCTACCATGGGTAGAATGCGCAGGACGATATTGGGCCCGAACAATTTGCAGAAGCCACGAGGTATTGCGGTTCATCCTATGAACGGGTATATGTTCTGGACTGATTGGGCGCCGGGTAACGCCTCGGTGTCTCGAGCCAACCTAGACGGCACGGATGTGAAACGATTGTTTATCAAGCCTACTGTCGAGTGGCCGAACGGAATAACGATCGATCACATCGCCGAACGTATCTACTGGGTGGACGCACGAGCGGATTACATAGCCTCCTCGGACTTTGACGGTAAAAGATATAAGAAGATTATTGGCAGCGACGGACGCGTTTCTCATCCGTTCGCGGTAGCTGTGTTCAAGGACAACGTATACTGGGATGACTGGAAGCAATCGATGATATTTGTCGCTAACAAGGACCACGGGATTGGCATTAGTCCGGTGATTGAGTTTCAGATTGCAGGTTTGATGGATCTGAAGATTTTTGCACACAGCGTGCAGATCGGCACAAACCAATGCGCGAGTAACCACACTTGCTCGCACATCTGCCTGGGTGCGCCGCAGAACAGTTACGTCTGCCTTTGTCCGGACGGCATGGTGATGACAGAGGGCAAGTGTCTGTGCCCGAACGGTGTCAAGCCATACGCCAACTCGACGTGTCCGCGCATCGCCAGTACCTGCTCGTCCAATCAGTTTGCTTGCAACAACAACGTGTGCATCCCTGAGTTCTGGAAATGCGATGGCGACAACGATTGCGGCGACAACTCGGACGAGATACATTGCAACCGCGCCACGTGCAGCCCGAACAACTTCGAGTGCGATGATAACAAGTGCATACCCAAGTACTGGGTGTGTGATCTGGATCGCGACTGCAAGGACGGCAAGGACGAGATGAATTGCACATACAGTAATTGCACCGACATGCAGTTTAAGTGTGACAACGGCCGCTGCATATCGTACCGTTGGCGCTGCGATGGTGAGGACGACTGCCGGGACGGCTCGGATGAGAAGAACTGCACCAAGAATGTGCAGCCGAACACGTGTCGATCCGATGAGATCGCCTGCAAGTCAGACAACACGTGCATACCGACTTCCTGGAAATGTGACGGCGAGCCCGACTGCGAGGACGGCGCCGACGAGAAGGACTGCAACAGTATGGAGTGCGAGTCGTGGCAATTCCAATGCAACAATACCAAGGAAAACGGACATCGGTGCATATACAGGACATGGGCGTGCGACGGCGACAAGGACTGCATCGACGGCTCGGACGAGGTGAACTGCACCACCACTACTACCCCGCTCCCGCCGCCGCTGAGCCCGATTCTGCCGACGAATTCCTGCAACGATTGGATGTTTATGTGCAATAACAAGAAATGCGTGCCTTACTGGTGGAAGTGCGACAGCGTGGATGACTGTGGCGATGATTCCGATGAGATAGGTTGTGGTGGTGGCGCGATAGACGGCGGGATGTTGGAGCCCACATCTCCGACTCTCACGACTCCACAATCGCGTAATTGCCGTGAACACCAGTTCCAGTGCTATAACAACGATTGCATCGAGAACTCATGGGTGTGTGATGGCTCAAAGGACTGTCCGTCCGGCGAGGACGAGCTGCACTGCGAACAAGCGCAACTACCATGCCGCGAGAACGATCAATTTATGTGTCGTCAGGACGGCTCATGCGTGCCGCTCTCTAGCATCTGCAACGGTGTCGAGGAGTGTCCGGATGGCAGCGATGAGCTCGGTTGTCACACGAATCAAGAAACGAGTCCTCCCGCCACACCGTCCTGCTACGTCGGTCTTTTCCCGTGTGACGAGACCCGTTGCTTTCCGCTGGCCGCTTACTGCGACGGCAATCATGACTGTCTGGACGGCTTCGATGAGAACAATTGTGAGAAGAATAACTCGCGCGTGTATCAGGTATTGGTGATGGGTGTGGACGAGCGTTCTATCAACGATTCGAGTCTCTTCCTCTTTTGGTGGATGCCAATACCATCAAATGTGACGTTTGAATTTCTGCCATCAATCGCGCGAGCGGTACCAGAGACTAAGTGGACCAACGCCAGCGAGTGGATTGAGGATACGGAGTATCAGTTCAACAATCTCGAGCCGTACACAAAGTATAATCTGACGGTCTACGTGAAGTTGAAGGGTCAGACCACAGTGTTTCCACCGGCCAAGTATCTGGTGGTGATGACCGGCGAGGGCGTGCCGACCGAACCGTGGAACGTGACCGTCACGCAGAAGAATGGCACACGCGTGGAGGTTTCTTGGCGACCACCATTACGTCCGAACGGTCTCATCATCGGTTATCAGGGTTACATCACGCCACCGATACCGCCAATGGAGTTTACTCGGCAGAAAACCTCCGCGATTATCGACATGGCGTTTGAAGCGGGCAAAAATTATTCCTTCTGGATAGTTGCGAAGAATCGGCAGTATTCATCGACCTCGTCGCAGGTTGCCACGTTGACGTTTGATGGCTCGGCTAATATTGACGATATTGAGGATCTCCGCGTGGTAGCCACGACAAATCATTCCGTCACTCTTACGTGGAAGAAGATGAAGGACGTGGACGGATATCACGTCACTCCTAGAGCACCACCGGCCTATCCGGTCTCGGAAACCGTCACGACTAAGGAGAATACGATGGAGGTCAACAATTTGGCGCCAGGCACTAAGTACACCTTCGAGGTCGGCGCTATGAAGAAGAAATACATCGGCAAGGTCGCCATGGTGACCACCACGACAAACGGCACCGCGCTGCCGACGATAATGAACTTTGATGCGCAATTGGTGAAGTCCCAGAGGACAACTGTCAAGCTTACTTGGGATCCTCCAAAAAGTAACAGAAAGATTAAATGGCAATATGCAGTTTATTACGCTACCAACATGATGGAGTTCTTTAAAAGTGAGAAGTTTACATTTATAATTTATTTTCTTCATATAAAGATTATTTTGATATCTCTCTATTGATGTTTTAAATTATTGTTTTTTTCTTACATTTTTCCTTTAAAAATGGTTTTTTTGTTTCTGTTTTTAGCTAAAAGACTTCTCACCACTAATCTTACGACGACAGTCAAGAATTTGGAAGCCTGTGAGTCGTATGTTTTTGCTGTTGGCGTTTACGGTAATTATGGGGCTGGACCTTTAAATCAACCGCATACGGTCATAACGCACTTTAACAAACGCGCGCCTCCGAAAAGATTACGAGTAACGCCATCGCCGGATAAAAACGACAGCATAATTGTTTCGTGGAGTGCAAGTTGTCCAACAATCGACGAATCGATCAGTTACACGGTAAGTCATTAATGGTACGAAATATTTATGCGCGGAAATAACATTCGCAAAAGCTTTTGAAAAAGTCGAGATTTATATCTACGGAAATTTTTCTAAACTAGAACAACACAGGCGCGCGCTATTTAGTTTTTTATTTTTTTAAAATAACAATTGCAATAATAATTATATAAATAAATAATTATATACAAAAAGAAAGGAAAAAGAAATAGAGAAAGAGAGAGAGAGGGAGAGAGAGAGAGAGAGAGAGAGAGAGAGAGAGAGAGAGAGAGAGAGAGAGAAAGCATACTTACATACATTAATTTATTATCTAATTTTCTTCTTTAAAAATATTATACACATAAAAAAACGAAAAAAGAAATACAATATACACAACATATATAAATCTTCTTTAAAGTAATATGATATTGACACTGAAATGTAACGAAATGTTGTCAGCTCTGACTCTTCTTCTTCTTGTTTTTTTTCTTTAATTAGCATTAGAGATTGACGACATAGTTTGAAAAACAAAATTACAATTGTTAATAAATTATTAAATACTTTGACATTACATGTATCTTTCTATATAAAATAAGATCGACATTTTTTGGAACTTTATATACATTAATTAATTAATTATTATTGCTAGTTATAAAATAATATTGTGACATATGCATGCACACGTACGCGTGCACATATAGAAATTAATAAATTAAAAAAATAACCAAATAAAAAATAATCAATAGAGAAAACTAACTTTCGAAAATCTTTCGTTTGAGTAAAATACATAGTGTACACACGCATGGATGCACGCACTTCTCCCCCCCCCCCTCTCTCTCTCTCTCTCTTTCTCTTTCTCTCTCTCTCTCTCTCTCTCTCTCTCTCTCTCTCTCTCCGTCACTTCCGGTCTCTTACGGTCTCTCCCGGTCTCTCCCCGTCTCTCCCGGTCTGTCCCGGTCTCTCTCCGTCTCTCCCCGTCTCTCCCGGTTTCTCCCCGCCTCTCCCGGTCTCTCCCGGTCTCTCCCCGTCTCTCCCGGTTTCTCCCCGTCTCTCTCCGCCTCTCCCGGTCTCTCCCCGTCTCTCCCCGCCTCTCCCGGTCTCTCCCCGTCTCTCCCCGTTTCTCCCGGTCTTTCCCCGTCTCTCCCCGTCTTTACCCGTCTTTCCCGGTTTCTCCCGATCTCTCCCGGTCTCTCCCGGTCTCTCCCCGTCTCTACCCGTCTCTCTCCGTTTCTCCCAGTCTCTCCCCGTCTCTCCCGGTCTCTCCCCGTCTCACCCCGTCTCTGCCCGTCTCTCCTGGTCTTTCCCGTCTCTCCTCGTCTCTCCCCGTCTCTCCCCGTCTAATCAATTTAATAATAATGATGCTAACAAGTATCTGTTTTTCTTTTATTGAGAAATTTTAAAATGCATACATTTTTTGTTTAGCGAGAATATTAATTAATCTCATATCTTTTTAATTGTAGATTTCTGTCACGGAAATGATTCTCAACAAGCAGGTGGTTGTAACATTACCGCCGACTAATGAAACCATCATGAAGCATACGTTTAATTCCGTTAAGTACGGCGGGAAGTACAATATTACAATAGCCACAGATGTTGAAAATGCCATACCTACGCAACCGTTCATTTATATAGCACCGCCGATCAAGCCGCCTCATCAGCTCACAGTTTTACACGATAATAAGGAATACTTGATTTATTGGCAAGAACCAGATTTACCGGAAAACATTCGGAATGATGCCGATCGGTACTACGAAATTTTAGTGGCCGAGGGATCGAGAACAATAAACGAGTCGACCGCCAAAGTATTACCGGCCAAAGATCCGCCGCCTTATCGCTACAAGGAAGCTAAAACTGATACGATTTATACCTTTGCCGCGCGTTTGGTCACGAATGATGGTTACCAAAGTCCATTGAGCGAAACTTGGAGTACGCAAATTTCAGGTGAGATGATCTTTAACATTTTCTTCGGAAGTAAGAATCTTTGAGCATGCTTTGATAATAATCCCTCCTTTCTATTAAATATAGGATCGCAGTTCCCAGTGATAATGAACACGTCGAGCATATTATCCCTCGCTATACCGATCTGTCTGGTCGTCATAGCGCTTGGTGCTGCACTTGCGTATTTCATCGTTCGACACAGGAGGCTATCAAATAGCTTTACACAGTTCGCCAATAGCCACTACGATACGAGACGGGGACAAGCCACTTTCCCTGGTACGACAGACAGTTTAGGTAAGAAATAGGGTCTTGCATTTAATTTTGCATTTAAGAAATGGGGGGAAAATGGAGATAAGAAAGATGCTATAAGAAAAGAAAACTATACAAAAAAGCTAACGATGCTTTTTCTTCTTTTTTCCTGCAGAAGAAGAAGACAGTCCGGTAATCCGAGGCTTTTCGGATGATGAACCGCTCGTAATTGCATGAATACCATATATAAATGTATAAACAGAATATTTACGTACTAGAAAAGGAGATGTGCCAAGACACTATTAATATGATAATTTTGAATCAAGCATTATGGTGGAAAGAAAAGCTTTTATGAAAGCATCTCAAGACTGAATACTTGACTGTAACCGTATTTGCGTTGTTACAGTTAATGTTTATTGATCGGTAAACAGGCTGCTTAGAGCGCTTACACAAGAGCTTTTCGCGCCATTCATACGGTACGTTGTAGAAATATATGGTATATATGTACATCACGAGTGATTGGAGTGACTACTTGCCGTCGTAGTTTGGAGAAGTGCCAGTGCACCTCCAAATTCGAGTGTAAACAAAACGATTGTAAGATGATTGGAAGCGTGGCTTTACTTGTCTAGCGTAAGAATAAATCGATGAAACGGCAATTTGTATATAGTAAATATTTTTTATGGATTGATTGTGAGATTTTTGAGGTGACACACATTTGCATTTTTAATATTGTATTTATATGATCATGTATGTGTGAAAAAAGCTTTTTTAGTCCATATTCAGATTTATTGATGCGAAAGGAAGTTACCGGCGTCGGGGACGAATTTTTTATTAAAAACTGTTTTAATAAATACCCACAGAGGCCATAAGTTTTTTCCATATAGCAAGTACATGACCAAAGTATAACTCTTTCTTCTAATGCCGTATTCATAAGAAATATATCAAATCTTTCGTTTGTTTATAGAAATAGATATAGAATACGTTTCTGCAACTGTTTTACTTGGCTTAAATAATCGTTTTAAGTGATTTTTTATGATCGTCCCGATTATAATTTTACATCAAGTGGGATACGGCATTGAAAGAAGTTTTTATAAGCGAGTTTCAAAATCTCGCTGAAAGAGGGTTACCTGACCTTCGTAAAAAGTGTGCTCCAACTTGTGATTTTTGAATATCAATGCTAAATACAGATTTTTTATCTTTGAATATACGAAAAAAGTTATATTCGATAAATAATTATGTGCTTTATACGGTTAAAGTAAATGACATTCTCTTATCTTTTATGTCAAAAGAATAGTAGATTATTCTCTCGAGAAAAGATCGAATGTTTTTAATTAAGATTAGGAGAGGTTTACAAACAAGACGCCGAGAAAGCAGCAGATGTTTTCAGTGTGAATAAGATGATAACGACACCGGCGTGACTTTTAGATTATTGTAAATAATGTTTAAATATTTAAGCGCGTGAACCTTCACCGCTTAATTCTTGTTGGATTATCCGTAAAAGACATTTGTAATTATTAAAATCCTGCAGTCAGTTATATTTTTTATGTGAAAATATATATAGTCTAAAATCCCATGCATATAAACGGTTTTCTCATTGCGATGAGAAGAAACCATCGATTTTACAGAATTTTTTGCTGTATATGATACACATATATACGTGCACACGAACGATTATTTTATTGCGTAGAATTTAGAGATAAGATTGATCGTATTCTTAATTGATCGTCTTTTGTTGCCTCTTCTCTTCTCAAACAAAGAAAAGAAATACAAGATGTGTTACGAATTTCTAGAAATATTTTTGAGTTGAGGTTTATCACTCTTTATTCGAGTCAATGTCGAGTGGAGGAACGAGTTAAACACATTAAATGGATAAAAAAACTATCGATATTTAAAAAATTGAGACATTTTTATCTATGTCCTGTAACATTATGAAATTGTGAATTAATCCAAATCTTGATAGCAAGATTGTAATTCACGCTTATCCTACTGCAGCATAGTGACATCTTTAAAAATTTCGCTCTTTTTAACACTAGAATAATCAAACCCGTCAAAATAATGGATTTCAAATTTTTAGATTACATTATAAAAACTATTAAGGTGATTTTTGTCGAATTTTTTACTTTTAGATTAATTATTTAAATATTAAAGAAGTTCACAATAATAACAAATATATGAAGAAGTTAAAAATAAAAACAAAAAATGATAAAAATAGGTACACATTTAATGCCAGTTGTTCTAGTGTTAATGACAACAAGTTAATGAAAAGACAACGTTTACAGTATTAGTGAGGCTTGATTCGTTTTCTTTGTATCGTAGCTAACGCCAGGAGATGGTGATCTCTCGTATTGAATTGATTGTAAAGAAAAGGTTCCTCTACTAGTGTTTGACACGATTGCACACTCGACTGGCCCAACGATTTACTTCTTTCTTTCTTTTTCGCTACATGTTACATGTTGGAGGAGAAAACATTAATGAAGATGTCGATGTTTTTAAATCTTTGTTACGCGGTTATTATACGTAATCAATATTGTTGATACAAATGTATTACATAATAATAACGATCTTTGATTTGATATGAATCAAATGGTTAATTATTATTGTGTATATGAATATGTATTCTGAACATGTTTTGCAATGATATTGATTATGTATAGGCCGTTTTATAGGGCGAGAATGACGAGAATAGAAGAGAATATAGCTGATTTACATGTAAATGTCAAAAGTTATAATGCGACAAGAAAAAGACAGTGATATATAATATATATACATATATATAATATATTTACATGTAAATAAATAAATTTAAGGCACAGAATATTGACATTTAACTCATTTAACATTTCTTATAAATTCATTTCGATTCCTCAGCATTTTTTATGATAACATACCTACAGGTCACGTTATTTATTATTTATTTTTTACTAATATTTTATGTGAAATGTAATTTTTCTATATATTTTTTTTTGTTAATTAAAAAAAAACTTATTTTGCCATTTATTTCACAAAAAGCTTTCTAATATTTTATCAGAAATCATTGATATATTTAACATTTTAATAACTACAGAAACAATTGCTTGATATTTTTGCTGCGGAAAAATTTAATTTTGTTAAAAAGTTGCAAATTTTGCCGTTCTAATTTGATATTCTTTATATGAGATAGTCCATGTATTAAAAGACGTTTATCATCTTGTCAAACTGACAAATTCTGGCATAATGTAGCGGATGTTCCGGGTCGTCTTAATCGTTGAAAAGTGGAACGGCAAAAATAATAGTTTCGTTTATTCATGACAAGCCCATCTCATCCAAGGGAGGTGAAAGACTTCCGTTACCATTTTAAAAGGCAATTTGGGAGTTTGTGACCCGTTACCTCATTAAGCAAACGGCACGAAGCCGGAAATTTAACACCTTCCTCTTCGCGCTTTAATTCTTGTATTGTTACGCAAATGCGGTTGCATGAATTCCGCGGCCGCGGCTTTAATGCCTGATTACATTTACTAACGATTATAACGTTACACTTATAAATTATAGGTATAATTATCCTGAATTAAACATGTACAACACAACATTACTGGGACAATTATTTATTAAAATCAATACTAGAAGATTTTTATATATTTGATGAGTGAGCAGAATCAGCGTAAAAGAAAAAATTAAAATAAGTTAGAAAAAAATCTTTGGATCTTGAAAACTTCTGACTCAATAGCTTAACATATTGGTTTCTTTTTGCGCGAGATGCGCCCCAATTAAGAACGCACCCCTCTTCTAAATCGTGTGCGCACGGTATTTTCGTAATAAACCTCGACCATTTGACTCACGATGGAGTAAAAAAGAAATTTAGAGACCATCATTCTGGCGTTACGAAATACCGCAATACCGTTTACCTTCCGCTCCAACTGTTCATGTTTATTACTATCTTCCACTCCGATCCTCGATGCTTCGTATCCTCTTCATAATTTCATACACAATGTAGTTCATCGTTGACTGACAATGGGCTGTTCCAAGAAATTAGTAGACAGTATGGTATTGCTATAGTATTGTAAGAGTGCTTGATTTATGATACATGTGATTTTATTTAAATGGTTCTTCAATTCGGAAAACCATCTAAGAAGAAACCATATTATGGAATTTTCTCGATATTTTGCACAAAGTCTTTAATGTCACAATGTTATAATTTTCCAAGTGTCGTAAACTTTTAGGTTTTTAGATAATCTTGTTTTACGTTCGTGTTAAGTATATACAGAATTTCCAATACATTTGGTGCGTGCGTTGACATTTCAAATATTTATTTTTTAAAGAATAGTAAGATTCAGAGCATTCTTTAATTAATAAATTTGTTTTACTTATTATTTAATACGTCTTTTATTAAATAAATGTTTATAATATTTTAACATTTTTATCATTGAAATTTATAAATATAATTGAATATTAATCTTTTTATTTTTACTTTTTATTAATTTAATTTGTATACACAATGTTACTATGGAATCACGTAATTGCAGAAATTATGTCTTTACTAGCTGTTACGTGTATTACGAAACGGGCTTATTCGCGAAAAACATTCTTTTGCGGCTAGCGCGTTTTCCTTTTTTTTTTCGCTCGTTATTTATGAGACTCGTAAATTTTGCGCTTAATTTAAGTTAATCGATCGTAAACTCTACGAAGCAAGGACGTCGTATCGTTATGTTTTAAGCTAAACGACGCGGCGCGTATAACGCGTAAAACCCGGGGGCAACCGGGCGCGCGTGTACCGTAATCATAATTGTTACCCTAATTATACATGCGGTCAGTGTGCGTATGCGCTCCTCTTCTAATCAGATCGTTTGAAGGCTAAATCGCCTCGCGTTACGGAGCACGACGGGCGCTGCCGCGTGCTCTGATCTCTCGTTGCGGCGCTCGGATAAACGTTTCGTATCAAATGGATTGTTTAACGTGTAATCCCTCCGGCTAATTACATCTATTTTCGCCATTTGCGCGGAGAGCGTAAGCAATATAAAGCCATTACAGGTCATGTTCAATATCATCCGCGAATATTTTCTATGACAGAAAAGAGAGCGCTTTCACGCTACATTACAGATTTCTTAAGTTGCAGAATATTATATTTAACAATTTGATATAAACGTTATTCTTGACGTATCTAGAGCAGTTTCACATACATATCTGCCTAGGTAACGTCTTTCAATAGCCACATGACTTTTAAGATATCCGTTGATCTCTCATAAAATTTATTAGTCCTAGCATATGCCATAAACTAAATGTTTGTGTGTTTGTGTATGTGTGTAATAATTTCATATTAATGTATAAATCTTATACGTATATCTTAAGCGTTTTTGCATTGGTGTATGATATGACAATCTTGCATTTTCTAAAACCACAAAATAGTTTTACTATCTATGTAATAATACCATGGAACATCATTTTCCAACACGAGTGCGAATAATAATTTCCGACATATTTTTGCCTGCTAAACACAAATCCATTGGCTAAAGTTGATTATCACAATTTTGAGGAAAAATGCATAAAAATGTTAATAACGATGATTTTGAGGGTTTTTATATAGCATCAGCAGCAACAACGTGAAAGTATCAGTTTTTAGGAAGGACGTGCAAATATGTCTCGAAAAGTGATAATCCCAAATTTGAAAAATGGAATAATGTCCCAAAAAGTCATAATCCTGAAATTTGAGAAATGCAACAATGTCCTGAAGAGTAATTCCGAAATCTTGAAAATAAAACATGTCCTGAAAAATTATAATTTTTCAAAGTTAGCCAATGTCTTGTCAATGTTTTTGTGGATGCGTAAAGATGACTGTATTGAAGATAGCTGTATTTTCATGTAATTCTCTCTCTGTCCGATAAAATTTAACATTCTATTACATTGCAAGTGTGAATGATTATTTTCGATTTTTGTCTACTAAGCACGAATTTTTTCTTCAAATTTGACTATTATAGAAACGAACCCTAAAAATCGTCATTTTTCTCAAAATTGTAACGTGATAACTGAAATTGAACAACGTATCCATATTCAGTACCAAAAATGTCGGAAATGACTATTCACACTCGTGTTAATCAAAATCGTAAAAAGATCAAATTTTGTTTTACAGTGTAATTAGCTTATATATATTTTATGTTGCAAAATACAACAATGACAATTATACCAAGCAATCTGAGTGTTGAAACAATAATCAGACATTATTAGATACTGTAGAAAAAATCTAGATGTTATAAGGTTTTAGTACCGTGTGTGTTTACAGACTCCGACGGGATAATAAAAGTAATTGTTGAGTATAGCATTAATAAAATAATTATTGCTCACGTTTCTCTTGCATTCTTCATAATTACGTATGGAGTTACCCATTGACCGGTGAAATCAATTACCTATACGTAAGGCAATTAAATGGCAAATATTTCACCTGCTGAAAAGCGTGAACCTACTTTATAGACGTTTACATTCAGGCCATTGATTGCTTTTCATTCCCAATAACCTTGATATTTATTATAGAAGAGCAATATAATATAAATTGGTAACAAGAATTAGAAACGGAGGACCGGCTTTCACCGTGTCGTAGAATTTTATTATACTTTGATAAAGAATGTGATATGTATATAGGAAACATCAACGGCGACATATAATTAAAATCACAATTTATGCGAGTGAAGGGGAAAAATAGAATAATTCAAATAATATGCGGAAGGTGTTTATAAGATACTTTATAACTGCCGTTCTAATTAAATTTTTATCTACTTTTTGCGTCTTATCGAAAAAGATGTACCTGTACGATCAGAGAAACAGGCTTTATTTTCTCTGCTTAACAAATAGGTAACTCGTTAGTAAGCTGATTAAAACTGGTTGCGGTCCATTTGACATTACAAATGCTTCAAAGCGATTTGATTGACCGATCGGAAGAATTTTACTAATTGACCAGTGAAAGAACGTTTGCATTAAACGAACTGATGAATGTCGAAGAAATAGACATAGATGTAGAAGACGCGTATTTTTACGAAACATATTTTATTTTATTTTGTCTAGCAAATACTGTCATTAGATAATTTTGTTAGTAACCTGTCTGTATTAATTAAGGAAATAGACTAAATTATGTATCATTACTTCTTGTTTGCTTCATCAAAATCTCTGTAATTAAGATGATGCAGTTAACTGAATCAGCAGATCCTTGTTTTGTGTGGTGAAATTAATATATTCCCGTATTAAAAAGCATCTCTTAAATCACCAAAATTGCTATTACCACCACGATCCGTTAAGATGTTTACGTTGATAAACTACTGTTATTCAGATCTCTTCTCCTCCCTTCTTTCCGTTCTTGAATACGCACTGAACTTACTTCCACTTTTGGTGACCATTGCGTGCGATATTGTAATAATTCTGTCTACTTATGGCAAAATTATGGATAGTGAGCGGTAAACATTGTAGGCAGCACGAACGGGATGAATGGAAATCAATTAACAAACGCTGTTGCAATAACTGTTTGTTTCCTCGTAAATTATTACGCAGGATTACCATATTACACTACCGTTTTAACACGTGATAGCTATTGCGTGTTCAGCGCTTCTCCGGTTCGCCTCACCCCCGAAAGACGTTTTCACAGAAACTCCTCTTGTATTAAACGAGACAACGCTTCCGCTCTGGCGGAACGCGGCATATGCAGAGATCCAGGTCACCGTCCTAGAAAATGTCCAACGTTAGCACCACTCGGGCTTGCGCTTCGCGTGAGAACGCCCTTTTTTAGGTGGGACCTTTACGGTGATTTTCTCTGGAAGAGAAATTCCCATGGCAAATAACACCCATGTAACGTTCTAGGGCACAGAACGACCGGAGAAGTGGCGACCGAGAGTGGCTGGGATAAGATTGAACACGATTACAGACTGCCCGATGATTTACAATTTGCGAAAGTACTTGAAAGTAATGACAGGTAACATTCATAACGCAGCTGTTATTATTACACATCAGCGAATTATTCGTGATTGTTTTCGAGTTTCCAAGGAAATCCAATTATTAGAGAAGCTCTACACCAATTCGTGCTCGTGAACAGAATTGGTTTAATTTTTATTTAGAATTTATTTTTTAAATACAAATTTGTAAGTTTATTAGATAATAGTTATCAAAAGATGTATATATATATATATATATATATATATATATATATCAAAAAAGTTTGGTGATAGTTATCAAATAATTGAATAAAATAATTTCGGTGAAACATTTGATTAATATACCAAAAATAATTTTACTTTTCTAAATAAATAGTAATTAGTATGTATAACCAAATTTAGTAATACGTACTAAATATTTAGAAAAAATAAAATTGTTATAAAAATAAAAAACAATTTTTCTAAATATTTAGTAAGTATTACAAAATTATACTACCAAATTCTTTTTTCATTGTGGCAGTTTCGTGTTATCTCGTACATCCAAATGATTATTTAATTGTTCTTAAGCTTAAAGGAAACCCAGTTATTATACATGGAGAGAGTCCTAAACTGGGGAAGGGACGTTAACAGAACATTTCATCCGACACGGATTCGCACTTAAGTCAGGAACGGAGCGTAGTACCGTGGTTCGTGAGAACGAGAGGGATTGCGATAAAGGAGGCGGTAGGGAGGAGCACTCCTGGCATTAAGGATCACGATCGCGTTGGAGTAAGGACACGAGGAGACACCAGCAGACCTCGCCGGCCAGCGCGAAAGAAGGGATCCGGATCCCCACTATTAAATGGCTCGACTGTGCAGCGAGCGCAAGGAGGAGCTACATCGGGGGCGGCTCGGCACCATCTAGCCTCAGTACAATTCCACCATCCGCGAAGTTTAGTTACACTGGTAACACTGGGAAAACTCATTCGGGGTAACAAGGGTGAAGTACCTCGTACATTCCGTCGCGGATGGAGAAAAGTTCGGCTCGAAAGGGAAATCACTAATTTCATCGAGGACGATTCGACACTATTAGGTGACCGAGAATTTTTTTTCCCTGCGCCGTATAATAATATTATCCTGTCCCAGCCTTGACGGACAAGTTTGAGATGCCGAGGAGAAGATGCCTCTGTTTAGCACTTTGAGAGACAGCAAGAAGAAAGTCTAATTCTAATTTCTCCGTTCTAATTCATTCGTACGTACACCTGTACTTAAACCGCGTAATGTCAGCTCTTGCTGCGTCTCGAGCGCAAAAAAAGAAAAATTAATTTACCACCCGTATGATTAAGCGGCGGGGAGGAATGTATGGATCGCATTTTCGAGATCATCATGTGGAGAAGTATAACATTTAAGTTTCATCTACCTGGGAAACGCGGATTGCTACGCTAATTGTTCGACCGCCAGTATATAATACGTGACTTTTGTTCCTTGAATGAACCGTGCGAAGGAGATAGAGAGAGAAGGGGGGAGAGAGAGAGAGAGAGAGAGAGAGAGAGAGGGAGAGAGGGAGAGAAAGAAATCGTGCAGAAAGTGTCCGCGTCGGCATAATGACAACGGTGGTGGAAGACTAAACGAACGAGGCCGTGAATGATGTAGGCAAAAGGGAGCCGCGTTCCCACTAATTAAACCTGTCTACACCACAAAAGAGAAGCTATCCCCGGCTGGTCTCGGCGGCTGGTACCCCGGCATTCGTCGAGTGGATGTTACGAAGGCGAGAGGCTCCGTGCTCCGACGGACGGAGTGCCGATTACTTAAACCGATCGGAATAAGAACGGAGTACGCGAGTGCAATTACATCATCGATAATCCCTCGGCCGTGCGAATGTGAAAGAAGGATGATGAGGATCACGAGGATCATCGTAAGGATCTCTCATCGTGGGAATCCCGTCCAGAAGTGAGCGATTGTTCGATATTATAATATCCTTATTACATAGTTTCTGTCATGTGAATTATGACAGTAGCTTTAAACTCCGTGAATACTACCACGTGTAAATTGTCGAGAGAGAGAGAGAGAGAGAGAGAGAGAGAGAGAGAGAGAACTCCGCCGAACACGGAAGTAACGGGAAGCACGTCGCGCAAAAGGGTTAAATCGCGTGTCGATGAGTGTAAAAATTGAATCTTGAATTCTTGTTTGAGCCGCAGGTAAAAAGACGTGTTACGGGAACATACGTAAACATATATATATATATACACACATTCGAGAATATGAATGGACGTAGAAGCGCGGAAGAGTAATTTCGTTGATGACACTCCGTCCGGGTGTCATATCAACGATGCCGACAGTGCCAGTGACAGGACAATGAGGAGCGGAGAGAGACACGTCGTTTGCCTTATGTCGGAGGGAAAATTTGTGACGCCCGATCACCGCGACGAGGCGAAACGCGGCAAACAACAGGATCCGTGACGGGTTCGAAGGTCGAAACGTGCGGCGCGATTGACTGCGGGCGCAGGCTATTAATAAGAGAGATAGATGGTACATATCGTCGTGGGCTGCAAACGGCGGCGGATAACCCGGTAAGAGCGAGGAGAAAGGGCGAAATAAACCGTATAGAGAGGATATCGGGAACGTGCTGGGCGAGGGAGGCGAGGAGGTGAGGAGTATCGGGTGTCGATCGCATGGGACGAATTGTTGTATCGGTAACTGTTCCGAGAGAACCGTGAGCCGCACGTGAAACCGAGCACGAGAGGAAGAGGTGGATCGGGAACGCCGTCGACACCGTGAGAGTAATAAACGTCCGTGTCCGAGTAAATGTATAAGATGAGAGAAAAAAAAACAAAGAGAGAGAGAGAGAGAGAGAGAGAGAGAGAGAGAGAGCCGAGTAGAAATTGTCCCGATCGAGCAGACTCGTAAAGTACGCGGAGGACGTCGACGGTGGACTTAACACAGCATTAGCGAGAGGGTAGGCAAGGAAGAGGCGGTCATCATCGCGATATCGAGGATTATATTACCCTGCGGACGAGCGAAGCTCGTTCTGCCTCAGGCGTCACCAATACGAGCTCTTGTAGATCGCGTTTACGACGAGTCGTGAAACATTGCTGTCGCTTCGATTTCTCGCCGACGAAATAATAAAACCGACACGGGAAGTTAAGCTTAAAGGGAAATCTCTTTTTTAACGGAAGAAGCGTGTTTGTCGGCGGTTTGGAGGAAGAGTTTCAGCAGCTCGAGAAATACCGTCTGGTTTTTATTGTGTGAGAAAATATAACGATCGAGAGAGATCGTAGGGAGCAGGAACTGACGAGCTCGTTTATCTCTTTGTCAGATTGTCTGGCAGAATATATCCCAGATCCACGAGGAGAATTAAAAATCATCGGCTGGATTCAGCGGCGCGTGCCGCACAAGTCGAGGCGGAGAATGTAACGATAATCAGGTAAATCGCGCCTGAAGGTGCGTTAGCCTAACAAAGATTTCCGTTATTCTAACAAAGAGTGTGCCAGGCGCATTCGAGAAGCGCACTAAGATAGTATAATATCGCCCCGGTCGTTTGCGATGTAAATTAATAGAAGCCCGAAGATATCTTTGGAGAAAGTCGCACGGATATCGAGGATAATCGTATATCGAGGATACCGATAAGGTCGAGTTACAAATCCGTGCCGGCGCACGCGGAGGAGAAAGAGAGAGAGAGAGAGAGAGAGAGAGAGAGAGAGAGAGAGAGAGAGAGAGAGAGAGAGAGAGAGAGAGAGAGAGAGAGAGAAAGGGAAGTCATTTTTCTTGCGGAAATTCGTTTTACGCGGAAAAGAGGCGGGAGATATCACTCCGCGAGAGACAACCTCCACTCGATTTGTAGATCTCGATTTGCATAAATTGCAAATGCGCATCCGCGAAATTCCGCGTTTAACATGGAAAATTGGAGCGACGATCGCCCGGCCGGAAGTGCCGTCGTAAACGCGATGAACTGAAGCGTGCAGTTCGGGCGGTAGCAAGAAACGCCACGGCGGCGACGGCGGCGAAAGCGGATCGAAGGGGGCGAAGCGGACGAAAAAGAGACGCGGCGGAGATCGCAGCGGATCGAGCGGATGAAGCGCGGCGCAGCCGGCGTCTAATGACGTTCCGATGAAAAGGCCAAGTGAATTAGGCGTCAGATGGATTTCCGTTCCCCGAAGTAGAATGGGAATGTGCTCGCGGAACGCGGATGACCTCTCGTGGAGGCGGCGGTGAATGCTGCGCGATGCCAGTCGTGTGAAACGACAAAGGCGCAACAACAGTTACAATAATTGTAGCACGCGCAAAACCGTTGATATTGTATTTAACGCCGAGGGAAACCTCCATCGCCTCGCTCCTGTATCGTACGCTTCAATCGCGATATTCTATTATACTTCAATCTTGACGCGCCGGCTATCGCCATACTGCGATAAAATCGACGGAACGACCTGAATCCGATTACGATCGCACGAAGAGAATTTCTGGCGAGAGGAAATTACGAGGGGGGGGGGACAAAGTCACACCGAGCGAACACCTCCGACTCGATGGGAAATTTGGATCCAGAGAGGGTGTGAGGGGGAGACTTTCTAGATCGAGCGCATCCGTTCTATATTACGCGCTAAAAATACGTTTCGAGATCGGCACGTTCCGCATCTGTTGTGTCGCTTGATAGAGCGATTATCCTACGAAGCGGTAGCCCGACATTAAGATCTTGGTCGTCGCAATCAACCCGAGGTACTCGACACACGCGAGATTAACTGCGGGCCGGAGGAAATTGCGCGAATGACGCTGAGATTCCCGCTCGTCAACGTTATTATACGCGCGCGCGGTAGAGGAGGAACAGGTTACGACGGGGGTAAGCCGTGCATAATCGTCGAACAAGCCTTACTTTTCCGGACGGAAAACTGCAGCCGCGCGTTATGGTGAAATCTATTGGGACACCTGCGGGCAGGCGTGGAGAAGCGGTTTGTCGTGGGTATTAAGTTCTTCTGTGCCCACACCGGTCATTCAAAGGGGACTATTAGATGAAGTGTTGACGGACGTAGCACGGTTTCGCGCTGAGCAGCGCGATAAATCAGCCTGACGTTAATCGCGATGCGCCACTCCGCGCATCTGAATAAAACTTAAACGGACGGTGGAAGGAGAGATTGGATCTTCTCGTTCGGAGGAGGAACGGGATTTCACTTAGAACTGGAGGCGTCCCGGATCGACCAAAACGAGAAACAGGCTGGAAAAATCGTGGACCCGTAGGTACCTTGTAGGTACTCGCTAAAATTTGCGCGATAATCCTAACGAGATGCGTAGTTTACGGTACAGGAATTTCAAGAGTAATCATCTTAGATTGCAATCTTTAGGTTCATCAATCTGTTTCAATCATATTAACGAAATATTTGTCATATATAAAATTCACTTTTACTAAGACGCTGCTAATATGTTATGTCAATTTCCTGTATCTAACAACATTGTTTTTATTATTTTGTTATCATTGTTTTAGTTAACAAAACGTTTAACTTGAATTAAGGAAGATTATATAAGATATAATATAATATGTAATATAATAAAGTATCAAATACAACACATTTTTTAAATTTAAATTTAAAGGTTTATTGTGATCACGGTATTTTACATACAATTATGTAACATTTGCATATGAGGAAAAATTTCCAATTAACGTTATAAAGCCTCAGATACAATGAATGGAACAAGAAACGGGAAACGGGAATAAACAAAAACGTGTAAAACGTTTCTTATTGAACTGCTTTCTTATTCCCTGTTCCCTGTTCCTTATTCTATTCATTGTGCCTGAAACTTAATTGACTTTCATGGGAATTGTAAATATCTTATTTGCCAAACAGTTAATATTTTCCGACATTTTCCGTCCTGCATTAGCGCCTCTCAATCTGATATTTCATGCTATGCTTGTCTTTCAGATCTGACGTCTCGCTACAAATGGTCTTTGCTGGCCATTTAAACGTTCCGTTGAAATGCGAGAAATAGCTGCCAGCGGTATCATCGTGCAGTATCATTATTTTCTTGTCGGCTGAATCAGTCTACCTTATCGGTAACTGTGGAAGGAATTGGGATATGAAGTTAAGAGCTTTTTCCGCATTCCCGGGAATCGCTAAACAGCAAGAAAATACCAACGAAAATCGGTGACTTAATTCGCAGCATACAAAAGGGGTAAGTCAATCGTAATTAATAAAAACTTAAGATATAAAATATTGATTGCGTGAATCAAATGTTCTGGTTTAGAAATAGAATTTTTTTTCAAGAATCAAAAAATTTCAAAGTTTCCGATAAAGATTAGAGTTTTTTTAAACTTTAGTGTATTGATTTTAAAAATATTTTGCTTTCTTCTGTAGGTTTGTAAACTTTTCTGTAACAAGAAATATAGCAGATAAAGTTTTCTACTTAAAAAGGAATTTTATGAATAACGTATTTGGTCAATATATATGATAAATATTGGTACACTTTGAGAATCATTGTACATGAATTTTCCAAAAAGTGTAACGAAAACATCTTGATCTTGATGGAAATATTCAGCATAAATTCTTCTAAATAATATGGCAATTTATGCAGAGCGTTTCCCAGATGAATTGTTTTTACATCAAATTTACATCACATTTTATGCACTTCTAAGGCTCATCTTATTATTCCAATATTTTTTGGTCTTTTTGTGGTTCTTGATTTATCGTGGTTTTGATTTCTTATTCGTGATTTCACGATTTTAATTTCTCCTGGTTTTTATTGTTTTGTGTTTTCGGTTTCAATGTGGTATCGATCCTTTGGAAATATTCATCCGTTTGGAAAAATTTCATCATAAAAATAAAAAAGGATTTTGTTCCTGCAAGATTTTAATAATTTTAATCATTTTTACAAAATTATCTCAAATATATCATGTGCTCCCATATATTACTTCTCAATTTAAATGCAAAATATCTTTGAGCAATATTATGTATTTAAATTCAGCTTATATTAGTGTATGAGAAACGTCAATATAGCATAAACTTCTGCAGAAAGAAAGAAGCACGCGGAGTTGCAAAGATTAAGGATTCAGCAGTCCGTTATGGGAAACGAAGTGGATCGTTTGATTTGAAATTCATGAAGGAAGTCACTGTTAGATGACTGCACTGACTGTTTACAAACAAGCCATTTCAATAGATGTTAGACTCGACGATAATTAACGATCACTTTCGCGACTTACTGTGTGCTTTAAAATTAATGGCTGACAATAAATTTGATTCTTTGTGTTTCTATCAACAGTATATTAGAAATGTACTTTACTCTCTGACAGAATTATTATTGAAAGATATATAGCCATTAATGATTAAGTATTGTATTATAAATTAGTAAAATTTCATTGAAAGTATTATTAGTTGAGATATAAAATGGAGATACTAAGTATGAATATTTATATTAAAGATTAAATTAGAAGAAATATTCATCTTGAAATCCTTTCACTTTTGTTATGAATGATATTTTTACTAGTTTACTTTAAGGATGTATGTGTCGCATTTCAAACCAAAAATTAAAAATTTTATAGATTATTTTATTATTATGTTTGAATATTTATATAAAATTAGATGTAATTCTTTTATTAGTTTAAAAGATTTAATTTTTTGTTTGTTTTTAATTCTTATGTAAAATTTTGTTTTATAAAACTTATTTAAAAAGTTGATGAGAGAAAAGAACATCATGAATTAAATCAAATGTTTTAAATATATTAATAAAACTTTAATAAATATGCAATGATTTATTTGGATTCACTTTTATTTGTGTTTAAAAGTTATTTATTAAAAATTGCAAAATAAAATTATTTTTGCATAAGCCAAATTACTTATTTGTTGTTTTATCTTTGCAATTGATTTTAGAGTCAAAATTTGAATATTTAAGATCAACACTTTTTGTTATTAATTCGAAAGAAAAGAAGAAATCTAAAAAATCTACAGTAATTAAAATTTAATAACTTTTAGCTGGTACTGTATAATTAAAACATTCTTAAGAGTATCTTTTATTTATTTAAATAAATATGTTAAAAATATTATTATAGTTATGTAATAATTATTATTTAGTAAAGATTGTATTAGCCGCATTTATTATTTTATTTTACATTTTAAAATGCTTCCTTCTAAAGCATATAACAGTCAGTTAAACTCATCGATGTAATTAACGTTTCTCATGAATGTCAATGTCAAGCGATATCTTCCTTTGCTGTTTCGATTTTGTCGAAATGCTTCAATGTTTGAATGCTTGGAGATTCATTGATATAAAATTTCTCTCTCATTCTATATGTGTGTATATGCGCACGCGATGGTAGTCACAGTAGTCGAGGTGTCAATTACCGCTTCTGCTTAAATACCGGTATCCGATCATTCCACGTGCGCTTCTTCTATCTTATCTTACGGTCCGCGGTTTGTATCTACAATCTACACGTCCCATGAATTAACGCTTATCGTAATCAGAAATTCCGACGGTGTAGTCTTCCGGAATAAATGATGCCACAACTGGTTTTTTCTTTTTCGTTTCTTTTTCGCCGATTACGAGCAACCCTTTATTAGTTCGATGATCAACATGGTGATAATATGATCGGCATTACGGTTCTGAGCGATCGTTCATCATAACACGGTGTCAAGATTAATTACACGACAATTACTTCAAGTGATTTGTGGGTTTTATAATGAACGCCTGTAATAATAAGTGGAATTGTACAATTCGGTTGCTGCTTAAGAAAGAAGACGTCTTTACAATGAAATGTACCGGTAAAATGACTAAGCTGATTGTTATATCGATAACAGTAAGCTTTATTTTATGCACTGTGCAAATGTATTCTCGTATGTAGGATAACTGTGGTACATATGTCACAACAAAAACTTAATTTATTAATATTAATTACTATATTTTAGAGAAATATACTTTGTATTGTTTATTACTAAGAAAATTTAAAAAGTGGAATATTAATTTTATCATGTTTGAAAAAATTTTTAGACATCTCTACATTTTTGTCTTTGCATTTTATTATATGCATATTAAAAAATGTAGGACATATAGTAATTCAAAAGTAGAACAAAGAATACAAGAGCTAACTTGTATTTGGTATATTTTATTCTTTATTAGCTCTCTACACTTATGTACCACGAAATAATCATTAAATGTTTACACTCCCTACAGAGAGAGAGAGAGAAAGAAAGTAATCATGAGCGAGAGAGAGAGAGAGAGAGAGAGAGAGAAAGCAATGCTACTCAGCATTGATTACAGTTGAATTATAGTTATGATAAATTGAATTCACGACAGTAAATTTAAATTACTTTATTAATATTATTAATAAAAAACTGAAATCCCAACACCGTACTAATATAACAGTGTATAACAGAATGATTACGAGCAAATTACCTTTATTTCTTTTATTTTTGTCTGACTTTTGCGGCATAAATACCGGCGTTATCTCCTAATGAATTGATGAGTCTATTATTCATTTCAAATATTTACAAATATTAATCCATAGTCATAGTATAGACATGTCTACTTATCTATAGTCTGCAAGTGCCTATAGATGTCTATACCTGTCTATCCATCCATAGATATAATTTGTACTATGCCTATATATTAATCGACCTCCACACATTTTTAAATAATAGATTGACGTGACGTGAGATATTATATCTATCTATAATATTTACAAATTTATTGCTTTCGATTAAAATACATGCACCCGAGTTGTAATATTACATTGTTTTGTAAAAATAAATAAAAAATCCAAATAGCACAGTATCCAAAATAATTAATATCTTAAAAAAATAGTTATTATACGCAAAATTTTTTATTTATCTTTCAAGTATGTAGCTATAATATCCAGATATATAAGATTTTATAAAACATCGTAAATGAAAGTTATTTTCTTTATAAATCGTACATGAATTAGTGAAATAAATAGTAATATATAAATTATTAATTTTACGAGTAAAAAATAATGAATAATAAATTATTATAATAAGTTATTTATCACTATTGTAGTTCCATTGTTGCTCGACATCTTCCAGGCCTTTGCTTCTTCTCTTGATCTTCCGTTGTTGCTACTTCACTTATGGTACTAACACAACACTTACACACAAAAAACACGGTTACGACCGCGCGTACTAATCACTAGAACATGATAATCGTACGATACTTCACGTGGCATCAATCGTCCAACCTTACTAGCACGCGATGTGCATTCTACTATATATCATGACAGAGAATTAATGTTGAAAAAGTATGATCCCATCAACCTACGATCCGCTTAACACATACGACGTCTCGCAAAGTACAGAAATACAAACGAACATAGAAAGGCGAGGGGTTTAAGCACATCACCGATGTATAAATACCGATTATATGTTACGCGGCTGACAGATATTAAGATACGGACTTAATTACGACAGTAACTTGCTAATTAAACGCAATGTTGCCCAGCTCAGCGCTGATCCGTTCCGCATCCTTGATGCTGTGTTAATAAGCGAAAAATTAGAAAATAACATATTTACTCTGCATACTGTGCAGTGTCGATGCGATTAATGTAGTCGAGTTAACTAATTGAGATGCGATGGATCGGCCGGAAATATACAATCGAAATTCACCATGCGTAACACATTTCGGACGTATAAGTTCGCGCGCGAATCATAAAATAATTAATTCCTAATTTTATATGTGCATGTGATTTTGATTCTTTCTTAAAATAAAATAAATTATGTGAAATATTTGTTTCAATAGATAAATAATTTATTAAATATAAGTGAAAGAATGGCTTATATCAAAGCGAATCTTAGTGCCTAATAATATAATTTCTAGGTCACACAAATTGTGCACCAATTATTTATCGATCTTAAAACTCAGTTTTAAAGCTCAAACTAAATTATGTAATACTATTATTATTAGATTAAATTGACAAGCAACTTAATAATACTTTGAGTATTTGTTAGCATTTTAAAAACATTGTAAAGAATTTGTAAAGAGGTTATTTGTTGTTTCGATATATTTAAAAATTATTAACAAATCACTTACGGATTTTAATTAATTGCACAAAATTATGATTCCTGCATGATTATACAGCAGTTGAACTTTTCACATTCTGAAAGAGAGTTCTTTTTTCTCTCTCTCTCTCTCTCTCTCTCTCTCTCTCTCTCTCTCTCTCTCTCTTCCTTCTGTTGAGAGATATCCTTTATCAGGACGCAAAGCATCAAGTTTAAAAGATATTGATGTATTATCATCTAGTTTTTTTAAGATTTGTGATTCTTATTTTACTGGTGGAATAAATTTCTACCTTAAAAATTAAAAGAATTTTCTTAAATATAGCAGGAAGATAGAATCGAAAATTAAAATTTTCTTGGATTCTTTCACTCGAAAGGTGACCGCTTTTTCACTCCAGCATCCCTTTTTTAAAAAGATAATAATACGATATAATGCACGGAACGTGCGGCGAACGTCACGCGTCGTTACGTACCGACTTGAACTTTACTCACGGCTACCATGACCTTGTGTACAGAACGGTCCGCTATATACGCCATGAAGAAACACCATGCAAGGCCATACGCCAGATGATTCGCTGTTGTTGCAAAATATTTGGCTTAATGCAATATAATAAATATATAAAATAATTTGTTTATCTTAATTTTTGTGAATGGTTAAGATGTAACAATTTTATGTAAAAAGATATTTTTTATTTTATTTTTTAAACGAAGAACGTTTGTATGTATTAATTTGTTGTTACCAGTTTATGCTTTTATATCCTAAAAGAAATAAAAATATAAATGAAGATCTAATAAATCAAGAATTTTTCACGTAATAAAAAAAAGATTAATAAGGGTAATAAAATTTATTTGTCACAATTAAATTTTGTTTAATATATAAAAATTATGGATATTCCATGGAATAAATTCGATAACGAATAATGATAATAACAATATATGATTTACATACATTTTTCAAAAAAAGTCAAACGTGAGAGGATTAAAATGTTAGTTTTATTTTTTACACGACACTGTAGCAAATGTAAATCAAAATACGAGATTACGGTATGATTCCTTGTCACAATAACTCATTGTCTTTATATAAGTCCATTGAACAACTTAATTAACAATATGAGCATATGATGATGAATGTGTTCGGTGAAAATGATTCGAATAGAAAGTATCAGGCAATTTCTCCAAGTCCATATTGACAAAGAAAACATAATCAAGGGTGATGAGTTTGATAATGTAATAATAAGATGTCTCTAAAGTATTATGAGAAAAGAAAGCGAAAGGAGTAATCCATTTGTTTCCATTTATGTTTTTCGGACAACCAGGAAGTTATACGGAAATTATTAATTGCCACATAAATACCAAATGCATTCGTGCATGCATTCGAAGCTTTCAATCGTGATTAATTGTTTATCACACTATAATACGTTCGCTGACTTAATAAGAAACTATATGGTGTCACGACAAAAAAGTAGAGAATCCAATGGCAATATATGAATTCGCTTCGATCATTACAATTTCTAATTACCGTATTATTATTTCACTGCTCCTCGCCATCCGTCAACTATATGTGGCGTATCGACGGTTAATTTGTCAAAGAGCAATGAATTAAACTGTTCGCACATTTGCAATTCATATTATCATACGTCATTATTATCATACGCCATCGATCGGTGATCGTATTTTCCATCACGAGGGACATTCAGCTAGGCATTCACTAATCTAGCGCGTCTGAGCGGCGCTCGCGTAGAAATTAATTCAGAAATGGTTTTCCGGCGATGACGTCGATGCGACTCCACTTGCTGTCAGCCGGCGAAGGTATCTAAGCCCGCAAGAAGTGCCGCTATGTCCCACATAAGAGCCGAGGCGGCGGAGGATAATTCTGGGACAGCCGACCGGCGCGTTCGGTTATTACGTACCTTCCGGGTCCGGCTTGATCTTTTTTTTTTTGATTCTTAAACCTGATACCTTCGACAGACTTCAGTATATACTTCAATCTCTTTATTTATGAAGAAAAGAAATAACATGATATACTTTGTGTAAAAAATCGCGACTTTGCCAGTCACGTAGATATTTTGAGAAATTAATTGCTTTGACAAAAAAAATCTATCTGTTATTTATTGTTGATCAACTCGCCAAATCAGTTTCCATTTCTTACTTTTTTTTAGATTAATCTAACGGAATTGTCTCCTGTGTTTGGAAGAAATATTTTGTGTTTTACTTCAGGATTTTCTGGCACAAGGGGATGACTGGCGGAGTCGCGAGGCGCTCAATGGGTATTTTCTTATTAAAATTACTTTCTGAATTATAATCATACGTATACACGTTAGGAGTAAGTGAAGAAAAATGAGGGAAGATTTACGAGCAGCTCTTTTCCGCTAAATGCCATGACTTGTCCTTTCTCTGCTTATTATTCCACTTCAAGACCGCAGATGGTGGTTGAACCACTTAACTCGTAATTCAGCATATCCTTACTGACTGAGTTAACGCGTTCGGATTTTTTTTTTCCGTCGTTGCTGCGAAGAAAAAGCCCGTTTATGATTACACGAGCGAGTGTTATCGTGAATTTTTTTGCAAAAGTTACCGTGAGATAGAGCCAACTTCGGAGCCGCGTTTGCGCGGAAGCGAGGTTTTTCCGCGAACATCAAGAGGAATCGAATGATTATGCGGCGCGATAAGTGGATCACTGGTACGTACTGGAAATCGCCGGGACGTCATTAAGAACAGGTCCACGGTGCCTTTGTCGATCGGGAGATGTTCTCCCTCGCCCGTTGATTCTCTTCTCACGTCGAATTCCTCCCGTGTCGTGGAGTATCGTTTACTGTTTTTCAATCTCGGAATCTGCCGTCTGGAATGTGCTCCTCTCCCAATCGACACCCGCTTGCATTCCCGACGTACTCGGGGGAAAAACTACTTCCTGAATGAACCGTCAGTTAGTATCACGCATCGCCTCATCACCGATGGTGCGAACCCTTCATCATGCTGTCAGAATGTATCGCAGGATGTAAAAGATGGACTGGAACAAGGTTGCTCGGCATTATTAACTAACAGTAGTTTTTATTGCTCGACTCTTGTTGGGAACGTTATTCGTGTCTGAACTGTGTACAAATTTTTATAAAAGGCAATTATTTATATTTAAATAATTTACTGTTATCATGACCACGATGAAGAAAATTTCTAAACGGACAAGAGGAAAAGCAACTTCTTCATTTTTTAATTATCTCGATATTTTTAATGTCAATTAAATCATTATATTGTTAAAAACCATTATAATATATTTTTACATAAAAATAGTAAAAAAATTGGGAGACTTCCGAAAAATAATTTAATTTATATATCAATATCCAAAATATGAAATTTCAATCTAAAAATGCCAGTTTTTATTTTGCTCAATATTGTAACGGAAATGTTAACAAATATTTTTCAGCCAAGAAAATGTAGACGCATTACGTCAATTCTATCTGGAGCACTGCGCTGCTTATTGCATCGTAACAACGAAGCGAATAATATTATAACTTTCACGGGCGCGCATAGATACTGATACCGATATCAGCATCCACACTCGTGAAAGTTCGGCTATTCACTTTTCTTCCTGATCTAATGCGAATATCGCTTCCTGATCTAGTGCGATTTCGCCCGCAATTACGTTATGCCCGATTTATTTAAATCAGATCGTCTTTTACTCATTTCACGATTTGCTCCAAATATTATATTCTCTCAGAATTACGACCCTATATCCGAAACTACTACTTCGCTCGCAAAGTTTATTGTATGAAAATAGAATTTTAATTCTCTTAAAAAGATCTTGTTTTCGCATTTGTAATTTCTTGTATTACATAATATTATTTTGTGGATATAACTCTCTATAATTTTATATTACGTCATTTCAGATTGAAACCATAACGGTGAAGAAATGTTAAGAAACTATGTCGTTTGACTGGATTTAAATCCCCGGAGTGCTTCTTCGAGCATTCATCTTCAAAGTGCACCCCGGTTTAATTTTCGCAGGAAACGAATCGTTCGAAAACGAACCCTCCCCCCTCACCCCGGGATACGGGACCACTCTCGAACATTCGAGAGATACCGTATCGCCCATGTGCACCGTATGTCAAGTTCACCCACTTCGCGCATCGATCGTCGTCGTTGGCGGCGGCAGCGGGAAGAGCAGCCTCTCTCGCTCGCGCTCGCTTAGCATACGCACGTTGTATACTTGTATCTGGCGGCAACGACGACGCGCGACGGGCGAAGGTTGTTCAACTCGGGCGGATCTCGTAGCACCGTCGGGTATAACGGGTCCTAAGGCCCGCGCGCACCGGCCACGCGCGCTCCACCTTCGTTCGGCTCGCCTCCTCACGGCCAGGCGAGCGCGCGTGCACCGTGTACCCTCTTCCTCGGCCCGCTACGGACCTTCTCCAACCTTCTCCAACCTGGGTAGCGCGAGCACGACTTGTCGGACAGCCAGTCAGCCGTGCACCATTGTCGAAAGATCGTCCGGATAGTCGACACACGCGCGTCTCCCGGCACTCGTCTTCTTCTTCTTCTTCTTCTTCTTCTTCTTCTTCCTCGCTTCAGTCCGCCTCGCGTCCGGTGTCGCGACGTCGCGAATTTTCGAATATCGCGGTAAACCCGGTCGGATTCCGAAGTCGGATTCATTCCGGGCGTTTGTACTTCCTCCGGTGATACTTCTTCTTTTTTTTCTGAACAGGTGGTCGTCGTAGAGGTAAACGCGCGCGCGGCTTCGGGCGAGTTCGGTGGTGCGCCGTTAAAGCCGTTTCACGTATTCTCGCGATCGTGCGTTTCGCGTAACCGGTCGGGTGTGTGTAGAGATCGCGTTTGAAGTGAATCTGATGCCCCATCCAAATTAATCGTGACATAGGTAAGACCTCAATCCCTTCTGATCAAATACTGTTAAGTGGCCCACTTGATTTATTCAATCATGTGAATTTATTACAATATTTGTTTTTATCGGTGATTTTTTTTTAATTAATCACATTTTGAACATAATTAAAATTTCAAAGACTACGTACAATTGGTTTATTCTTTCTTTTAAAAAATCTACATGAGAATATCCAACTAATAAAAGAGAAAATGTTATATGATATTTAAAGTGTAATATTCACAACATCTTTATATAATAATTATTTTGATTTATACTTTTTTTAATTTTTTTCAACTGTTGATTCTTGTTGATTGTTGATTATTATCAATTAAAAGTTTCATCTGCGTTTGTCGGCTTGTGCATTGGTCTGCTTAATAAACTTCTTGGAAAGATATTAATTGCACTTTAACATGCAACTGCCTGAACGCATATTAACTATATTAAATGCGATATTACGGTATTATAAAAATTTTTGAAAAGTATAACACGAAAATAACGGAATTCATTAAAAATAAATTTCCGCATTTATAATTATGTAACGGTTATAAATTTTAATGAATGCGCAAAGATATCATCTTGTTGAGAAATGTAAATGAGTGATATTACAGTGTATGTTGGAGTATACAAAAACGAACAGGAGCATCGCATGGCTCAGGTTCGAGATGTGATACCGCTGATAAATGATACTGTATCTATTTCATTGCATTGCAACCTGCAGTCATTTCCTCGTGAAGATCTTGCTGCTTTTCTTCCTGTTTCTCTTTTTTTGCCCCATTACGTTATGTTACACTTGTTGAATCGTGTTGCACGGATCTTACTACATTGTCTCATTAGATGATTAAAGGTAATAGGAGCACTTTTGGAATTTATACGCCACGCTCCAAAAGAGATCTGCAAATGAATGCACAGATTATTTTAATATGCCAGTTGACCCTTATTTCTACCGAATTAAACGTTAAAAACGGCAAGATTCCAAATAAATATAAAATTAAACAATTTTTAATCTTTGGGATTGTTTCATCATTAAAGTTTAAACTTCTTATTAACTCCAGTTTTTTTGATTCTAAAATTAAAATCTTTTTTTTTTATATTTGTACAGTTTAATTATTTCTAAATTTTAAAAAAATTATATTATAATTTATAAGATATGAAATTGCTTTTATTAAAACAAACTGATATTTTCAAGGAGGTAGAGAAAAGGGGAAAAAGAGGGTAACGTGACTTTCTATTTTGTGTTCTACAGAGAATACTTTATTAAAAAAATTTTTCAAATTTATCAATATTTTCCGGCAAAAGATTAAACTCTTACGTACGAAGAAAAGAGAAAATGATTGTTACGTTTCTCTTACATATGAATACTTTTAATTTTCAATTTGTATAGATTTTTTCTCTTTTTCTCTCTCTATTTCTCTGTCATTGAATTATTTAGTATTTCACGCTTCAATGAGGTTATTTCTCACAACGAAAGCATCACGCCGATAAGAAGTTAGCCTGCTGCATCTTCCGCGATAATGAAGTAGCAGGCATTATTGTTGTTAATGAGTTAAGTTAAAGATCGATAAGAGGCACTTTTGCGTGTAAAACGTCTATTGCGCGAAATCGTCACGGTGGAGGCGTATCCGATTTCCAGAACGCAAACAGCTTATCTACCCCTTTGAATAAGATTCGATCTGGTCGCGTTGAAATTAATGCGATTTTACTGACCCGAATGATCCGAAGACGTGGCTCTCGGGCCGATCGTTCTGCCTTGTTTCGTTTCTTATCCGCCGTGATCTAATTCTAGCGGCGATAGATGTTCGACGCTCGTTAGAGCGCAAATCTGTTTGTTAAATAGCGTGTCTTTATGGCGCGCGATCTTTTCCGCTGGCGTTCAGCGTTCCGGAAACGAGGATCTCATTCTTGCAGCGAATCCCGAAAATATTATGAATAATCTTCGATGATTCCTTTTATCAGATCGTCGACTTGAAGGTCGATACGTTTTGAACTATTTCTGTTTTTCTTTTTTATTTAAGAGAATATCATCTTCTATTGATAATATTTGTAAGGATATCTGGTTTTAAGGAAGTAATCTTTTGCTTATACGTTTAATAAGTTTAATTAATTAATGTAAGTTGCAAAAAATTTTGTGTTGGCATTTTTTTTATTTGTTATAATCTGTTAATTTATTATCTTGTACATTAAAAATTGCTCGTTAACAAATTGAATTGAATATAGAGAGGAGGGGACTATTTCCTCGTAAGTGCATTTGCGTCTTTTTACGCTACAATGTATACGCAAAATTGCTACCGTGGTTGCCACTGAAAATAGTCAGTGCGTAAATAAAAAGCGCATGAATAATAACAATTATTGTTGCGTACAACGCAACTGTACGGTTCTGTTCATTAGAAGGACAAAAACTATCGACTTTATTCAAATGATTAAATAAAAAATTGAAATATTTGTTTAATTTTTGTTTATTAAATTTATACTTTTAAAATAATACAGTTATTATAAACATGGTAAATAATAATCTTTTTGTTTTATATTTTTTATTATAAATTTTCAGGGTGTTAATTTTAAATGGATTAATGTTTAAAACATAACTTTAACTTATTAACTTTTTTTTTAAGTTAAAATATATACATATGAAAGAAAAAAATACATTCTTCACCTGAAAATATAAAGAATATGCATTATACATTTAATTTACAAAATATTTATTTAATAACTCATATTGTATGTTTTTTTATTGTTTAGTATAATCGAATTTAAAAAAGTTTAAAAGTTTTTATTTAATATATAATATAAAATAATATAAAATAATACTTTTTAAATTTATTCTTAATTTAATTTTATTTTAATTTTTCTTAGAAATTATATATCTATATATATCTATATATAATGTGCTATTGTTTGATTAATATATTACTTAACCGGTATACATCCAGAATGTTAAATCTCTTCATAAGATTGTTTTACGACCCGACAAAATCGCCTGCAAGCGGTTTTCTGGTTCGTGAAGAAACATTCAAATGGTTAACGGTACGTACTTCGTTCGTAGAATTCGCGCGTCGGATTCTACGGCTATTCTACCAATGGAATAATGTCCTGTCGGAACTTCTCGTACACTTCGACCGCTCGAACGTTCCCCGAGATGCACGATGCGGCGCGGCGTCACATACGAAGGACGCCCGAAGAAGATCGACGCCGGTTCGGTACCGTTAGCGGACACGAATATGAAAATGAAAAGAATCCAACGGTAAAAAAAAAAACAACCGCGTGACAATCACCCGCGATCGTTAGAGAATTCCATCCGAGGGAGAGTTAATGTAAGGTTTATGTCGAGCTTCTTCTCAGCTGGGAATTAAAGTCTATCTTCAGTGGAGATTTCAACGCAGGAGGAAGAAACGTTCCGTTCGTTTATGATCAGCCCTCTTAAATCGTCGCGCACCTGCGATCGCCGCAGTGTTTAAAATACTATCTGTATAATGTAGCGTTTTCTAAATTGATTTATAATATTTATATAGATATTTAATTTTTACTTACCGATTGCAACTTTTATTCAAAGGCCAGTTGTTATGATTTTTTACTCACGTTTTTTAAAAGGTCTCTTAGACCAAAAAAAAATTTGTTTTATCCGCGTTGAAGAGGTTCACGGCATGAAATTCCACGAATTACATTGCGCAGATGAATGCTTAGCTTACGTCAGTGGTAAAGTAATGTTATTGTTTGCATTCCGCGTGCATAGACGTTTGGAACAATCGGAAATGAGCATCGAATACGAATGATGTTTTTCAAGCGGGACCTTAGTTGACAAATCGGTGATCAAAGATTCACGTCGTGTAACCTCGTACGTAAACTCATCAGAGTCAACTGTCTCGAGAATTGCGTCATTGGTGACCATTAATGATTGCGTGCATTTTGAGTTTTTTTTTCATTATGGTATCCTTTGCAATAAAACTTTTCGTATTCGGGTAAGAAAGATCGTATCTATTAGTTAATTATTAAAGATCTATGTTTCATATAGTTATAAAGATAACAATTCCCGTGTGGAAATTCATCTAGGCATGCCCTATTTAATATTGGTCTCATACGGGCGTTACTTAGGCATCCAAAATAAAGGCTTTTCGGACTGAAACCTATTCAGGACCTATTCAGGACCTATTTAGAATATTTGAACTTGGGCTTGCCTGAATTGGGCCTGGTTTAAATTTATAACTTTTTCCCCAAGACTCACAGTTAGGTTTGCCCGGTTACAGCCCATATCGGACCTAGTTTGAATTAGATGTTTGCTCCAAAACAATTATATTTAGGTTTGCCTAGTTATAGCTTTTTTTCTCAATTCTTACATTTTAATTATTTTAATATATTAATTGTATTAGACTTAAATATTTCAAAGTAACATACCATTTTCCATGTCTGATAGACTGAAGTACTTAGCTAATACATTATTTATATAATCTATTATTTTATTGAGTTTGTTATCTTCTATGTTTGGCTTTTAAATAGATCGTAAAGAAAAACAAAAGTTTTAAATAGAATATTAATTGCAAATAGCCGATATCAGACTCGTAATATGTTTTTGTAAGATTTAAAAAAAATACCATTTCTGTATTACAAATACTGATATCTATTTCGATTGATTAAACGATACGATTATATGTATAATACATAATGCATAAAATATAATAAACTAATTGATATATTTTAAAATTGTTTTTATTTATTTATTAAATATAATAAATTGGGCAATAATATATCCTGTAATTTTGGCCTAATTTATTTTACATATATAAGCCCAACTTAAATATAATTAACCATCTAATTAACCATTTGAAACGCTTCAAAGTATTAGTGCTAAATAGATTGCAATTACCATCAAATTATTAAGGTTATGGAAAAAGATAAATTTAACAATGAAATTAATAGGTAAATAAATTAATGCTATTTATTTTTAGTATATTTTGCAAAATTTAACTGCTTTTATAAATAATATAATTGCGTCAGTTTATAACATATATAGTACAGGGAAATTAGACTCAGAAACCACTGTTTCGAAAAAAAATTGTAAGAGGCACTTTTATTGCAGATTCTTATTCGGAAAAATCATACAATACATTAAATAAAAATTCAACTCGGAAAAAATTGGGAATCGTTGTGTAAACAATGAAAGAAGGTAAAAATTTTCGTTTTTTTGGCAATAAACAAAATTTATTACTGTTAGCAAAAAACAAAAAATATAAGCTTATAGGTATTAAAAATATCTATTAAATGAGCCGTCGAACGTTCCAATTGGTTTATTTTTTAAGGAGAAAAAAATTAAAAACTGCTAAAATTTACCTTTTTTTAAATTGTTAATAACAAATGGACAAGTGATGGCAAATTCTTGTAATAGGGCTTAAATAGTAGCAGTTACTATTCTCTAAAAGTCTTGAAAATTTCAGCCCAAAACATTCATAACTTTTGACACAAAGCTATTTTTTATTTAATTATTTTTTAATTTTTTAGTTTTTAATTAACATTGTTTACACAATAATTTCAACATTTTCCGAGTTGAATTTTTGTTTAATATGTTTGTATAATTTTTCCGAATAAGAATCTGCAATAAAAGTGCCTTTTACAATTTTTTTCTCGAAAAGTCTAATTTTCCTGTACTAATAGGTATATATAGACAATAACAAGTACCATTTTTGATAAGTCAATTGGCGCAGTAGGTAGAGTACAAGTTTTGTAATCCTAAGGTCCCGGGTTCAAAACTACCTACTGCAAGTTTTTAATTATTTTATAAATAATTTTATAAATAAATACAAAATACAAAATACTTATAAAATAAAATAAAAATAAAAAATAAAAAATAAAAATAAAATAAAAAATAAAAAAAATAAAAATAAAAATAAAATTAAAATAAAATAATAAAATAAAATAAAATAAAATAAAATAAAATAAATAAAATAAATAAAATAAAATAAAATAAAATAAAATAAAATAAAATAAAATAAAATAAAATAAAATAAATAAAATAAAATAAAATAAAATAAAATAAAATAAAATAAAATAAAATAAAATAAAATAAAATAAAATTAAAATTAAAATTAAAATTAAATTAAATTAAATTAAATTAAATTAAATTAAATTAAATTAAAATAAAATAAAATAAAATAAATAAAATAAAATTAAATAAAATAAAATTAAAATTAAAATTAAAATTAAAATTAAAATTAAAATTAAAATTAAAATAATAAAAATTTGTTCTAAATTTAATATGTACTGTTAGCTCAAGCTAACTTTTTATATTGGCCCAAGTTTGAAAACCAATGTAGGCCCTAGATTAAAAAGCGGGACAAATCGATATTGGACCTAAGGTAGACGTCCTAACTTGAGCCTCAATAAAAGTAAGGAAACCTTACTTGGCCCTGATTACAACCTAGGTAGAATTTCCACACGGGTTGTTTTAGATGTCTATTTTTATCATTTATCCGTTTTGATATTATTTAATATTCAAATCGAACATTTAAATTATTAAAAATATGCAGAGATAACACGAGAATTTATTTGTTATATTACTACTTATATTTATAATTTTAATGCTTGTGAAATGCAAGAATTAAATTGACGAAGAAAAGAAGAAAAAATTAAGTTTATTGTTTTATTATTTAGGACATAATATTTGACTAATATTTATTCGCGCTTTATAAAACGTTACGTCGCTGGATTATCGTAACAACACGACTGTCGAAACCTAAGTACATAGTACAGATACGAATCCCTGTAATATAGCTGATGCGTGCCCATCCTCATGAATATTAACGCAAGCGTTGCATCTTTTGTCGGCCATAAAATTAAAACCTTTGATTTCCGCGCGCTTGCTCCACCGCTTCCGATTGTCATTTCTTTCCTCGCGTATGACCCGCGCAATCGTGTCTTTCACGCTCTCGCAACATTGTTTTTTTGCGATCGTTGTGTTCTCTTCCCGTTGACTGGTTCTCGATGACATAGTGCAACTATGAGAGATCTATTTCAAGATCTAGATCGTTGCTTAAGATCAGGTTCAGCGTTTCAGTGTAGGTTATCGTGTCGAGGACAACCTCGTGTGTCTCGATTCACAGAATTTGTCCTTTTTAAAATAATTTATTGCGCATTATACCAAAAGTGTCCAGAATTTGTAAATAAGTTGAGCAAAATATTTTTATGGTCTTTCTTTCAGTATTTTAAAATATTTTTCTTAGATTTCTGTTTAAGAACAAAAATGCCAGTATTTGTAAATAAGATGGCCAAAAATTTTTTTATAAACTTACCTCTAAATTATATTTTGAAATATATTTCTTTGTTTTTTGTTTCAGTGCGAAAATGCGGATGCAGTTGCTGAAGATCGTGGTGGTCCTGCTGGCAGCAGGATCAGGTGACACCAGGCCGCAGAATGGTGGGTATTCTACAAGAGATATATACATATCAGAGTTGGATAATGAAGCTAGTTAAAAATTAGAAATAAAATAATAAAGTCAAAAAGTTAAGAACTTAACTTATGTAAAACTCTCTAGTTATTTTTAAAACACATAAATTTTAACTTATTAACGTTTCTCTTAAGTTAATAATTTGTAAAGCGGTAATTCTAAATGAAAAATACTATTTCTTTGTCACTTTATATTAGCTTAATTTATAAATAAAATATTAAATTTATTTGATGATCTATATTGTAATTGTTTTGTTGTTTCAAGTAATTTAATTAAGAAAATTAGATTCTTATCTAATTTAATATATAGAATATTTTCTAAAAATAACTTAATTTAAAAGATATCAACTTATCTAACCCTAAGATACATATATAACGCGATTAGAAATGCAATAAAATGATTGTTTAGCAATAAAAGCGTACAATGTGACGAGCTGTGGCAGCAGGAAATGGTGATTTCTAAACGCAAAATTGATGCTTTCTTCACGTTGCAATCGCAGCCAATCAACCGTGCTTATTCAATTGCAAATCTGTTATCTTTTAATGTATCTTAATTACGACAGCCAGTTCAGAACGTTCAAATAGTGATTAGGAGTTAGGAACAGTCCGACTTAGCGTTTCTCTCGGCAGATTGTATGACAACAATTCTCAATCGCGTTTCTCTCTTTCTGTGTAGTAACGAGTTATTCATTTCTTCTTTAAAAGGAATTGAATTTGCGTTCAGTGTTCCAATTATGGAGAAAACGCATACGAGGCATCAATCGCGTAATTACTCAATAGCATCAATTGTTGTAGCGTGTCGTATAGCAACTCATCTTCCTCGTAAGGCTGTAATTACGCCACTGCTTCTCGTGCGCGAAACGTTACCACCCGCGTTTTTCTTGCAAAACTAAATTTCCCAAGACGGAAGTGTTATAACTTGGCAGTCGCTCGAATTTCAGACATTGAGAAATTCTCGCGTTGCAACGCGAATAATAGCTTCACGTGTTTGACTAATCATTAACGCATTATCAGTAAGCTTTGTCACGGTTGCCGGCAAGTTTGCGCTAGAACTTCTCTCGAAAAATCGAAAATAATAATTCTCTCCTCCTTTCAGGCGCGGATCCGCAGGCGAAGATGACAGAAGGGAACGACGAGGGATGGAGAGGCATCCAGCAAGTCTCGAGCAAGTCACACGACATTGTTCGAGACGATAGCAGGTATACAGGGACTTCCGGAAGTAATAGAAAGTCGTATATCACACATTTCCGCGATAGTGCCGATTCGTCGCGCGAGCATAATGCAGTCGGTTCACGCGCGAGCGATTTCGCCCCGACGGCGCGATCGTTTAGCGCGCGTCGTTCCAAGATCGACGACATCTGGACGACGGTTGAATTCAGAGCGACAAGCGCTCCCCCACATTTTTCAAGGACGGATGTGTTAGGTGAAATCGCGAAAATCGCTACCGTTCGAAGCTCGAGCGAGAAAGACAGACCATCGTTGCGCGCCGCTTCTGGCAACTTCGAAGTAATTCATGGCGAAAAGACGGGCTGGGCGGGATTTAGCTCTTTAAAGGTCGACCGAACGAATTACTCCGGTAAGATGAATAGTGGGAATTCAGAGAGATCGAAATCCGACGTGACTTTGAATGATAATCTCGAGTCGGTGGTCGCTCGAACGAGGTACTCAGCAGGAAATGATTTCTTATTGACAAATCATGCACCTGGCACCGAGAGGACAAATGACGATATCCCCGTCGCGATAGAAAATCGTCGGAAGTCAAGTCCGGTTGTCGAGTCCGATTCACTCGCGAATAGGGGTATTGTAGGCGAGACGTCACGTTGGAAGCTAGAGCAGGGTGTAAATAAGTCTTCCTTGCAAGTAGCGAGGCCAAATGTTCCTCAGGCAGATGCCGCTACTCGTCCTACTCGTAAAAATCATAATTCGAATCGTAAAAATATCGACTCATTCGCGATTTCGTATGGAGATTCGAATGTCGCCACTGTTTCTTCTTCTCGCCACATTGGCGGCAACCAGCGCGACGGTTTGAATAATTCAGGAATACGGCCAGCGCATGGCGCGGCAACGGCCTTGATCCCGAATTCAAAATCCAAAGTCGTTCAGCCCTTGGCGTTCCCGGGCTGGAACGCGGCTACGTCTCATAGAAATTTCGTTAGGCTCCGGTATCCGTACTCGACTTCGAGTTGGCGGAACGCCAGCGGCGTCGCGTTGAATACGAAATTGAAGCCTGGCAACGACATCGGTTCCACCGGCGTTCAATTGAGACAGCCGGCAAAGAGCCACTTCACGCGAACAGCTGTGAAAAAACCCGTCCCTGGGGCCCCGAACGATCACGCGACTTTGTCTAAATCGACGAAGAATAGTCATTCTTCGTTTGTTCAGAAGTCGCCGAGTCAGGCGGTTGGCAGTGGGAACAAGACGGGAGACGAATATACGCCTGTGAAATATAACGCGTACTCGAAGAACTGGCCGAACGAGGCACTTCACGATATCGAGGATCTGTACAATTATGAGAAATACACTTCGTCTTTGGAGGAAGAGTCGAGTCACGAGTCGAGTCTTTCCGATGAACCATTGATTTTGCCGTCGAACAATTATTTTGACCACACGGACCCGATTATCGATTCCAGCGTGAAGAAGATTATCCACTGGTTGAAGGTACCGGAAATTGTTTCGAACAGCACGCCATTTTTCGATTACAATGACGACAAACCGGTCCTCGAATCGATTTACGAAAACTTGGAACCCAATCGTCCGTTAAACGCCATCACTGACGATGACAATTACGAGGCTGTCGTTCTTCAAGATCCGTCGAATCAGGATTTCGATAGAATAGAAAATCACGCGAACTATCCGATCCAATGGCCAAACCCGAGTTCAATCACTCGTCCTCAATACGCGACAGGTTCCTCGAATCCTTCCGATACCTTGACTCCCTCCTGGTCCGATGTCGCATCACTGCGGAACAAGACCGTTTACAATCCTCTGACGCACGTGACGCAGAATACGGTGGTTCATATTCTGAACGACGGCCTGAAGAAGCCGAACGTAACTGTGACGCAATTGAAAGTGCCAGAAACGGACACGGTAGTCGCCACCGACGAGGCAGTCCCTTCGGGGTCCACGGGACTCGCGCAGAGGCCCAATGTTCACATAATGTTCACTTCTCAGAAGGACAAGGATAAGGAACCCTCCAAGCAGGAAATCAATTCCTTCCCTTCGTCAACGCACAACGTGAACTGCCCGACGATCCTGATCAACACTTACACCCGAGTGAACAATACGATTCTTCAAGGTAAAGAAGGATGCACCGATCTGAATATAATTGTCAACTCGCACGTCTCGAATACGAACGTGTTCACGCCAAATGGCGCAACGACGACCGCGGAGAATCAGCAGACCTCATTGGCGACGCAGAGCTACGGCGACGCAGACGAGAACGAGAAATACGCCGATGCGTTCACCGATCTCGCCCCGGAGGATTCCTTGGACAGTTACGTAACCGCGTCGACCGGAACGTACGTCCCCAGTCCGCTCGAAACGTCGGAACAATCGGGTCAACATTACGATTCCCAGAAAGATCCCAGTGAGATCCCGGAACAGTGGAACGACCAGTCTTCAGGATTATCGACCATCGAGGTGATCCAGGGTACTCAGATCAGCGTGTCCGGCGCGAGCGACCCGTTAACGGAATCGTCCGTCGATGGTCCCGCTGGTCCCGGCGATGATGCATCGAGTTCCGCGGTCGTTCCACCAGCTGCCGGCGCTTCCGCGAGCGGGCCACCTGTCGGAGAAGCTGAAAATTCGCTTGTAGAGTTGCCTCCATATCTAATTAAACCTGGCCCGGTGAAAGGTCAGGCTAATAACGGTCTGCTGCCAGGTTCCTTACAATTGCCGTCACTAAGTCTTCCTAGTCGGCCTAACGTCGCCATTAAACCCGGCCTATCGAGCATTACTAATCCCGCCCCGTCATCCGCAGGCACCTCCGCAGGAGGATCGCCATCCGACGATGACGATGACGATGATTTTGATATGTCGCCAGTCGGCATGCTGACGTCTATAGCTCAGGTCTTCACGTACTTTTCCTTTTTGAATCCATTGAGTTACAGTGTCTTCAGCCTTGCGGCGGCGCCCTTCGCCGCGATGGCAGCCGGCATGATTGGCGTGGCTGCGGTCGTCTTTCCGTGGGCATTGCCGAGCGTCCTCGACATCGGCCGTTCCGCCGATAAGACCGGCTTCGCGCCGAATCTCGAGGAATTCGTCAGACGAGCCGTGCACAAGTACGACCGTCTGAACGAATGGAAGAGTAGACGTAGGAAGCGCAGAAGATGAATCGAGCTTCGATCGATCTTGCGATGCTTGGTGATTTTCGGAGTAGGTAGGAGAGCCACGGCATGAAGCTTGTATGAAGCAAGTACTCTCCCACTTTTGAAATTATTTTTACTTGGATAGAGTTTACAAGGGATATTGTAGTGATCGTTTGCATCGTCGAATGCCGGTTGATGAGTCGAAATTGATTCGTAATTAGTAGAAAGGCAAGGAAAGATGATAAATGTTTTAAAATTTTGTGAATATATTAATATAGCATATATAATGACAATACAGATAACCGTACGGTATTTTCGTTCATTAAAGATGAAGTTTTCTTATCTGAGTGGATAAAATTGATTAAATATAGTAATTTAAATTAATAGTTTTTACATCCGTCCTTTATAAATGTAATTTATCTATATAAAATAATTAAGATAGTTTATGTCACAAAACAATATATTTTTAAATAATGTTTAATAGCTCTATTCTGCCAAAATGTAACATAATAAGAGAATATATCGTTATTTACATAATTATATAATTACATGGATTAGAAGATAATCAGTGCAATTATTAACTTAATATTATGTTACATTATTAATAACTATTAAATCACGTTATGTTACTATTTATCATTATTATAGTCGTGTATGTGTGTGTATAGAATGATGAAAGTGTGTTTTTCTATCATATTGTATATTTATAAAATTTTTTTTTTAATATTAAAAAAGAAAAGATGCTCTGATTATAATCTAATATTATTTCTCTGCGGTTTTTCATAAATGAGCGAAAATCAAGTATTTTGTTTACAATTTTATTTAATTGGCGAGTTTAATATAAGTAAAAAAAATTATTATATATTTAGAATAATTTATAGAGATTTGAAAAATATAGTTTGCTGATTATAATTTTGTATTAATTCGAATGCTTGAATTACGCAACAGACTACCGCAAAGCATTGTGTTGAATCCAACTCGACATAGAATTGGAAGTTAACGTTTCCTATTATATTGGTATTTTAACTTAATTAAATTTTACAGCATTTCAGGGCATTAGCATTTGTGCCAATGAACATGTAATATTAATAAAACATTCAAAACAAAGATTAATACTTTATTGAGTGATCATACAATCTTTTATGCCTTGTATATGTTGTGTAAAAAGTACGTTCCTATTTTTGTACCTACAATCCTTCTAAATCCTATTTTATTATTACCATGTATATTGTCATAAAAAACAGTCAAATAACAGAATAAATTATAAGAAAAACTTAATTAATATTACAATTTTGTTATTATTATTAAATTAGCTATACATATATTATAGTTTTTAATAATTAAATTATACAAAAATATTGGGTGATTATGCTGCTTTATTTACTTATTTTAATTAAAAAAAATTTTTAACTTATTATAAATAAAAATAATACGTACATATTTTTATTCTACCAAGGTTAATTTCTACATCTTTTGTCTAAGTTTTTATAATTGTGTTAAAAAAATTTTTGACTTTTGTTAAACTAAAATTTGTCTAAATTAAAATTAAAATTAAATTAAAGACTATTGTTTCATGTATTATTTTTTGCTTAAAGTTCAAAATTTGCGAAGATCTCTTTTCTTTATTAAAAATTATTAATATTTTTAGACATTTTTGATAACAAAAAGGTAAAAACCTTAAAATTTTTTATTTAGTTAAAAATATTTTAATTTAGTTTAATTAATCTTTGTAATTTATTTCAAAAGACATTCTAATAATTTAGTTCAACATTGTTTTATTACACACTATTGCTCTTTATTTTATATGTAAGTATTTTATGACGCTTTATAGTGGTGTCAGTATTTTATTGTGAAAATCAAGCCTTAATTATTGCATTAATTATTGCAGAAAAGGTAAGAATAGTAATCAACGTAGCAGTTAGGTATTCTTTGCTAATCCTATAATTTACACACGCACACACACATACACGCGCGCGCGCACCATGCAGCTATACATACATTTATAATAATTATTTGCAAATACGATATAAATATTATATATTTATAAAAAATAAAAAAGTGATAGAGAAATAGAAATAGAGATAGAGCAGAGAAAAAGAGAATGAGAGAGAGAGAGAGAGAGAGAGAGAGAGAGAGAGAGAGAGAGAGAGAGAGAGAGAGAGAGATCTTATTTTATGAATGGTAAATAACAATCCTGATTTACACACATATACAGAATTGATTCACAGAATAATGGATTAATTATCTGCATATACAATATTTATCACAATGTGATATAATAAATTTAAAATCTCTTATATGTAAAATGTGATGATTTAAATTGCAAATTTTCAGTGAAACAAATATTCTAATGAGAAAATTTTATTTCAGCAAACAATTGAACAACACCCACCGTGAATTGAAAGATCTGCAATACATGGATCAGTCTCTGAGAACCGTCGCTACACAACTCCTCAACGTTACAAATCCGCAAGACGTGATGAAGGTGAATAACAAGGAAATCATCAATACTGAATACGACGTTGTAACTACATTAAAACCCTCGGAGAAGAACAATGCTCCTTTATTGATAAGAAATGTCAATTCGGCGATCAGCCATCAGAATTTAGAGCCCGTAAGCGTGAGTTACGGTAGGCCGATCAATTCTAAGTTTAGCTACTTCGAAAGCAGCCATCCGGGTCAAGCAATGGCGATTACGGAAGAAGAGCTCGAACGGGAGATGAGCACAACGAGATTGATTACCGCCTATAAAAATCAGCCAACGACTACCGGCGGTATCTCCACTTGGATCCTGCTGAATCCTCCGTCCACCACCGCGAAGAGCGTGACGGAGACTGAAAAGATGAAGACACAGCAGCCGTTCCAAACGGAAGTACGACTTACGGTGAGGCCGAGTTCGTCAATCGAAAAAATGGAAACAATTTCGCAGCCTGAGAAGATCACGGAGAAGACCACGCCGCTATTAACCCCCATTATAACCACCGAGAAAGTAACCGTGATCACGAAGAAACCAACTGCGACGACGACGAAGAAAACCGCAACTACTTTGAGACCGGAGAAAGTTACTCAGAATTCGGAGACAGAGAAGACAGAGACTTCGTCGAGCACGACCCTGAAGGTAATCCGCACTACGACAACGAGCACTTCGACGACGAGCGACGGTACGGCTACGTTGACAACTGTTCTCACAACGAAGAAGAGCCAGCCGCCGCGAACTACTTCCAAGCCGAAAGTTACCACGCCGAGAACGACTTCACATCCCAACAAGCCCACGACAACGAAGCCGTCGACCGCGAAGCCGGCGAGACCGAAACCGACGAGGAAAACGACAGCTAAACCTGAAACGAATGTAAAGAATGAGACCACGGCGTCGACTGGCAAAATTGAGAAGGTTACCTTCAAACCGGTCCCGATCATCACGACCCCACAGAACAAGCCGGAGAATACCGAGAAGCCGACGTTCGTTACGAAGATAAAAGCGTCGGTGCTCATGGACACTCAGAAGACTCCAACAAATTTACTTCCGACTACCACCGCAACTACCCTGAGCGCTAGTTCCAACACATTCAAACCAAATTCGTCCAATGCGGGTCTCGTGGAGGTACCGGTGAGATCGAAGCCGATCGGCACAAAGAATAACGTGTTGAAGGCGCAGCTGAAGAAACCCGTGGACGAGACCACGCGGATCGAGATAGAGCCGATCAAGGTGAACACGCCAGTCCTGAAGATCGAGAAGATCGACAAGAACAAGATGGACGAGATCGTGCTAAAGGATACGGATGATTTCAGCAACTCCAAAATAGATCTGAAGTTTGACTTTAATCCCGAATTGACCAAGATCAACGTGGAAACGCAAACGGAGACGACCGGATCGACGTTGACAAACACGGCGTCGACCCCGACGACGAAGCGGCCGAGGCACAACTCGAAGAGGAAGAAGAACAAGAGAAGGCGCAAGCCCTCGAGGACCTCGGTACTAAGCTCGACGACAAACGCGATGGTGCCTATTCTAATGGAGACCAACGGCGAGAGCGTTACTGACTCCACCATCATGGACAACGCGGTCCAGGAATCGAAGATTGCGCCTGAGACAAAGGTCGGGACGAACACGACGAAGACCAAGAAGAAGCAGCCGCAGAAGGGGATCAGCACTCATATCTACAATTTCCTCAGTCGCGAAGTGATGCCCAGCTTCGGCGTCATGTCGCTGGTGGGTTTGGGTATCGGTCTCGCCTCGTATTTACTGTATCCCTTCGGCGGCACGATCACCAGAAGGAACTATGAGGTGGAGCCGAACTACAAGTACAATATGGATGAATACGGCGGTAATTACGGACAGAGAGAGGAGGAGATGTTGTCCAAGGTGTTCCAGGGTATGACGAGTTACGAGAACAAGTATCCGGGCGAGAAGGACAACTACAACGACAACTACTATCAATATCAGCATTACGACGGCGCGTACAACACGGCGCAAACAACGAAGAAGGTCGACGTGAGGTATCCGTCGATATCGACTTCTCCCGTATACAAAACCGCGGAGAACACCCAACCGGCGGTGAAGTACCGGAACACGGACTACCGATATCCTGACGTGCAGACTACACCGGTTTACTACGATCGTAAGCGTCCAGATCTTACGGTGGAAGTTGGCGCGGGTTCGGCAGCGAATCGGCAATTCGTAGTCGGCAACGTGCCCAAGGAGTATCCGTACGACGTGAAAGTGGCGAACGTACCGGTGGACAGCGGCAACAAGGGAGTTGGCTACATGTCGACCGAGGTCGGGGAGGATACGCAGTACGAGAGGGACGTCGCGCAGAGCTACGATTTCGCGAACGTGGCCGGCTTGCACGGTTACGGTCATTTGGGAGCGTCGACCGTCCGGTCGGACGACGGATATGAGGAGATTGAGATAACGCCAACCGCGGTGGCCGTCGAGCATGGGCCGCGATCACTCAAGATCAAACGCGCCGCTCTTGACGAGGCCGAGGGTAGCCCAGACGGGCGACGTTCGAGAACGAAGAGGGAGTCGGTGATACAGATAATACCGACGAAGCGCGAGCTGGAAGAGGAACGCGAGGAGGTGGAAAAGGAGGAAGATCTGAGCAACGAGATCTTGGACATCATCGACTCGGCTCTTCCAGGCGGCGCAATGCCGCACAAGAGGGGCAGTGGCGAGAACAACGAAGTGGAGGACCTCGAGGGACAGAGGAAGAGGCAGCAGGAGGAGGCTAATACGCGCATGAAGGAGTCCACCTTGAAAGCCATCACTACGGAAGATACGACGGAGTTCTCCACGACCGGGAGAACGGACGACGGCGGTACCAGCGTCTCCTCGGAGAATACGTCTGACAGGGATACCACCACGCATCCCACGGATCTGAAGAACCCCGAAGACCCGATTGTCGAGTGGTTTAACAACTCGACCACGGAGAAGCCTCCCTCGGAGGGCTTCAGCCTCATAAATTTCGTGAAGAAGGTTGCCGAGATCAAGTTCAGGCTGGGTCTGACAATTCTCAAGCACGCCAGCGAGGGCTTCGCGCGGTATCTGGGCCACGTGCAGAAGAGGATCAACGGCGAGGAATGAGGGGGAGAGCAGCGATGGAAGTTTTCGCGTCGTGTGATACGCGTTTTTCAATTTCACGGCGCGAGACGATGGACACGCGCTGGATAACGGCAACGAATGTGACGGCGACCGTAGTCCTGGTAACTCGTACTCGGGGTAACGCGAAGAAGCGACGCTCCACCGACTTCTTCTTCGCGGTAGATTCGAGACGCGATTTCACGGACAATCATTTTTGTTCCCCTCCCCCTCCCCGTAAACGATGCGATTCGATACGATATGATAGGCGATCGTCCTTTCACTTAGAAAGCTAAAACGACGAAGGCAAACACGGACTACTGTTACGATCACTGAGCGCGCGGCGTCTTACTCTTCGAGGTATCGCGGACGCGGAACGCATCTTCTTTCAGGATCTTTATCGGTACTCGACTGGTGAGGGATCAATGACAATGCCCTCAACGTGTTCCGACATTGTTTCAAAAAAAATTTTTTTTTTCTTCATTCCAAAGTTTCCTTCGTCCGATTATTACAAAGTTTTAACTTTAGTTTTCGAGTCTTCGTGCAAAGAATGCATCTCGACATGCGATATACAATGCATGATAAGATGCATTCCAGGGATACTTTATCGAAAGTATAATAGACAATCGAAATAACCGTGCGATTGGTGAGGGGTTTCGAGAGATTTATTCTCTCTCTCTCTCTCCCTCTCTCTCTTTCTCTCTCTCTCTTTCTTTCTCTCTTCCACACACACACAGGATTGATTGGATCTTTATTAAAAGTCGCTTTTTAATCTCTCTCTACAATTGTTTGGTTGGTATGTGCACGCTGCTCTCTTACCCTCTCGCTGGAGGGCGAGCAAAGACATATGGTGGAGCCAATATTATTGGGCAGCTTATACTGTAAAGTAGTACGCTATATAACTAAATAAATAAAACGAATTGAACGAATAAATAAATAAATAGATAAGTATGCAAACTCTCTATGTAATACCCTGATATGTAAATAAATATTGGAGAATGTGAACGCTTTTGTGTTTCTCTTGCGTCAAAGCGTGAAACATTGATCTCTGAAGCTGAGGGTTGCCGCGATTATTTTGAGTCGTATCCGTGAGAAAAACCGGGCAATCTAATGCTTAAACCGTTGGATTATAAATGAATGAATTCGACAATTTATAGACGATGTAGCTACGAATAAGATGTTTATCGCGTATTGTGGCAAACAAATCAAAAATTTACATTTGTTGACAATATTTGGTCAAAAGTAAAATTTACGGATGACGAGAAGAGTCGGGATATATTACGTTTCTTTTTTACGTAATTGATGCACACTGTGCCAAGAACAATTTGAATGCGGTAATCTGAATAAAGAAAACTTTTTCAGCGTAATTCTAACAAAGTTTTTATCCCTATTTTCGTGCTTTACGTTGTTTGACTACCGGAGCAACAGGTAGTTGTCTCTTGTAAATCGATCATTATCTTATGCACTCGCTTGTACGAATAGAATATTGATTATTCGGAAACATATTCAGTATTAATGCGCTGGCTATAGTCTTATTGATTAATGTAATGTAATGTTTTGAAAAATAATTTATGAAATGCGTCGTTTGATTTCAAAATGCAATCAAAATTTAAATTTTATCTTTACCGACCTTTGCAATTAAAATGATTTTTGCTAAACTTGGGAAACACTCTCTGCATAAAAATATGAGTATAATTTTTTAAATAATATTATGCGATCGATTATGTATCGTTTGTTCGGTCAATTTAATGACGCGAAATAGTCAGATAGTCGACGCAAAAGAAATTTCGGATAAATTATATCCGTTTTGGAAATCTTTTCCTCAATATTTTGTCCTGCGTCCCAAACATAATTCGCACGCATCGTGCGTTGCGTTCCTTTTGCCTTTCGTTATCCTAATGTGTTCTTGAAACGAATTCTGCTATCTTAATTTTTAAGGCCCTATTGGTCTCCTTAGTTGAACGTTATATTCCCTCACGAGCTTAGGTAGATCCAATTTGAGATCGTTGTTCAGAGTGTGCTCCATCAGTCTCAGATCTCTCTTTCGACGACCCAGCATCATCGGTATCACCATCGCCATCGTTGCTGGCAGCATACCTGTTGTTGCACAAACGGTACGATAATTATAAATAAAATTAGCTTAAACAAATATATTAATATATCGCAATCAAAATTCCTGAGATATGTATTAAACCCATTGCACTTAAGTGTATTTTTATCATAGAAAGTTATTGATGATTAATGAAGTCATTATATGATTGAACACTACTAAATTAACCCTCACAATACAATATATTAAAGTTATAAAATTATATACATATATTACATAACAATTTTTTCGTTTTTTTTTTTTTTCATAAACTGAATATTCAAACTTATTAAATGCAAAAAGAATTTAAGACTAGCGTATATCAGTTTTTATGTTATCTTAAAATGCAAATCTTTAAGGGACAATTAATATATCTTGATGTATATTTTAAGTTACTTTGTTACAGTACCTGCTCCGACGGCTGCTAGAACGGCCGAACTCGACGGTTGCGAGGTCAGAGTTGTGTGTCTGTTCGGTCTTTTGTTCGGTCCGGTCGTCAGCTTCTCCATTTCGTACTCCTTGCGGCTCTGGTCGACGGTCTTGAATGTCTTCTCGACTTCCAGAAGACCTCCGTGGGACGTCGTCGTGTTCGTGCCGTTGATCGATGGCAACACCGTCAATCTGACCTAGGTAAACGATCTTTCATAAAGCGGCCGTCATTGATATTTTCTTTGCTAAATCTTACTAACAATACCTATCTTTGTGAAATTAAATTATTTCACAATTTATATTAATAACGGTATGTCGGTATACCCCGTGACATTTTAATTAAAGTGTCAAATAAATTCATTAAATTGAAAAAGAAAAATTGTCTGAAGCAGTTACTGCGCGAGGTAGAGACATACATTCGCTTAATCCTTCGTGCAGACCAATCGGGATCGTTTGAGACTCAAATAATTTTTTCCATTCGTCAATTCTGTCTTAAATTCAAATGTATAAAAAAAAATAACGTTTTGGATCATATATTCGTATTCCTAAATATTAAAACAGTATTCCCGAATTTTTTTAGATCTTTTAGAGCCTAAAAACTCTATAAAAAATACAACCGTTTACAATCGGTTTATTCAACTCTGACTAAGCAGTGAGAAAAGATTGGTCCGAGAAGAGTTAATTAAAATCAATTCTTGATCTCTCTTTGATCATCTAGCCTAACCTGGCGTTTCGATGTCATCACGGCTCCCGCCGGAGGTTTTCCATCCTGCCTGTTCCCGTTTCCGCGAGTTGCCGCGGATTTATTGATCCTTTCGAATGGCTCAGCTGAGTTTATCGTATCAAACTTGATTGATCTCTGCCTCGATTTGGAATATCCTCGATTGGTCGATAGGAGGATCCACTGGCCATCGCCACTCGCCGGATGGCTAGGGGGATGATTGTCCACGTACTGATAATGTGAGAAATTCGGTCTCTCGGTAATCAGAGTTGGCCGAGGTCGATCCTGATCATATCTAGACGGGAAATCGTGCCAGTTACTACCATCCCCCGATTGGTCCTTCTCCGAATATCTGTCGATAAACTGATACGAAGAGGTGTGCGGTCTGGACCATGTGCTGGGGAAGTTGGCCGGTCTGTCGTCCGTGATGATATCGCTATCGGGACGATGAAGATCGTACTTGTTCCAGGACGGTCTCTCTGGCGGCCACTTCTGCGCCTGATTAGACACATCGTCGGGACGATAGGGAGGACGTGAAACTGGCTTCTGCCACGGCTTCTCATTGTTGTCGGACCAATTGGGTTTTGGCTTATCGTACCTAAAATACAATCGTTTGCTTTTGCATTTGTCTGTCGTCTATGACTGATTTTATAAAAAAAAAATCATTTCTTGTGTAACACAAAATGGAATATTCAATTAGATATTAATAGGTTGCCAACGTGATTTTTATTTTATAAAGAATCTTTTGATAATTAAAAAATTAATCCTTAAAATCTTTACTGAGAAACGTAAGAGAAGAGAGAGCTATTTTTGATCCAGCTTCAATTTAGAATGTTTCAAAACCGATAAATATTTGGCGCGTAGTTTGCATAAAATGGAAATAGTACAATTTACACAAAATTATTATTATACATCAAAATCTTTAATCAAAAATGATTTTTTCTTCTTTAATGACTGACATTTTTATCAAATTCTATTTAGCATTGTTTCTTTATTAAACAATGCTAAGAAATAAAGAAATTCATTTATATTTTTATATACTTACATATTGGGGAGCTTTACTATGTAAAAGAAAAGAATGAAATAAAAAGTGTAATAAATTTCTACGAGACTTTCCTGCTAATTTTCTTAATATCAATAGAGAGTATCTTGCAACAAATGAGATACATTGCTGGATCGTGTAAACACACTAGCAAGAAAGAAAGTTTCATTTCGATGCTAATAATAAATATCTCTCATCACAATAACCACAAAACCCATTTTCAAATTGTACATAAGACCGCGTAGCGAAAGGAAAATTAACGGTTGTGGTACTTACCACGGTTTGTTGTTTTCATAAGTGGGTCTGATGGTAAAATCGCTGGTCCATGGTTTCATGCTCGGTTTATCCCATGCTGGCTTTATCTCCGGCCAAGGTCGTTGCGTGCTGGGATTGGCCTGCCACTTGGAAATTTTGCTCTTAGACCATGGAATTGCTTCTAACGTCACCCAGCCGTTTCTGTCTTCATAAGTGTTTGTACCGTAATACTTGTTTCTCTTCAAGGTATCGTTTAACGCCTCGCTTAACTAAATAAGTAAAGATAAAAAATTAGCCAACACATTTCTTATTATGTAACGACAAATTACATAACAAACGGCACTATAGAATTATTAAAATATTATTATCGTTACTTTATATTTCTTTTTGCTTTTAAAACAATTTAAGTATTCAAAAAATAAAATGACACTATTATTTTATCTAAAATATATGCTTCTTACCGCGTCATCCGTTGAAGTAGCATTTGAGATCTGATCAAATCTTTCGTCCTGTTCATGGACCGTCGAGGTTTCGGTAGTCTCGCTGTCGATTTCGAGAACGAGCGGCTCCGCGGGTGGTTTCACAATTCTGAAGGGATACTTGAAATTTCTCTCGGTGGTGCTCTTAACTTTGTTCGCGTAATTCTCGAGGAACTTGTTGAGCACGTCTGGATTGAAAGTCGAAGATTCGACGAAGGAATTTCTCCGATTGTACTGATCGCTCGATATCTCTTTGGTCATTCTCCCGTCGTCGAGTTGATGCTCATTCCCACCTGCGTTATCGTACAGAGGATTCGGTGTGATCGCTATCGGATCTTGAAGAACCCTGAAATTGTCCGCCTTCGTTCTGAACATATCGGACGCGTTCGTTCGCATTTTCACGAAGTACCTCGTGCTACCCAGCGAACCTCCCGACGTCAAAATCGCCAGAAGCAAACATAGCGCTCCTCTCGTCATCATCTAAAACACAAAGAACTTTATTTTATATATCGTTCTCTCAAAATCTAGATTTTTGAGAGTTAGATAGCTTCTAGTTATCTAATATTACAAGAAACTCTTTCAATTTTGCTCAACAGCTTTATCTATGTAACGCGAAAAAGAAAAATAATACCGTATTGATAGAGTCAATGAATCTTCTAAATAAAAACTTAATATAATTACTTTATTTTTCATAGAAAAATAATATCTTAATAATCTTAATAAATCTGTATAAAAATTAGTAAAACGTAAAAATTATCAATTCATTATTTTGAAGTCTTATTTAATACTTTTCTTAAATAATTATTTATTGGTGATTGTTCAGCGACAACTGATGCAGCAATCCTAATTGTGAAAAAGTTATAATATTACTCAGAAGAAAGATAACAATAACTGTAAAATTGTTAAATAACCGCAAGTCGTGTTAGTCGAGCTAGAGAAACAGTTAGAGAATTACAATTCATCGAGATCACTGTTATCACCCGGTTCGAACGAACCGCCTCGTCACTTCGCACGTCGTCTACTTGATTCTATGGAATTCTACTGCGTTCAAGGGAAAATGAGCAATTCGCGTTACACAGCGCTTCGCACACTGACCGTGTCAATTTTATTATAGTCGTCCGAGTCGCCTTCAATTACATGAACAACGAGGCCCGCGTGCCGCCGCTCGTCGTCGTTTCCGGAGATCCGTTAGCAGGAACTGTGCGCAACGTGCGCCGACGTATGACAACCGAATGGCAGTGGCAACAATAACAATAACAACAACAGCAACAACAACAGCAGCAGCAACAACAACAACAACAATAACAACAGAGCGATGTTACGAATGCGGAAATGGAGTACTCGGCGGCGGCCTCGACTCCTCAAGGTCCGAGATGGCTCTGTTGCCGAGACGTTGCCCTCGTTTGCTTTTAATCCAGATCCCCACTTCGTCGGTGCTTGGTCCATTTTGCATCTTCCTCCGTTCCCCGTGGCCGTTGTGCGTTATTCCGTTCTTACCTCCTTGGCTTGGTCAACCTGGAGAACGGGCGCCACATTGTCTCTCCTTCTCACCCGCGATTTCCGCGCGTGTCCCTTTCTCTCCTCGCGCATCTCTCGCGATTTCTTCCTCTCGCTTCAGCCGCGAACCTACGCCGCGGTTCTTTCTCCTTTCCCCCCTCCCCCCGCCCTCTCCCTTGGATTACGATCGTTCTTGGAATACAATGAACAACAATGGGAGGCGAGAGGTCAGTTCATGCCGGCCACGAACGATGATCGATGGGATCGGGCCCCATCACTGGCCATCCGACGAGTGAACGACGTTCTGTGCTTTTTTTTTTCCTTTTTCACGCGAGACACCGCTGCAGTTACAGCGGTTTCTGAGGCGTTCGCTTTTCTAACACCTGGATAATTGGGATACGCGGCATTCCGTATTCTTGCACGAAGATATATATTTATTTATTTCAGATTGCCTCGCTTTCGCGTGAATTTCTGTAGGAATAACAAGCGCGCTAGATGACTAGAGTAAAACGATGGAGATGGAAAGTTCCCTCAAATGAGGCTGAAACATCTTTCTAATTCTGTTTACGCAAATATCATGAAACGTTTAGATATTAATTAGCCTATCCCAGAGTCAACAAAATTATATTAAAATTATTGCAGATATATAATTGTAGATGACTCGATAGTTATTATTTCTAAATTTATTTTTTTTTTAAATTTGAGAACATCATTTTTTTAAACGCTGTGCCGCGCTTATATTAGATTGCATTATTAAAGTTACAAATTTATTTATTTGTCGTAATAAAATTCCAAAACAGCCCCACGCTTCCCTTCCGTCGAGACCGCGAACATAAAGTTCCCATAATGACTTTTTGATCGATCCGCTTGTAAAACAATCACTTCAACAAGTTACATTTACAATACGCTTTCTCACTTATCAGCATCTCTAATCAGGCACACTTACAACGTTGCAAAAATCCAAATGCAGACGGTAATTCGAGACGCGCGTCGAGAACGCGGATCCGGACGGAGGAGCAACGGAACGATCGTATGTATCGCAATCTGTCTTCGATCCCGCGGCGATTTTAATTGCCACTCTTCGCGAGATTGTTCATGCCGGTCTAGCGATAACGATCGCTTCGCAGACAAAGATGATTGATACGCGATTGACCGAGAAAACTGAAATGCCGCGAAGCCGCGCCGAAGTCGTTCCCCGTATACTCGCATATTGTCCTCCTCCCGCGCCTTTCCGATTCCGGCGAGAGCAGAATAGCATTAGCCGGTGAAGACAATGACGACAATGAGAAACCGAGGGGACCCAGGCCGCTCGTGTCACGCGCTAATTGCGCGGCGCCCGTGACAATCGGGATGACGACATGACGGGCGACGACGACGACGACGACGACGACGACGACGACGACGACGACGACGACGACGACGACGACGACGGCGGGGCTGCGTCCGCTTCTGTTAGCCGCGCGGCTCTGTGCGACAGAGTGTCATTTTCACGCGAGTTTTACCTTTTGTCAAATCTCTACTTTCACCGTTTAAGCGCGGCAGAGCTCACGTTTCCGACGGCATTGGGACGACGCCGTGTGCGAGTTTGCTCTCTCTTCTAAGCCGCGCGGCGCAGCAACGGAGAAGTTTCGGCTGCGCCTCAGAGAGATCGCGCATTTGTCAGGAATCACAAATCCCCTCGAGACCGATTTCTTGCCTCGTTCCGCCGATTCCTACGATAGTGGTGTAAGACACGAACGTCTTACAGAGGAATTCTGGATTTATCTCGAAGGAACACGCGGCTACTTCTTTTGACGGCTATCTATTTTCTGCTTATTGTAGAAACACACATCTATATAATTAAAAATCATTATTGATATCCAGAATTTAATATATTTAATAAAATATCTTTGCATTTTTTAAATCTTCTTCACTTCGTATTATAATTATTCTGTATTATTTTTATTTATTTTATATCTTTTCCTCTTCTTTTACATTTCATATATTAATTTTTAGTTTTGTCATCGTTTTTCTTTTACTTTTACTTGTTATTTTCTTATGTTATGACGTGTCCTAGAACTGCAATAAACGCTTTATCTATCTATCTCTCTTTTTTTCTTTTTCTCTAGTAAAATATATGTATAAATTCACAAGACTTTTCTTAGAATTATTGCAGTTTAATAATTCTAACATAATAATCTTTTAACATAAATAAATGTTACTGTATTAAGAAAAAAAAAGAACTATTTATTTAATATTATATATATTATTATACTCACTTACTTTAAATATTATAAATTTGTGTGAATTTAACATAAATACATATGCATATCGTGATCATACAGGGAAATGGTATTTCTGACTGTATAGCCGTACAATTAAGGACACACTGGCACGCGGTATGGCACCGGCGTAAAGGACAAAGAAGGCCGTCGTTGATTTTCATGCTCGGCAAATCACCGATTTGGCCTTCTTCGACGTGTACAGCAGACGGAATCGGATCGGCGAACAAATCGTAGAATCGGCCGTTTACCGATTTTTGCGCTTTCGCGGCCCAGAAACCTCCGTCGTTCCCTTTTTTTTTTCCACCTTCGCCCGTACCTTCCCGCCTCACGTCGCCGATGGTGATTCCCGCGAGTGAAACGCGTCTTAACAGTTTCCGTTTTACGAGCAGCTTCCGATTCTTCCGCCAGATTTTCACCGATCTAGGATTTTTTTGCCTGGCGCCGACCCAGAAACGAACGATTTCTTTTCTCGTCTCTGTCGGAGCAGCTATTGCTCTGCCACCGATTTCCGCTGTATTCCGCGCATGTGTATCACATTACGTGTCGTGCCAAACAAAATCGACAGACGTGTCCACATTGCGTCACCTTGCATTTTTACAATCTCCACGTCGCACATTACTTGCTCTCTGAAGTTTATTATCGTCCGATCGAGAAAGTCTTTATGTAAACACGGAACGTTAAGTTCGAGTTGGACAGCAACAATTTTTTTTTTAATAATCAAAAGCGATGGGTTTGTCCAACTTGCTGTTCGATGGATAGTAATAGGTTGATCTTTGCGATGTTACGGAATTAGGAATAATTACATAAATTGGATTCTTCTTTCTCTCGCACAACAAAAACGAAATGGCATGTTTTTGGGATTAACGGAGGCGTGAACGGATTTTTCTTTTACTTCCGATTCCGGTTACGACGCGGTCAGCTGGCCTACTCAAAACCGGAATTGGGTCGGCTTAGACACCGAACCGCGAAAACGACTATGACGATGCCGAAGAAAGGGTAGAATGGTCCGCGAGTACCGCAAATGTCTCTACTTTCATTATCAGCCGTATCAGAGGGAGAGTCGCGATGACGAGAACGATATGAGACGAAGTGGAAGGTGAAAAGGGTAGTGCGAAATTTAGCCTAGATGTTGGAAATCTACGGAATGAGAGATTGTTTCACGGAATGCGCTTATGTAGATTGGTATCAGATAATTTGTATAAGATAATTCCTTCAATATGTATTTCAAATTAAATTAGTTTTGTATACGAATTATAATATAGATGTCTATTGAAAAGTTATAAAGAATCTATTTATTAACTTCGTCTTTATTTCATGAACTATCTTCTTTGTTTGACTTTAATCGTACATTTTCTATCTTTGACAAATCGCGTCGATAATTCAATAAAATATCAGGGCAAATTCTTTTTTACAATACAAATGTAAAGTTAAAATGTACAAAAAGTAAAGACATGAGTGTTGAAAGAAATGTAAAGTAGCTTGTGTAAATAGTTATTACTTTTTTGTGGAACATGGAAACTCTAAGATCATCACGGAGCATATAGAACATATCGGAATGACCTCGCCATGAAACAGGGTCAGACTCTCACCGCTCGGCGATAAAACTTGGCTTAGAAAGTCTTTTCACCCCTTCCGCTCATTATACCCGTGTTTCGCGAGCGCTGCTAGAGCAAGTAACGTCTCGTATCTTACTTATGCAATTTAGCAGTCTGGTATGTTTCGCTCGTTTCCATTCCACTGTATGTTGCTGAATTTCTCCGGAGTTTTTTTTTTCACGAAATCGTACGAAATAAACGCAGAAAAGTGGAAACGTCCAATTTCTTCGATATATAATTCAAGCTTATTTGCAAGCTGCTTTTCCTCTGCAACATTACTCAGACAATATTTCTAATATTTATAAAATATTCATTTGTTTTATTTTAAATATTTATTCTACATTTTAATATTATATTAAATAAAGATTTTATTTCTAATATTTATAAAATATTCATTTGTTTTATTTTAAATATTTAATCTACATTTTAATATTATATTAAATAAAGATTTTATTCCTTCGTATATATAAAAAATATGTATATATTTTTAAAAAGTAAATAATATTAAATATTTATTAATAAATAGCATAAATATTGTGTGCTGTCTGGGTAATGTGAAAATTCGCAAACTTTTTATTCATATCTTGTACAATTACAATAAACTCACCGTGTTACAAAAGTTCAGTTACATTAGAAAAGAAAAAATAATCTCGAAGATAAGAATTAGAAAGCAGATGGACAATGAATTGATTACTTTCTCTCTCATGATTAATATCGTTACTAATATTTCAGTTTTATGAGAAATTACTTTCGACCATATAATTTTGCTTCGTTGCGACGTGCCATGCATTTACGCCATGATGCACCACTTGGTACCACTTGACTGCGGTTGCTTGAACTAAACGTCGCGTCGCAGCGCTCACTTTGTTAGCAACAATTGGGGTACGGACGACAACCATGGCAGTGATTAAGAAATCGTTCCCACGTTCACGCTTTTTAGAATACGCCCATCTTTGCACATCGTGCCTTTTCACGAGTTAAAGTCGCAGCACGTCGTGCCAAATGCCTTAGTACGCGGGACATCACGCAATGGAAATAACTGTTCTCCGCACCCGCTCGTCATCGCAGACGCACAGACATCATTCGCACTGATTGCTTACCTAATCGCACGGGAAACATGTGGTTGCATAAGATCGCCATGTGTCGCTTCCTTCTGCTTCGTCTCTCGATCGTCGGCCTTGCGCTCGCGACCCTCGAAGCGTTTGAAGAGATACGCGAAACAAAAGTCACCTTCCTCGAGAAGACTTCCCCGAAATCGGCTCAATACTCCGTTCATGAAACAACGACGCCCGCCTCGTTGTTAGAACCGGTCACCGCCAGTGACCGAGAGTCAAAATCATCGACCGTTGTCATTGAGACCCACCCTCGAAACGATTCCGATGTCTTTAAGCCCAGCCGGCATTTGGGTGAGATCGAGGAACCGGCCGTTCGATCGAGCCCTTTCAACAACCTGCAACACATGAGGTTCGACAACAACGTTCACCTGGACACGCAACGAGATCGGTTTCAGAGTATCGTTCAGAACGGATATCAGGGTATCTCCTCTAGTCTGGTAGATGAGGCGACGCGATCGAGCAGAATTAAATTTCAGGACGACAACGTGGCGTCAACGACGAACATCCGTCAGCCCTTCGATGATCGGCAGGCCGTTACGGATAGTTCGAGATCTCAGTACGAGGAAGGTACCGTCGGGCACGTGTTCGTCGATCAGACGCTCTTTCCGAGCGCCGAGAAGCCGGAGGTGCAGGACATGTTCGGGAAAACGACGACCGATTATCGGTCGACCGGTATTTACTACGATGCCTCGAGGTCACCGTACGTCGTCAGTTATTACGGTGATCAGCATCAAAATGCTTATCAGCCGACGTTGCAGGAGGCTGCGATCGAGATGTTGAAGAAGCCGGAGAATAACGGTGTCATGGTACTTCAGCAACACCAGTCAACTTACACGAGAAAGCGGAAGTTTCCCTATCCGTTTTATCAACCGACTGGCGAATACCAAGATGTACAGTATATGGAGGACCCACATTCGACTATGGTTTATCCGCGAGCAAGGAGGTAAGCTCATAAATGTGACATTGATATTTTTGCTCTAAAAAAAAAAAAAAAAAAAAAAAAAAAACAGCCATGAGAGAAGATAATGTTAAACCTTACTTTTAATGTTATTTTTAACGCTAAACTTATCCGTGTCGATCTCTAGGGATATTAACTTTTCTCTGCTCCTCAATATATAGTTTAACATTTGTATGTTAATTGCGTTATGTAAACGCGGCCAATCATATAAATATTTCTTCGGGTTTAATTAAGATATTACAATTTTTTAAATTGCATATTTGTTTTACGATGTGTGTATGCATGTTAAGAGAGAGAAAGAGAAAGAGAGGGAGAGAGAGAAAGAAAGGGAGAAAGGGAGAGAGAGAGAGAGAGAGAGAGAGAGAGAGAGAGAGAGGAGAGAGAGAGAGAGAGAGAGAGAGAGAGAGAGAGAGAGAGAGAGAGAGAGAGAGAGAGAGAGAGAGAGAAATGCAGGGAACATTATTTAATATCTATTAAATCTGCGTAAGGCAATAAATAAAAACTTTCTTCAACTGAATTTATATTATGATCATTATTTCGCATTTTAGTATGATTACTTTAATTTATATTTCCTCGAGCAAAAGATAGTGTAGTATACATTATATGATTACTTTAATTTACATTCCCTCGAGCAAAAGGTAGTGTAGTATACATTATATACGTGTCAAAATAACATTACACATGTGTTTTTAATTACATTATTTCTGATTATATTTTAATTCCTAGTTGTCTGATCTAATTTGCATTAAATATTTTGAGTCATTATGACTTTATAATTCAATTTATTGAAATAATTAAATGAAATCATCTTTTTATTATTTACTTAAAAACGTCACTCTTATTTCAAATATAAAATCGAAGTATATCATTCGCAGACCATTCCCTTGGAAGAAGATTATTCATCTGATTGGTACTATTCTGCCGCTGGGTCTGTTAATTGCGACGTTAAAGCCCACTGTCATACGGATCGACAACACAACGTAAGTCCCCTTACGTTTTGCTTAGCTTTTCTCGCCTTTAACATCCGTTTATATTTTTAATTAAGGACGAGACCTATTAGTCAGCCGAACATCGTTCTCTCGAAGTTCCGGCTTGCCGATCTGCCGGTCGAACACAAGCAGACACGCATACTCGATGATCAATTGACCGTTTGCGAGGATCGATCAGTCTGCGAATTGATCTTGGCCGGCGGTGAACCACAGTCCAATATCTTCCAGAATATGTTATGGAACTTGGCTACCAGGTAATCAAAACTTCAGACATGTTTTTATCTTTATATATGCCGACCGTGGAATGTTTGTGATAATTAAAATAAAAATACGCATTGTGTTTTTGTATCGACAGAACTCCGAACGATGTTGCTAAAAAAAACGGTCTCCATGATGTGTTCAGCGCAGTCAGGAAAAAAGACTGTACGATGATCAGTTGTTAATGACTGCCTAGGAAGCCTGAGAATCAGCATACACGCGATCTCTCCGCCGTGTCCGTTGATTTATGGTGTTAATGTTCGCACATTATGCAAATTTCACGGCTTTTTGCCGTGGAACAGCGAAAGTATAAAAATCGAGGAAACGTTATATTAAACCACATATAATATTATCGATTTACATACATGTAATAACTCTATCCATATAAGATGTGTTCAATTATATATAATACTATATTTATATATAATTGTATTAAGAGAGATTAACGTATAAATAATATCGATATTATTAGTTACATTATTAATTTACGTTATGAAAAACGTCTCATTTATTTTCACGATAGCATTCAGCTTTAATCATACATAAGGCAGCTTGTAGTTTAGCGATTCTTAATAAAAACGCATGATACCGTCAATATATAAAAATAATTTTTTTTCTGATCGTTTGTGTCGCGCAACGATTAATAAATCTTACTTTTACATATATGTATACAAATGATCTTTACACGCTCGGGACGCGAAAGTTTTCATAAAAATAACAAATGAAGGAAGAACGAACAGCGGGCTGGAGGAACGAAATGCCGAGGTGAGCAAGGAGGTATATGTTATTCGGAAATTCGTTCCGCCCGTGCATCCGTGCCGACCTCGTCCTCGCAAGTGAAAGTAGTCGCAGGGTATAAAAGTAGGTCGGCGTTATTCTATGGCCAGTCCGCTGCCCAAGAATTTACGGATGCAGCGGACTTTCGGACGACGAATAGGGGCTGACCAATTATCCCACACACCAGGCCGTACATTACCGCTGACAATAATTACAAGCGGCCGGAGCAGCAAGGAGGTACACCGCAAATTTTTAATTAACAAGCTGCCGGCGAGAGAAACAGGTTAAAATGGATAATTTGTAATGGCTTAACGTAATAACGCGCGCCTGCCATTCATTAGCGTTCGATATTTACGTTTCCTGAATGTGTTTTATTAATGTGTTTTATGAAAAATTGTATTATACATCTTATGTCTCTTGTGTTATACCAAATGTGTGTGTGTGTGTCTGATTTGTAACGCAATATTTTTTAACGAATGGATTTCTTTTGTCGAAAATCGCAATCAATTTTTCCTAAACAAATACGTGATATCTATTATTGCCAAATAATTGATACATAACAAAAGAAAGAAATGACTTAAAGAACAAATCGATTGGTAAGAGCTTCCCGGTAAAATAAACCTCGGGAGAGAGAACGAAACAATCGCATCCTTCAACTCAATTTTAAGTGTACTGTAATTTAAAACAGAAGAACGTTAATTTAGGACTTAGATATAAAGATGTGTAATGCTAATAACTAGAAAGTCGCAATAAATGACGATCTCTCTCGACATTTTCACTAAGGAAAGAAATGACACCGAATTAGCCAAAGAATCTGGGAAAATAATACGTTAGAAATAGAACACTGAAATTATTACTTCAATCTATATTTAATAAAAAAAAAAAGAATTCATTTAACGTGCCTGCGACAAGTAAATATGTACAATTCAGTTTATCGCAGGAAACGCAATATAAAATCACATTGTGACTTTTAATCACGCAAAATATTATATAACATATAGAACGTATTACAGTTTCTTGAACGGTATCCACATGACAGTACGTATTTGGAATGTCTTTCTTTCTTTTTTTTTTGTGGTCGCCCACCCGGAACTGTCAAGTGCATAATCATCGTTATTATTCGATTACTCCTGTCACTTAGGCTCTGCTATTTAATTAATGATCCTCGTACCACTTTATTATACACGTGACGCGCGCGGTACTCGTAGCGGCACCGAAAACGTCAGTTCGGAGTAAATAATGAAACGTTTTATTTCACGTCGATACATCATTTCGCGGCGAAAGTACGTTCGAGATGTCAAAGATGCGATAAGTATATCGATAAAGAGGATAATTGGCAATTAAGAGGGACGAGCGTGTACAGTAAAAGACGAATGCCGGAATAGGCTTCGAATTTCGGGTCGTCGCGGACAAATCAACGCGCTTCACCATTTTCACTTTAGGAATGCAAGAAAGCATCGAGACGGCGATAATCAGCCAACCTGTTCGGCGTCAAATCGATTAACGATTCATTCCGCTGAATGAATCCTTTGAACGCCACGAGGACCCTCGAGGACACTCTTACGGCAAAGAGGAGAAAGAAACGAATTATCTCAGCGTTGCGCTCCTAAAGATCTATTTTCTCGCGTATCCGCATCTATATGTGATACTCTATGGATTTATTTCACGTGCAATTAAGCGAAATTGGCGCGAGCATCACATCTTTTCGGATTTAGAGAGAAACCACTTATAGATGCAAAATTTGCTATTGGAATATAATTCTTTATGACATACACATTTTTTGCGTATTAAAATACATTTATGCACAAAGGAAGAATAGAAAACAGACACCTAAATTTTCGTTTTTATCGACTTATATATTGCTGCGGCAAATTAAACTCGTTTGAACGACCATTTGCGCGCTACATGCTATTATCCTTGATGGTAGAATCCGTTCTTCCACCGGACCATTTGTCATCTTGTCCTCGGCTGAAAATTTTCTCTACCAAACGAACTCTCCCGAAATATAACGTTTCTTCTTCGACATTAGCATTTCTCGCGTTGTTTGGTTTTGAACGAAACTCGAATGTCTCAAGGGTGATCAGGAGCAGCGATCCTTCCCCCTCAATAAATCTACGAATCTCGCTTGAATAAAAAAAAAAAAAAAATGAAATACAATACGCGAGGATACCGCACTCCTCCTCGAACACCACCTCGGTATCGAAAGTGAGCCACTTTTTGCGCCGGATTCTCTCTACTTCAAAGAGCGAGTCGTCGTTTCAAGCATAGTTGAGCAACGAGATCGCTCGTAAAACGGAAGAGCGCGCGCGCGTTTCCGCCGCCTTCGCGACAAACGTCCGAAACGTTCCGAGATTTCCGCCTCTTCGACACCTTTCCTTTCACGTCATCGAGGAAATTGTGCCAAAGGGGCGTCGCGTCCCCGCGTGATGCCCCCCCCCCCCTCGAACAAGACACAATGAGAGGAGACGATTATGTTCGCGTTCTGGAAAACGGACGCGAATAAATAAGCGCTCGCCTCGGTTTTTCCTCCGCATCCGCGTAAAAAGGGAGCCCTCCTTTTAACGGCATCGTGCGTAAAAAAAAAAACTTTCACCGTTTCTTCTCACGATCTGAATAGTTCTCTCTAATCCGCACCGCGAGGTCCGTTGATTAGAGGAGATTAGAGAAATATCGCCGATCGATCTCCATCACGATGAAAATGCAAAGTAAGTTTTTTTTTTCCCGGCGGATCCCGGACGCCTTTTTTAAACCGCCTTTGATCGTCTAATAATACGCATTTAAACGCGATTCATTTAAAACACATGATCCGTTTTCACTCGGCGATGTTAGCGCGACAATTTCACGCTATTTCTACTCGCGATCTAGCTCGGATAACGCGACGGGCAAAGACACGTCTTTCTCTCTTTCTCTCTCTCTCTCTCTCTCTTTGTGGAGAGATCGCTCACAAACAATTAAATCGTACAGTCGGCGAGCGAATAATTGTCGGGATGGCGATCTCGGCCACATTATGCGAAAATAATCTGTCACACTTAACACATATCGCGTACAAGCCGCGTCCCTCATAGTGTGTACCAGAAGATCAGTATAACAAAAAAGGAGCATTACTTTTATTGAATTCTAACTTTGTTTCCTCACATAGAGAAAAATTCAATCAAAATGGATCAAAGGGAAATTTGAAGAATTTTAAAAGATCCAATTTAAAATATATTTGCGCTGAAAAAAGAATGTCGAAGTATTGGAAAATATATTTCTGTATATAGATATTTTATAAAATATATCTCATTTAAAGAGATAACATATCCAACGTGTGTAAAAATAAATAATTTATTTGCTAGAAATAAATTTTTTATTTTGCCCATCAATTAATTTAATCAATTAATTAAAAAAAATGAGTTCTATTTTATAGAAATGTATATTTCGTTTTCGCAAATAAATTTTTTTTATGATAAATAAATATCAAAGAAAACGTTACAAGACATATTTGGTTCTCAGTACTTCGACATTTTTTTGTCAATATAAGGGAAACAAATTATGTGTTTTCTCGTGCTTGCACGCCGCGCGAACTCAACTTCGTTGGAATCTCATCTCTCGATATTTTCAGCATTAAATAACACCATAATCAGTCTCAGTTTCGCTTTTAATAAGAGAGAAACTTTGTATAAAGTATGGAATATTAACTGACATCGTTATATAAATTTTGTGGAGTATCCTGCCATGGCACGCTCAGCTTTCTACGATTTTACACTTGAACCTAGCCCGACATTGCCAGATAGAAGATAAATATCACATACGATTACACACCATCGCGACATGCGAGCCATCGTCGTTTATCACGAGCGGCTCCCGTCTTCCTCGTTGCGTTAAACCGCACGATGCAAGGCTCCTTTTAATATCAGTAAGTTTCACCGTGGCGCGCGGCGCGGCGGAAGTGATGCGGCTCGCATTGTGAAAGCGCATATCGCGGATAATATATGCGGATGGCGAGCTTATTTCCACGGATGATCATGCATTAAGGATTGCCGCCATAATTCTCGCGATATTCGACTAAATTCTTCTTACAAACTATTAGATCAATACGATTTTTTTATATGAAGAAGATATTACACTATAAATTTTAAGAAAAATTTCTCTTTGTAACAATTTCTCTTTGTTGTTTAGAGACTGGTAAAAAGCTGAGATGTAATAGAATTTATTGTTATAGAAACTGACAATTAGCTAAAACGTATTTGTATAGATTGTAAAAATTTTTATCATTTTATTATTTTAAAAAATATTATAAACATATAAACATGTATTTTATCTAATTTTTTAGATGTAATAAAGTTACCATTAAAACAAACGTTTAAGAAAAAAAATTTATTCATTAAATGTAAAATTGAAAATTCCATCTTGTGATTAATGCACAATTTATTATAATTACCAGGATTTTAGTGACGCATAGTATTTATTTATAATTGTAAATGAAAGTACTATTGATTGTATTATAAATTTTTGTCGTAGTAAGTGTAGGACGCTTGTGACAATGATGCGTGGGCTCATCCTCGAGGTATGTCAAGGAAAACGAGTGTGCCGAACAATATTGGAAAACGTCGTGAAGGCCTTTCTGCATCGTACCATACGCGTAGGATACATACATACAACGTGTTCACAATACCGAATGATCTTGCTGATGGCGGGCGCAGCTTGATACCCCGAGGACGCGGGAGCTCCTCTTGAAAGTCGAGAACAAGATAGGAATTAAGGAAACATTTGTACGCGCGCGCGATCCGTATGATCCGGTTGGCGATCCGATCAGCAAAGAAATGAATGCCGAAGAGATGTTTCGCGATTTCAAGTTTCTTCAGAATACTTGTGTTGCGTTCTAAAATCCAGGATTAAAAAGAGTCCCACGTTTTACTGTTAAGGTCATATAATCTGCAAATGTCCAGTTTTTTTTTTAAAGACGAAGGATATAATTTATAGAGATCTTGTGCAAGTTTTTAGATAGTCAAGCGTTTTAACGACTAGGAGATTTTTTATTAATTAATGAGCTGTAAACCTGCCGATTAATTTATTAACTATGTTAAAGCTAATAAATAACTTTTTATAGCGGATGCATTTAATAATATAATTTTATTATTATTTTAACTAAATAATTGCTTTTTGTAATTACTTCTCCATCGCTTTATAAAATCATTACTTATAATGACCAAAAACACAAAAAAACTTTTTAATAATTAGTTATTATGTAATCTCTTATTAAAAACTTGTAATACAAACTTTATTGGTATTAATTATTAAACTTAAATCTTTTTACATATTAATTATTATTTTAATTATTATAATTATCATTTTTATTAACCTTCTGCAGCTTCTGCCTTAAATACGGATATATACAAAAAATAAAAAGAACTTTTTATATATTATAATTGTATAATAACATCCCTAAATGTTAAAAGAGTATTCTAGTCAAATTTTTATAAGATATTTTATAAGACATAAAAATTCTTTACAAATATAATCATTTGTCTGATAAATAGTCTGATTAAACAGCGAAAAGCAAGATAATCTACAAAGGATATTAAAATAATAATTTATAGATAAACATAAAAAGATATTAAACACATATACAGACGATTGAATTTAATGAATACACTTACTTTTTCTTCGTACCGTTAGATTGTAATCTACTGCTGCAGAGCTAACTCGATAATAGTTTTACGAAGACAGAATGAGCATTTATGAAGTGTGAAATTGGATTTTAAAAGAAGGCAATTAACAATCCCCGCCGACCATCGACGTTTAAGATACAACGAAAGTGGTACGTCTAATTTACAAGTCACCGGGCGAAAACAAATTGAAATTTATCGGCGCGCCCGGATCACTTTGCTTTTGAAAAAGGATTAACCGGCAGTCGTCTCGTATTCCAAATTGTTTATATTAGATTTCCATAACAGGCACGCCGAAAGCCGGATGTTGACCCTTCGGAACTGAAAAGAGAAACTCGTTACATGATCTCTACATGGATCACAACCGAGACTTCTCTCTCTTCGCTCACATCAAGATGAACTTTCCACCTGCCAAGAGGCAATAAAACAATGACACTGAAACAAACATATAAATCACATCATGATACAGTTTATAGTTTTTGACAACAATTATCAGTAAATGTGTGTACAAATCTTTTTATCCAATCTTCATTTTTAATATTGAAATCTATTTCTATATCTGTCTGTTTAAACGTGTTTCATAGAAGCCAATATTGATGCGCACTAAATCACGTGCTCACGATTACGATTTCCGGAGAAAAACGAAATAAAAGTTCTCATGACCGTAGGTGATGGAGAGGGATTTAATGCACGTGCAATTTATTCGACTGCGATAATACGCTGTATTAGTCACGTGCTGTATTCAAGAGAACTGCAATTTCTCTCTTTCTCCTCTCGCGTTTATGCGTTACTATGGGCCACACTTACCTACTGATCCATATTACTCAAGCGGCAGTATTCAAACCATCGTAAGAAATTTAAAGGTTTAAATCTTTTGGGAAATCTGTCAATTTTTGTAATGTTGAAATACCTTAATATTAAATCCATATATTTATGTATGTGTGATAGATCTTGAAAAACTCAGTGTAGTTATACTAAATGAAATTAGTAAGGAATCTATTTATCAAACAAATTATTTTTAATGATTCTTTTTTAATCTTCTGTCTTCTTTATTCTAATTGTTTTTATCTTTCAATTACAGTCTTATCTATCTTGTTTTTTTGATTTTTCTGATATTAATATCTTTATTTTTAGTAATGTTTTTCTTATCTCTTATTTTTTTTAATTTTTTATATTTATTGTTCTGTTGCATAATGTGTGAAATATTAAAATATGATAGTAAATACTCATATCAGTGAGAGAGAAAGAGAGAGAATAATGCAATAAAAAATAATAAAAATTTTTGATTGATTATGTTATATCATAATTATATTGTATGTACATATACATATATATGTATATATATTTTTTTAATAGTAGAACAATCATAAACATGAAACAAATGACAAGTGCTAACAAATAACGAGTTATTGTTCTCGTGTACTAATTAATTTTTAAAAGTAACATAGTTATGAATAATTTAGTACAAAATTAAATGTATACAAATGGCAGATAAAATATTTTGCTGTTTCTTCTCGCTATTACTTGCCCAGAATCTCTAAAAAAGTGAAAGTAAATTCTTTGAAATATTTATACCTTTATATTTCTTAATTCTACAGAGATTACTTTGTCCCGTATTATTTCGAAATAACTGTACGTATATTTCAACGTATCATTATAACACATATTTATTAAATGCAAATAATTTTAAAATTTAATTTTAATAGTTCTACATTACAAGCCGAATGTAATTCATTCGTAATTATTAAAACTATATGTTACATAATTTATATTGAAAAAAATCGTTTAAAGAAATAACAAAAATAAATAACACACAGCGATAATAAAACATTAATAATATTTCGATATGTATACGCATTATTCCGAAGATCCTTCAAGTGTGTGGACAAGAAGAATCGACTATCGATTAAAAGCAAAAGAGATCAAAGAGATTTCATCAGCGGAGGAACACGTGATACTTGCGGCCCGCGGCCAGAATAGGACGTTACACAGGTGTGCATCGTCGTCGTCGTTGTCATTTAACCGATCGACTTTCACTGGCGGGTCTCTGAACTCGCTGCCGGCCTCTCACGAAGAACGTCTCTTCCGGTTCGTCCCGAACCGGCCCCTCGTTCGTGAACTTGAAAATTAAACCGGCTGCCGCCGAAGTTTTCGCGCGTCTCCGGAATCCCGTTGATAAAGATCTGTGCCCGATAATTAAAATCTTTGCTTGCACAAGGTAGAGAGACCACGTATGGCGGAACAATGGTACGACGAAATGTGTATGAAAATGCAATAAAACTACTGCTCTGTGTGACTTTTCTGACGAGTCATTTTCAACGCGGCGGAAAAGAACAATTATGTTTGACATGATTTATTTAATTCATAAGTAGGCAACAGAGAACAATACAATATCTCCGAAATTTTTGCACTTATGCACTTTATGATTTCTAAGAGACAAGTATCACGAAAAAATAAAAAATACACTAAATGCAAATGAGATATTAAACAGATATGACAGAAGCGTTTGAAACTGCGAAACAGATTAATGTAAATGTTGCCATAAAATATCATTGTGAATTTCTACTCTTTTGTTTTTAATTTATCCGTGGAAAGTGTAGAATATATTCGGAATAAGATATTAATTTAGAGAAACGAATCTTTGCCAATAACAGCCACTGGAGAACGTGGTAACATCTTCATCCGCATATATTCATACTTTGAAAATTAAATAAAGACATTTCAACGTTATTTACATTAAAAATTTCTATCTATATTTTATAAAATTATTAATTTCTTTCCATAATCAATTTAATTTAATTAATATTTGTTTATTTAAAAAGAAAGAAGATAAATTTGTAAAGATCTACAAATTCAAAAAATCAAAGAATTTATAAAATCTAAGATTTTTTTATAATTCTTAAAAATATTGCTATATAAAATTTTCGTATTTTGAAAATCTTAAAATTATATCCGAAATCAGATCTGAAAATACAAGATGAAAGCGGTGCAAAATTAAGAAATAAAGAACAAAATATGAGAACTGAGAAAGTATAAACAGGAGAGGAAACCGGAGATAAAGATATAATGACTTGGTTCAATCGTCGTCCTGAATGTGCAAATTCTTCTTGGTCGGATAATTGGAACAAACGGAAGTAACGCATTATTGCTGAAAATTAATTTTGCCACAGCATAAATAAAAAATTACTTTAATATGCAGAGGTATGCAAAAGATTTTTCATTTTTAATGACACGTATTTCTATACATTATATTTCTCTTCATCTCTCTCTCTCTCTCTCTCTCTCTCTCTCTCTCTCTCTCTCTCTCTCTCTCTCTCTCTCTCCGATAGCTTTGGTACCACCTAGTCACTTAATTTTATAATTATGTTTTTTAAATTTTATTCTTCAATTTTGTGCAATTTGTTTAGTTTTTAATTGTTTGTGTTCTATGTTATCATTTTTTATTTTTATATTATTCTTGTCATTTTATTGCTTACTTTTTTCTGTATTAGTGTTGTATTATCTTTCTCGTTTATGAAAAGCTTATCCTAGAATGTCAATAATTGCTGTTTATCTGCCCTTTTCTCTCTCTCTCTTTCTATTCTTTTTTAATCAATAAAATATTTTCAGTAACTTATATAAATGTTCTTCTAAAAAAGTTGTTCATGCGACATAATGAATTTTGTTTTTGCTAAACAGTATCTTTGACATTTAAACTGAGATCTCAGATTTGCATAGAAACTACAAATTAAATACAGGTCCTCTTTCTCATATTTTTGGCACACAAAAAATGAAAGACGAACATATCTCAAATGGCTGAAAGAAACTCTGAAAAAGAATTCTCTGAAGAGAAGACTGCTTTTTTTCTTAAATACGGCATAGTTTTCTCTTCCATTTAACACTTGCCACACTTAAATCGTGTACAGAAACATCTTCAGTGGCACGTGCCTTCCTTCTTCCGCTTTTGCAAATAAATCATAAAATATGTAAAGGTAAAAAAAAGAATTATTTTCCTTTCGGAAAGATTAACGCTTATCATTTGTGTAATACGTACTAATAAAAATTAACAACGTAATACTATCAGTAATTTGAGTTCTCCCGACTGTCTCCCCTCAGGGATGACGAACGATAAGAGAAGAATCAGCCTTCTCTCTACCCTTCCTCCGGAAGGGTTAAGCACGGACGTCTCACGTGGCTACGGAAGAAGAAGACGGAGGCGGGCGCGCGAGAAGTAGGTCGGAGAGAAGTCTCGCTCATACGTTGATCGGGCGCACGAGGAGCCGCCGGCCGAGCGGCTCCGTCAGTCTCGCGAAGATATTCCGGGAGTCAACAGGTGCGATAGGAGCCAGGGAGCACTCCAGTAAGAGAGCCCCTTCTTCCTCTTTTCTCACGTCACTTTCGTCACGCTTGTCTGAAGGAACCGGAGCGGAGATACGCGCTAGACGTTTCCTAATTCACGACGACGACGACAGTCGGTGACAGTTGCATATCATGCAGTCCTGAAGAAAGTATCTTCGTTTTTCCCCCCGCGGATCTCGCGCATCTCTCTCCGCGCCGCCTTGTACTTCTCATTTATCACAGAGACTGCGAGAAAATCCAGGAAACATGGCGACGATGAGAAGATACCAGGTAAATATTTTTTTCTTTTTTTCTTTTTTCTTTATTTTTATTGTTTAAGTATACGTGTGACGCGCATCTTGAGTTTTGGATGACGTGATTTTGGTAGAAAGTTTTGTGAATCCCACCGATGCGCGTTTTGAAGAGTTGTTAAACGGGACGTAACTTGGAAGAGTGGCAAAAGTGTCTTTTTTTTTTACTTTTCAATAGGGAAATTATTAATTTACTGAGAAATCCGTGTCTCGCGAAATATTTCAAATTATACGCAACATCTACATTAGAAAAATCGTTTCTTCGGGCAAAAGTACACTGGAAAAAAAAATAAATATATATATATATATATATATATATTCAATAAGATATGTAGTTGCGGGCTGCCAACTACAGATATACTCAATACAATAATATATGCATATGCTATTGCAGTATCAACACTGTACTTGCATTAATAGCAAATATTATTGTATTGAGTATTTTATGTAGTTGGCAGCCCGCAATTACATATGTTATTGGCTATATTGCTTTTTTTTATGTGTAAACATTTTTTCATTGCTATGACAACCAGGTATGATTTTATTGCCCCCTTTTTTAAATAGTCGACAACTTTTTCTAGAATTAGAACATAATAATCTCACCTGCTGAAACTCTTATGAATGAGACACCAAAAAGACCACACGATTAATAAGTTCGTAAACAACGTGCGGATAGGCCGTCGGTTCCGTTGGTTACGTAAATGTATATACGCGGCTTATCTCCGCTCGTGATCGGCGCTATAACAAACCGTGAACGATACCGCACGGTAGATCGCAGGTTAATCTCGATCATCTCACGCATGCCCGCGCTTAATCGATCGGCACGCGTGACGAAATCCGATCTCGACGATCGGCGTTGGAGCGCGGGCGGTTTCCAGACGAATGAACGCGGCGGTCATTGGGATAAAAACTAGATCTAGGCTTAATTGCCGTGCAATTAATGTCGACCCGTGGATTTTCTGGAGCGGAAACCACGAGTGACATGCATCAGTGTGCCATGCGTATCGTTGCCGCTGCGTATTTTGACCTCGCTTTAACGCGTAGCGTTAACTGACCGGGATCCCTTTTGTGTCTCGCACAAAATGAAATTCGATTCTTCCGATGGAAGGATAGAAGACTATTTTTCATTGGAAAATAAGTAAATAACAATTAATTAATTATTAAATTCTTTGAACTTTAGTACATAAGGTCTTAGATTTAAATAAAGAGATATACAAAGAGACGTATACAAATAGAGAATCATACAAGTATAAAATTTTGTAATTAAATAAAATTAAAAAAACGTATACGTTTAATAGCTAGAGGAATAATCTAGAATATATTAATTATTAAATTTAAGAATTTTCTAGTTGCGACAAAATATAAATATAATTATTGATTGGATTCCGATTTTACAATATCCTGGTAAAGTTCTAAATTATTTCAAATGTATAATTTTGAAACTGTAACTTAACTTTTATTTTTAAAGTGTTCCCACTATTCAATTAATTTCAATCAATTAAATTTTAATCCTTACATAAGTATATGAGGTGAGTGAATAAATAACCGTTGCTATGGAAATTAACACAATTACAAAGAAAACACTTCGTCGACCATATCGATATCAGACAATAGTTGACAATCGTCTATCGAAAGTCATCGGGATGGAAAAAGTGGATCGTCTCGCGTATTCCCCGTTGACGTCGTAAATGTACGACACGCGCCGGCCCGGCCGTTAGACGAGTTCACGCACACGCGTGTTTCGCGCAAAATGTGCACGGGGAAAGCATGTCGTTCCATTTCACTTGCCGGTGGAGCACGCTCGGTCCAGAGCAACCTTTCACGATTTTATTTCATTTTATCCGCTTTTTACGCGTACGCGATTAGAAAGTATTTTTTTTCCGCTGTAACACACGTCAAACACTTCAAGTGCACGTACTTCAACGGCCGGATGTCCGGAGGTTTTCTCATTAACGAGGACTTTGAGTTGATTTCTAAAGATTCCACACTAAATAACGGCGCTCTTCAACGATATGGGACTAATTTATTAATTAACCGGCGCAAATGTATTAATTAACCGGCGAATATAACGCCGTAACCATCGATCCCCGAGAAAGTATCTCTCTACTGTCAATTTTGTGATCTACATATTCGCGTTTCTTCCGTTACGCTTCCGTCACCTAGTTTCGGGATACACGTCGAGATGATATTTTATAATTCGCACGATGAGTCGGTTGCAAATTTACGGAGCAATCGCGCGCGGATTGTCAGCTGCGCGTAATTCCAATCAGGGATAATCGTCACGTTTGATAATAGAAAGTAACCCGCGCCGGTCGGTTACTACATTGCTATTTTCTAATGCCGAGAAAGAATGCCGGCAATCTCACAACGGGCTATTAAATTTCTCTCGTCGCCGAACCGCTGGAGCGTTGCGCCGATCCGATGACTCGACCGATTCATCCGTTACGAATATAAATCGACGATGCGCCGACGAGAGATGCGAGCTGAGAGCCGCGCAGATAAATATTTGCCGGTGTATATTCATTCGCGAATGTAAGCGCGCAGGCGAACTCCGGATTTCTAGGGACTCGTAAGGCCGACTTTCGAAAACCTTTTTAAAACTCATTTCGCATTCCGGTCGTCTCCGTTTGTTCTTCAATTGTCGCGAAGCGCAATCATGCATGTACGAAACATCAAATGCTCTCGCGAAAAAATTACGGTGCATAGGTCTCTGATTATGGTAAGTGTCGCGCCGGTGAAAATTATCGAATTGAAGTCGATCGTAAATTGATCAATTAAATTCTACAAGTTTGCACAGATTTAATATAGTCCAGACAAAAGATATAAACAAAAGATTTGTTCGATTAATTCAAAAGTAAAAAAAAAATTATTTGGTTCAAATTTTTCGGACAATTCGATTTTAAGCAATGATCGATCCGTATATTGATTTGTTATATCTAAAGTTTGGGTAATTTGAACGGCAAAGAAGATTAAAAACACAGTGTGCATTCAAAACAAAAGAACAGATTTTCACGAGTCTTTTTTCTCTACACTAATCCTTTCTAAAAAAGGGTAGGGCATCGATACTCGCATCTCTCAAAGTATTGTTGTCGCTTTTCCGCGATGCCGATTGGTTCTCTCGTTGCGCTTACTTCGTGTTGCGAGAGTAATCATTGCGATTGAATTTTGACAGCTGTCAAATTTGTATAAATGGTTATCTATACCGGAAGAGACGGGGAGAGACGGGGAGAGACCGGGAGAGACCGGGAGAGACGGGGAGAGACCGGGAGAGACGGGGAGAGACCGGGAGAGACGGGGAGAGACGAGGAGAGACCGGGAGAGACGGGGAGAGACCGGGAGAGACGGGTAAAGACGAAGAGAGACGGGGAAAAACCGGGAGAGACGGGGAGAGACGGGAAAAGACCGGGAGAGACCGGGAGAGACGGGGAGAGACCGGGAGAGACGGGGAGAAACGAGGAGAGACCGGGAGAGACGGGGAGAGACCGGGAGAGACGGGTAAAGACGAAGAGAGACGGGGAAAAACCGGGAGAGACGGGGAGAGACGGGAAAAGACCGGGAGAGACCGGGAGAGACGGAAAGAGACTGGGAGAGACGGGGAGAGATCGGGAGAGACGGGGAGAGACCGGGAGAGACGGGGAGAGATCGGGAGAGTTCTAGTATTTTAAAAAATTTAGGTTTGAATTATAATAATCTCGAACTTTTTTTAGCAGCAAGTTTCAACAGTTCAAACATACTTTTGATTCAAAAGATTCGAATTATTATTATTGGATCACCGAATACTAAATTCTAAAGTAACCTTTCTCATCATGTTTTTTTTTTCTAAATTTTATTCACATTACATTAATCAAAAAACAAGTTTTAATAATAATCCTACTGCAATTTGGCATTACTGATCTCGAATAATCAATTCAACACAATCGGCATTTCCTATTAAATAAAATTTTTATTAAATGTTAACATAAAAATTATAATTTGACACATCTCTCAAGAATTGTGTATAATGAATTTTATACCGTGCAATTTAATTTTATTTTAGATTACTTTTCTTCTGCTTTTTGTGGCTGTGACACTTGACACATGTCATGGAGAGTTACCTAAACCAAGCTATACCAGAACGATGTTGAAGGTCTCTCGAAGTCTTCCGGGTGAAACGGAAGAGTTGAAAGTGCGAACGAGCGAAGGCAACCTGGCCACTTTAATTGTCAAACGACGAGATAAATCATCGCCTGCCAACGATTCGAAGCTTTCGCCAAAACCTGCTCTAGAAGAAGCGAATTTTACCATAGAAAATAAAAGAAATTTTTCAATAAATGCGCAAAATGAATCGACGCTTAACGATGAGAGGAACGAAGCTAAAAGGAAGGACGAGGTTCGTAGACTCGAGAAGGCACAAGTAGAACAGATCAGGGCGACGTTCTTAAAATCTTCGGAATTAAAAAGTGAAAAACCGAACGTCGATCAAATTAATAAGAAATCGGCATCTGATAGAAGTGATCAATCTATCGGTGTAATCGATTATGGGAGTTGGACGCCAGTGGACGCGGACGGAAGGGCTTTGAAGCAAGAGGAATCGGAAGAAGAGGAGGAGTATCGAAATTGGAAACCGTTGCAGACGAATCTAGAGAGCGCCGTCGAAGAAAAAACGAACTACGACAAGTTGGGTGAGGCTAGATTCGGCAGCGGTGTCCTATTCGCCAAGAACCTCCAAGACCGAGCTCAGAGAAACTTCGAGCTTAATAATCAAAATGTGGCAAACGAAGGAACGCTTCATTATATGTATATACCTCATATAACGTCCACGAGGACGAATATTGGTGCCAACCTGTTGAAAAATCGAGATGGTAAGGCCGTGCCTCCGGAAGTGATTGTTCGATCGGAGATCAATGTGAAAACTACGCCGAAGAGATCGCCCATGTCACTAGACATCGACGGTACGCCGATAATTCATGGTACGAGAATGCCCGACGAACCGATCGACGAGATGCAGACCTGGCGAAACGCTCGAGTTATCAACAACAAGCTAATAACTCCCGAGAGCACCCTGATGATTAGTACGGTGCCTCCTGTTGAGCCTTTCGATGATAACGTGGAGAAGAGGCAGAAGTTTGAAAAGTTCTTTAAGGATGTTAATCGAAGGTAAAGATAAATACAATTTATAGAAAACTAGTCAAGTGCTTAAGAATTAACAAAGAAATTTTAAGTGAATAACTCTCTTATCAATATATTAATTTATTTTTTCAATTTTTTTCGATATTTAGTTTTTTTTTTTGAAATTGTATTACAATGATCAATACACTTCTATTTTTAAAAGTATAATCACAGATTGAAAATTGACTGGTACATTCTTTAAAAACCGCAAGAAAACTAAACAAGAACTACTTAAATAATTATTTAGTAGCTACATAAATAAGGATTTATCAATTATAACTATTTATTACATCTATTACTAGGAAGTGAAAGTTTTTGACAGAATCTCCCAATCAAACACTGATGTTCTAAGATTAATTGTATAGATCCACGTTAGATACACTGTAAAAAATTTTTTGTAAAATTACAACTATAATAGTGGGTAATTTTGAGACCAACTATAATAGTTGTAAATTTTGTAATATACAAGTAAAAATAATTTAATATGTCATAAATTTGTTTACGGTGTATACAAAAGTATAAAAAACAAATTGCGAAATTCATATACAAAATTACATACACATAAAAATTTACAATTATTACAGTTGATCTCAAAAAATTACCTGCTATTATAACTGTAATTTTACAAAAATCTTTTACAGTGTATATATGATAATTCCCGCAGTTTTCTAATTTTGTTTTATGCCATTCAGGTACGGACGCAATTATGACGAAGAAGCCCGCAACGTGTACTTCGAGTGGGACCCGAGGAATTACAAAAATGAAGCCTTGAAAGCCGAGATCTACGAGCCACGTAATGACCATTATCGCGCGAGTATTCATAAGAGGATGCTGCATCCGGACGCCGTCGCGAACTATCCAATTTCTCAACGTTACACCCCCGAGAGCCAGACCATCGCCCCGGTGGCGCTGAAGACCGGCGCCCGCGCGCCGGTTCTCCAGTACGCTCATCCGGAGTTGGGCGTGCAACCGGCCAAGATCCTGAAGAACGAGAAACGCCGTCCGGACAATTTCCCGGAGAGCCAACATTCATTCACCGAGCAGCGTCACAAGAAGAAGTACGTGCTGAACAATAAGAACATCGTGGACAGTTATACCACGAAGAACTATTATCCGAATCAGCATTTTTATGGTTTGAAGCGACCGTACGAGCCGCCCTTCTGGGTGAAAATCTCGGAAAATCTGAAGAATCAATTCTCCACCGGAGTAGAGAGGGTCTCGCAGTTCACCAGGCCGGTGATCGACCCTTTGGTGGAGGCCACTCACAAGATTTCCCAGAATCTCGGTCTGTCCAAGGGCAAGGAGGCTCAGGACAAGATTGACACGGTCGCGACGGGTACCAGTATCCTGATACCGGCTCTAGGCCTCGTCGCATCCGGTGCCGCGCTCGGCATAGGCGCCGTAGCGGTCGGCCGGTATCTCGACGTCAACGTTCTGAAGCGATCGAACGTGGACGACGCTGATCTGGAGCACAAGCGTGCCTTGGAAGTCGGGGGTTACTTAGGTACGATCGAGGACGAGAGTCTGAGATCGAACGAGGCGACGCCGCAGACCCTGTACGTTCTACAGAACGTGCCTCAAGGCGACAAAATGGGAAACGAGGGTACGAACTCGGCGGAAAGCGACGGGGTCTTCTTGGTTTTGGAGGAGGACAAGCGAAACGCCGAGAGAATTGAGAATCGAGAAAGTAAACAGGTGGTGGACGAGGCTGAGTACGTGGAAACCAACAAACGTAGAAGGAGAAGTCTCGACTACCTAGATATCTTCAAGACGGACGTGGACATGAAGAATTTGATCCGCAGCAAGCGTTTCCAGAGGAAAGGAGCTGATTCCATCAGCGATATCGTGGAAATCGATCTACCTGCTGGTTCAGATCGTATCGGCATCACCGAATTCTTGATTCCGAAGAAGAACCATGAGAAACATTTGAGTCAAAATGCTATTTTAATTGTCGAAGACAACTTAAAGATTCCGTCGGAAAATCTTCGAGCGGATACATCGAATCAGAATGTAAACGTCGTGAAGATGATCGGTGATAGTTCATCGAATGCGGCCACGATAAACGAAAATAATGAACAGCGAGAAAGAAAGGGGGCCGAGAGTGCTCTTTTCGTGTTGGACAGAGCGCAAGTTCTCGGAGGCAGTCTCGAGAAGGAAACGGTAAACCGAAGACGAAAGCGAAGCGTCGAAAGTGACCAGGAGCTTCTGGACGCGTTGCAGAATCTGGAGAATGCGGAAGTGGCGGAAATCGCTCACATACCGGGCGATTGGACGAACACGCCCTGCGCGAAGAGGATATTTTGTGACACGATGATCCAAAGAGGCTCCGATGCCTCAGTGCTCATGGAGAAAAAGATGGCGGCGTTATTAAGACTGTGAGTACCTTTAATCTACACACTCTTTTTTATTTGTAAAAAAAATAGAAACACCCTTTTTTTTACTATCTTACATTCGAAAATCGCTGATTAAAAACGTAATTATTGTAATCAGATGGATATGGCTTATGTAAATTTAATTTATTTAAAATTGAAAAAATTTGGATGGAATAAAAAATTATTATAGTTGTGTCTTTTACATTTCCAATTATAAATAATAATTTTTTTTGTTAGTTACTTGTTCGTTTGGTTCCAAAATTTTTCTATTTTTATTTCTTTTTTTATTAGCATAATTTTACTTTTAAAATAGTATAAATAGTATATTATTTAATATATATTACTTTAAAAGTAAAATTATCAATGATGCTGTGATTGTAATATTACATCAAAGCACAACTTATTAAAAAATGTTGTAACTATAACATAATCGTTTATTTCTTCATTGTTATTTATAAAATAACTCGTAACTCTGCAAGTATATGCGAGTATTGCACTTATATGCTCGATTTATTGACGTTGCGATCGTATTATTTCTTGGTAATGGAAACTCGAGCTACAATAAAACGATCGCATCGATTCTCCCCGTGTTCTCGTGAAATCGAACAAGCCGAACTATCAGGCATTCGAAGCGTCAACGAGACTCCGATAACAGCCAGTCGAACGGAACTATAGCCCGAGCCGTGGATAACTTTCTTCCAGCTTTCGCCGACGACGTCCTACTGACTGATTCGACTTTTACCTCTTAGCACAGTTTCACTGTGTGCGCACGCGCTGCGCCCTGTCCGTTATCGTGCTGACCGTGTGCGATAGAAAAAAAAAAAGATTGGCAAGAGAGAAAGAGAAAGACTTCAAACACGTTATCGAAAACAAAAGAAAAGGGGAGATAAAGAGAAAACTCGCGTGCAGCCAATGTGATAATTTACTTACTTCGTCGCGTTCGCGACTCTCCTCCCAGTTCTTCTTAATTGTGAATAATAATTGTTTCTCTGATCGCTTTCCGATACGGTTTAATTATAGTAGCTAATCAAAATGTGATAATTCATTTTGTTTGAAATTCACCGCTGTTAAAAATATTTATTCGTAATTATGTACATAATAAGTTAGTATACTTTTCTACTTATATCATTCCATATATAGTCGGGATCTGTGTTTCAGTTTCAGGTCTGTGCGTCTTTTATTTTTGAAAATAATTTGTAAATAATTTGTAGAATTCGAAGAACTTCGAGAAAGTTTCATTGAGGAAGATTATCCGAATGAATATCGTACAAGAGAGCTCAAGTTCTCGCGATTAATTTCAATGATATTACGTATTCGTTATCCATAATGTTAATGACAAATATGGCATTTCCTGTACCAACAGCATGTGAAACACACGCCATTATTCAATTCGATTCATCGCAAACGCGTGCATCCATATACCGATGAGAGAGCGGCATTATATCATGTACTATGTTGTAATGCATACTATCCCCGATAGCAAGCAGTTCTCACATACGTGACGAGAATTTGCGGGACAAACCGCATTTCTAAAAATAGCGGGAATTGCAGTGTTCGATGAAAGAAGGACAATATTGCTTCCTTCGTCAGCTTTCTGATCACGATTACGTGTGTGCTTTAAAAGTTTTTTAATTTCTATGAAACAAGCCTCTTTCTTCCAATTTTGTACGTTCGCCAATTATGTAATTGATAAATATTAAATAAAAATAGTATAAATATTAAAAAATTTTAATTAAAATTTTATTTAAAAAATTATGATTCTTATGTCTTTACTTGCACTTAGTTGAAAAATAACATTCATTGCGTTTGGATTCTGAAAGTAGACAATTAAATTTTATCCTACATAATTATAACGAATTATAATTCATAAATACTTAATTAGTTTCTAATTTAGCATACAAGTACAGATACCTCTAAATCAGCTTGTATATCTCGAGGCAGCGCGCCCTAAAGAAAGCGAGTTAATTGGAGCGAGCGATCGTTCCGTGGAAAACACGGTGAGAAGATTAAAAGATTCGCAATCTAGTGCACACCTAATTAGTAATTAACTGCGTGCGGTGTTCGGTCATTTGTCGAAGTGTGTCTCCGACTTTCTAATAGTTCGCTATTCTACACTAATCGACATTCGCGCATACTTACAGAATCCAACCTGGAGCTGCCGTACAAGTGTCCAGTCACTTCGAGGAGGTCATGGACGCCGTCAGGAGACACGATTGTTCTCGCTTCCTGTGCCCACAGGCGAGACCCGGCAACGTCTTCCTTTAGACACGTCTCAGTAGTTCTCAAATTGCATCATCGACTCTCCTCCCATATAAGTTGGCGCTTTTAACTGTAGTTAAGTTTTTCTGAAACAAAAAAAAAAGCATTTTGTTACATTTACATTTGGGTTCGCAAAAAACCTTTTTCCCTTTTTTATGCTGGATTAAAAACTACTGTTGCATCAACATATTTTGTTAAGATAATTATCTCGACGAGCTATGTCAACAAGAAATCAAGAACGCTGCTGAAAATCTTATATAAGATTGCGCGAACTCCTCAGCAGCGTCCAACAGCTAACTAAATAACAAAGAAACGAACATAAAACATTTCATATAAAATTAGTTTAAACGTTACTCAAACATGTCGATGCTTAGAAATGCTAATAACAAATAAAAAATTAATGCCCTTTCCCAAGGCTTGCCGAATATATTAAATTCATGTGGTATACGAAATATTTTTTAATTAATAAAAATTTACGATTTGCGTGATTGTAATTAATTGCATCTGAAATCTTCAACGTTACATTCAAGAAAATATTATGTTAATTTGTGTTTGCAATTATTTTGCAAACACGTTTTCGTCAAATGCGTTGAGTCAACGCCAAGCCAAAACTGTACATACTTGCCATCGAGGCAATTTTATTTAATATATATTCATATTTGTCATTTAGATAATTAAGTATAGAATTTAAGAGAGAGAATGTAAGCTCGGCGAGTTGCACGTCTGCAATTTTTAAATGTTCACCATATCGTGAAATTTCCTAATCGTCCTTTAGTGAATATTTCCGCCTGTCGCTTCATCTCATCTCACTGCTGATCCTCCGCGTTTCGTATATAAATAATGTCGTACGTGAAGTATAATTTATATCGACGCGCTGAGTGATCAGAAACGTTGCTTACATGCGAATATTATTAATTCAAAGAAAGAAAGAAACGTCGCCAGGTGTCACGAGAATGTATTTATTTAAATACGTATATATACGAAGATATCGTGTTTGTATAAGTTAACGAATAAATGATATTTTTTATGACGACAGTGCAGTGTTTCACTCTTTACGTCAGTGACATCTCTTTGCAGATTTTGAACAAAAATAGAAATTAAGCCTTACAATCAATGTTAACAAATGAATTATCTCACCAGGTAAGCACAATTTGCTTATAGTCGAAAAGCAAGCTGCATTCACGACATTTGATTCAGCGTACGGTGATTACGTACTATTCACGTGATTATTGATTATTATCCCTTGAAAGGGTTAACAGAAGTACTCACAGATGGTAGCGGTTCGATCTTACTGAGCAAGCGCAAATTCGCAATGGTTTGATCTAATCACGAGAGACGACTCAGTTAAAAGATAATTTTCGCTCCGTGAACTGCAATGAACGCCAACAAAGGTAGAATACATCTTGAAAAATATTAAAGAGTTCGTACCGCAGTACTAAAAGCACAAGTGCGCCGTGTGTGAAACAATTATGTAGTATAACATAAAAGTTACATTTTCGACCACATGTGTGTTAATACAGGAAACACGTATTCGAATTAATTTAAAGTCTATAAAACTTTTAAAAAAATTAATTATAATTAAATTGCTGTTTATAAAACGACAAATTAAAACAAATTAATAAAAATACGGTAGAATTCCGTTTATATAAACGTATCAAAGAATAAGACAGATTATATAACTAACATTTGAATAATAGACTAGCTTTTTCCTCTACCAGTAATTATCAGTTTCAATATATTAAGAGTAACTTAATGTCTAGAAAACTGAAATAGAACACGTCCAGCTTTTATAATCGAAACTATACGAACTACGTATTTCGATAATAAGAGCTATTAGTTCGTATATTTAGAATTAGCAAGTTGTGAGCACGAATTTAATCGTACATGGAAAAAATGATTTCAATAATTTTGTTTATACGTTTTTGATATACATATCTAAAAATTTACATTAAAAAATTATATTAGTTGGTCGATAGAATGTCAAAACTTTTAGCAACAATATTATGTTTGAACGTTCTACATAATTATTTTATTCCAACATAAAATTATTTTTTGATTTGTATTTATTTAAAATTTTTTAATACTGCAAAATTAATTTTGTTGTTCCGCGTAACGGAATATAGATAAACGAATTTCTACTATATATATATATATATATATATATATATATATATATATATATATATATAATTATATAATTATATAATTATATAATATACTTATACCACTCCTGTTATTTTTAATAATTTATTATTGAGATTCTGAATATCATAAAAACTTGTCTCTTTAAATAACTATATATTCTGTTTGTTAATATTTATAACTTATGAAAAATTTCGTTTTTTAAGGACCTTTTCAATAATATACTCACTGATATATCAACTAATAATTACTTGCTAAAAGAGAAAATAATATGCTTTTAACAATTTGTCGCAAAATTACTTACAAATCATAATTTTTTGCAAGATGTCTATACATCTGTCTATACATCTGTTATAGAAGTTCGGAACTTTACGTTCCACGAAAGAGAGAGTTTGCACGAGCAGATATAAAACTTTCTACGTTGACAAAAGCTTGTGCTCTTTCTCGATTATAAATTGTTTTCAAGTTCCGGAGTGACAAAGTTGAATGGTTAATTTTGCTGATATATGGACAAATCTTTTTTGTTCCTGTCTGTTATAGACAAAGAGTTATCGGAAACCTTAGTTCAAAGAAATACGATAAAAATAGCAAATAATAACACAAGATCTTACATAAAATTTCTTAAAAAAATTATAAATAAAAATTATTACTAAGAGCACTCAGTTTACATTAGCTTTAATATAATAACATTTATCTTTTTATTTTATTTATTTATTCGTTTTTAATATTTTTCTTAATTAAATTTACAGAAATATTATAGTTGTAACTTATAGTATTCCATAATAAATAGTAAAAAATAATACAAATGAATATTTCTATGAGTGTATAAGTGTTATTATGATATTTACAGATACCGACAATTAAAAAACATTTGTAAATCATTATATAACTTTATAAATTTGTTAATGATTAATTACTTGTAACAAATTAAAAAACAAATTAAAAAATAATGTAAATCTATAATATTTTTTAAAATTAATAATAAAATTAATAATAAACAGCAATATATAATAACAAATTTTTATAAACTTTAATTTTGTTAGATTTAAATTACGCCTTTGCGCTGAGTCGCCAATGTTTACGGATATTAGGCGTATGGCCCGATCCACTTGTGTCTTTGAGTGAATTTCAGCGCCCAAACATAAGATTCATAGTCGTTACGTGTATCCTATGCCTTTACCTGATCGTGCCGCAAATGACAAATATGATTCTTGCATGGGGTGATGTGTCTAGGATGGTGGAATACCTTGCCTCCGTGAACATTGGCTTAATGGCACTATGCAAATTATTCGGTACTTGGTATCATGGTGAAGGTAAGTCCTTATTTCAAGAATAAATTATTATATTAATATATATATATATACATAATAACATTACATTAATGGATACCAGTTATTTTAAAAAATTAAATTTTTTCTTACAATATTAATTTTAAAGTTAAATAACAATTTTCTGTTTTTATGTCTCTTACAATACACACATATATTTATATGTATTGTAAGATATGTATTATAAGAAAAAAATTTTTTTAATAACTGATATCCATTTGTACTGACATATTATATTTATTCTAAAAGCACTACGAACGCTGATGGCATCGGTCATGACTGATTGGATGACTTTGAAGAACAACCAGGAACGAAATACAATGCTAAATATAGCAAGACATGGCAGAACGTTATCTTTCAAATGTTATATGAGCTTTGCATGCCTAATCTTATTTTACATATTTTTCAACCTTTTAAAATTTATTCGAAATATATCCCAAACTCAACGAAGTCTCGTATATCGATTTAACTACCCTTACAACATTCAAAAAAGTCCAAACTATGAAATTACTTTTTTCACTCAACTTTCCAGTGGCGTGACCTCGGCTTTCATAAACTGTACCGTCGACAGTTATATCTCCATACTTTTGCTGCACATATGCGCGCAACTGATAAATCTACGAACATCATTAAATAATTTGGTCAACGAATTAGCCAAAGGATTTATATCCTCTTCAAGATTTAAGAAAGGATTAGCTGAAATTACTATACGTCATGAACATCTTATCAGGTATGTCACAAAACTTTTTTAAACACGTACACAAACATTTTTACAGCAATATTTAGAACATATCCTCAACGTCCCTCTCCATATTTATGTAAAGGAAAACACATAATGTCCCATAAATAAAAACAATGTCTTGATTAAAATATTTTACATTATATACAATATAATTCTCAAACTTTAAAAACCTTAAAATTAAAAAATTGCAAATATATATATATATATATATATATATATATATATATATACATATACAAATAAAAGAATATATCAATCTTAAAAAATCAAAATTTAAGTTAAATCGTTTTTAAGATTTCTGTATTAAAATAATAGTAATTAATTGAACAAATGTGTGAATTTTCAAGGAACGCAAAGACAATCAACGAATGTTATAGCATAGTATTATTTGTGCATATGTTAGCCGCTACCTTTCAGTTGTGTTTTGAAAGCTTTCAAGTTTTCCTGGTAAGTAAGAAGAATAGTTCCGTTTTTCGGATAGTTTATGTAAGAGAAATATTTGATGTACATAAAATATATGCTTTAATTTTGAAATTAGTAATACTATAATAATTTAATAATTATTAACTTAATAATTTTTTTTGTTTAATTTAAGATATAATATAAAATTAACATTTTATTATTGATTATTATAAATAATTTTAATCGGACTTAGAAAAAGACAAGTATTATTTTCAGATAATAACAAGCCATAGGGATGTATCTATTATCAAACTAGCTTATCTATCGTTTTACTTTATCTTTATATTGACGCATTTATATATTTACTGTTATTCAGCTGAAAGGCTTTTAACAGAGGTAAAGTAATTATGTATTAAACACTACTTGTTTTGCATCAAACTAAAATATAACTTTTAGAGCGCTAATATGGCATACGGCGTTTATGATTGCAAGTGGTACGAAATATCAGCGAAAGACGCGAAGAATTTAATGTTTATAATATATCAATCTACGGTTCCGCTTAGACTGATGGCTGGAAAATTTGGAACTTTTTCGTTAGAAATGTTCGGAACAGTAAGATATCTATATAAGTAAAAAATATATTATTTTCTATACAAAACAAAATATTTCATTTTTAATATGTAAAAAAGATGACAAAGCACTATCATAAACTCATTGTTAGTTTTCAAAAACATTTTTATTTTTTACACTTTCAAGATACTTTATTTTAAAATTAAAAGTACTCTCTGTCGATCTCATTAAAAAAGAGTATCTTAAATCCATTAAAATAAGATAGACATAATTCCTCACATACAATAGCTCAAGATATAATACCATCAGATATATTAAAAGTTATGTTTCGTGCCAAGTTTTACTTGGCGCAACGACAAATTAAAAAATACAACTTTAAAGTTTATACAAAACAAAATAAAAAGCTCTTCTACAGAACAAATAATTTCAGTCTTTAGATGTATTGAACTATTTCGCCAGAGACAAAACTTGAAATAAAGCTATATGAAAGAAAGTTAAATATATAGGTCTTGAACGTTTTAAAACAGACATAGCGAAAACTTCCTTAATTGATCAATAAGTCTTGTTTTAAGTCCTTTTTGGTTTAATAAATTTCAATAAGTCTTCCTCTGTATGTTAAATATCATGCTTCCTTTTTTATGTATCATACAAGTGTTAATATTATATATAACAATCATTATTATTATTGTCATTTACGAGAAAAAGCAAAGTGTATGTTTTATTTTTATTCTACAGACCGTAAAAACGTCAATGGGATACTTATCTGTACTGCTGACATTGCTGGATTAAAGAGAAAAATTTTTGGAATTAAACTAAATACTAAATTAAATGCGCGTATTTGTTTGCTATTTATATTCCATATACTGTGTTAATAGTTTTACATGTAATATCAGTAATAAAACTTTTTCTAGATAAATATATATTTTTGCACAAGAAAACAAATTATTTATTTATTACCTTTCTTAACTTAAATTTTTTAATTAAGTTTAGGTTATATTAAAAAATTAAAAATCAAGATTACAAAAATATTTATAACATTTTTTGGACACCGTTGGAATTTTCACAACATATGTATGTGTGTGTGTGTGTGTGTGTGTGTGTGTGTGTGTGTGTGTGTGTGTGTGTGTGTGTTATGTAAACCCCAAAAATTGTATTTTAGAAACTAAGAAGATATTCTCAAAAGAAAAAAAAACTCGAAATTTGAAAATAGCACTTAATTATATTATAATTTTAACCTTAGACGTAGAAAATTATAACTTCAGAATTTTCCTCTTATTTTTAGAGTATATCTTTGGTTCTTAGAATACAATTTTTTCAGTGTACGTGTTTTAATACTGCAAAAGAATCTCTCAAAAGTTTTAAATATAAAGTCTTAAAACCGCTTATAATATAATATTCTACTTCCAGAAATTCTGCTTTATTTTATCAAAACGCATTTAATTATCGTGTCTTGTTGATATAATAAAACTAATTTTTTCGGTACTTAAATAATATTGTGTTTGTATAAGTCAACGAAATACACAACATTCTCTATGATAACAGGTACAATTTCATTCTTACTTCAGTGACATCACTTTGAAGATTTTAAACAATCGCTGCAAATTAAGCTTTGCGATTGATGTTAACAAGCGAATTATATCTCTGGATAAAGTAAACACAATTTACTTATAAGTGCTCAAAAAGCAAGCTTTGTGCGAAAAGTAAACTACATTCACGACATTTGATTCAGCGCATTGTGATTACGTACTGTTCATGTGACTATTGATTATTATCCCTTGAAAGGGTTAACAAAAGTACTCACAGATGGTAGCGGTTCGATCTTACTGAGCAAGCGCAAATTCATAGCAGTTTGATATAATCACAAAGAACGATTCAGTTAAAAGATAATTTTTGCTCCGTGAACTGCAATGAACGTCAACAAAGGTAGAATACATCTCGAAAAAATACCAACGAGTTCGCACTGCAGTAATAAAAACATATAGGCGCGTCGTGTGTGAAACAGTTATGTAGTAGTATAATATAAAAGTTACATTTTGATCACAAGTGTGTTAATACGAAAAACAAGTATTTATATCGACTTAAGGTCTATAAAACTTTCAAAGAGATTAATTATTATTAAATTGCTATTTGTGAAGTGACAGGTCAAGTTAAGTTAATAAAAATACAGTGGAATTTTGTTTATCTAAACATATTGAAAAATAAAACAGATTTTATAACCAAAATTCGAACAATAAACTAGTTTTCCTTTGCTAGTAATTACTAGTTCCAATATAATAAGATATAATACTTAAAAAACTATTGCAGAACATGTTCAACTTTTATAATCAAAACTATCCAAACTGAATATTTTGACAATAAGAGCTATCAGTTTGTATATTTAGAATTGGCAAGTTGTGAGCACAAATTTAATTGTACATGGAAAGATTTCAATAATTGTGTTTAATATACATGTCTACAAAATTTATGTTGAAGCATTAAAATATTACATTAAATATATTAGCCGGTTGATAGAATGTCGACACTTTTAGCAACAATATTATGTTTCTACATAATTATCTTATTCTAATATAAAATAACTTTTTATTTGTATTTATTAAAAATTTTTAGATACTGCAAAATTAATTTTGTTGTTTCGCGTAACGGATTATAGATAAACAAAATTCCACAATACAATTATGTAATTTACTTAAACTACTCACATTGTTTTTAATAATTTCTTATTGGAATCATGAAGACCATAAAGATTTGTCTTTTTAAATAACTATATATTTTGTTTATTAATATTTATGATTTATAAAAAAATTTGTTTTTTTAATAAAGAATCTTCAATAATATAAGTACATTTCCTTTAAATTATCAATTAACAATTATTTGCTAAACAGAGAGAATAATACGCTTTTAACAATTTATTGCAAAATTACTTACAAATCATCACAATTTTTTGCAAAGTGTCTATACACCTGTCTATATATCAGTTATGGAAGTTCGGAGCTTTATGTTCCACAAAAGAGTTTACACGAACAGATACAAAACTTTCTACGCTGGCAAAAGCATTTTCTCTTTCTCGATTATAGATTGTTTTGAAGTTTTGGAGTGACAAAGTTGAACGTGATACACAAGTTGGACGTTTAATTTTGCTAATGTATAGACGAATAATATTTTGTTCCTCTCTGTTAAAAACAAAGAGTTATCAGAAATCTTAGTTCTAGAAAGAAATACGACAAAAATAGCAAATAATAACACAAGGTCTTACGTAAAATTTCTTAAATAAAAGATATTACTAAAAGCATTAAATTTATTTTAACTTTAATAAAATAACATATATTTTTTTTCATTTTACTCATTTCTTTTACTCATCTTTAATATTTTTCCTGAATAAATCTACAGCAATATTATAATCGTAACTTATAGTATTCCATAACAATTAAGAAATAATACAAGTAAATTTTTCTATGAGTGTATAACTGTTATTATGCTACTTACACATATCGACGATTAAAAAACATTTGTAAATCATTATATGATTTTATAAATTTGTTAATGAATGATCACTCCTAATAAATTAAAAAATAATGTAAATCTATAATATTTTTTTAAATTAATAGTAAACAGCAATATAGTAACAAATTTTTATAAATTTTATATTTGTTAGATTTAAATTACGCCTTTGCGCTGAGTCGCCAATGTTTACGGATATTAGGCGTATGGCCCGATCCACTTGTGTCTTTGAGTGAATTTCAGCGTCCAAACATAAGATTCATAGTTGTTACGTGTATCCTAAGCCTTTACGTATTCGTGCCGCAAATGACAAATGTGATTCTTGCATGGGGTAATGTGTCTCGGATGGTGGAATATCTCTCTTCCGCGAATTATAGCTTAATGGCACTGTGCAAGTTATTCGGTACTTGGTACTACGGTAAAGGTATGTCATTATTTCGAAATTAAACTATTATATCCACGTTTTTATTATTTTAATAAATAAAAAATAGAGATTTGTAATTTAACTTTAAGTTCTATATCGTGTGAATGTTTTATTTCTTCAAATAATTAATACTTATTCGTACTGACACATCATACTTAATTTAAAAGCACTTCGAACCGTGATGGCATCAGTCATAACTGACTGGACAACTTCGAAAAACCAAGAACGAACCATAATGTTAAATATAGCAAGACGTGGCAGAATCTTATCTTTTAGATGTTATGCGAGCATGTTGTGTACAGTATTGGTTTATATATTTTTCAACATCCTGAAATTCATTCGAAGTATATCACAAACTCAACGGAGTCTCGTGTTTCGATTTATCTTACCTTACAACATTCAAAAGAGTCCAAATTACGAAATTACATTTTTCATTCAACTTTCCGGTGGTGCGTACACAGGTATGATCAACTCTACTGTTGACAGTTACATCTCGATACTTCTGTTACACATATGCGCGCAACTGATAAATCTACGAACATCGCTCAACAATTTGGTCGACGAATTAGCCGAAGGATCTATATCATCTTCAATATTTAAAAAAGGATTAGCTGCGATCACTACACGTCACGAACATCTTATCAGGTATTCCTCGAAACATTTCTAAACAATTCTAAACAAAATATTATAGAGAAAATATTTAAAAATGAAAATCTTCAACGCCACTCTTTCATGTTAAAAAAAATACATACACATCGAATGCCACATAAACAAAAAGAATCTCTTAATTAAGAAGTTTTATATTGCATACAGTATAAATCTTGAATTATAAAAATTTCAACATTTGAAAAATAAAAAATACCGCAAAAAAATATTAGCCTACCTCAAAAATCAAAATCAAAATAAAATTTTATTTACAATTTTTTTAAATTTGTACATTAAAATAATGGTTAATCAATAATATTAAATGTATAAATTTTCAAGGAACACAAAGACAATCAATGACTGTTATAGCTCGGTATTATTGGTGCACATGTTAGCCGCTACTTTTCAGTTGTGTTTTGAAAGCTTTCAAGTTTTCACGGTAAATAATTCGTTTTATTTTTTAGATAGTTCATATAAAAAAAAATGTGTTGTAAATATCTAACGTATGTTTTAATTTTTTAATTACTAATACAAAAATTTAATAATTTAATAACTTAATATTCTTTGTTTTTTAACTTATAATATATAAAATTAATATTTTACGATTATTGTATACAATTTTTATCAGACGTAGAAAAAGATAAAAATTATTTTCAGATAATAACAAGCAATATGGATGTATCCATTCTCAAATTAGCTTTTCTCTCATTTTATTTAGTCCTAGTATTGACGCATTTATATATTTATTGTTATTCAGCTGAAAGACTTTCAACGGAGGTAAATTAATCATGTATATTAAATGCGACTTCTTCGTGAGAAACAAAATTATAACTTTCAGAGTACGAATATGGCGTATGGCGTGTATGAATGCAAGTGGTATGATATATCATCAAAAGACGCGAAGAATTTAATGTTCATAGTACATCGATCTACAGTTCCGCTTAAATTGACAGCTGGAAAATTTGGAACTTTCTCATTAGAAATGTTTGGAACGGTAAGATGTAGAATTAAAAAAAAATCATTTTCTACAGAATCTATACAAATATCTCAATTTTAGTATAGAAAGAATGACAAAACATGATCACGAACATCTTAGAATTTTAACAACATTTGTATTTTTTGCACTTTAGAAACAATTTATACTTTATTTTTAAATCAAAAGTGCTCTCTGCCAATTTGTTTATAAGAAAGTACTTTTGAATCGTTTAAAATAAAAAAGACATGTTATATTTTACAACGTCCTTACATAGGCTCGAGATTTAATACTATTACATATATTAAAAGCCATGTCTTGCGCCAAGATTCACTTCATGCAACGACTAAATAAAAAATAATTTTGAAGTTTATACGGAAAAAAAGAAAAAGCATTTTTGAAGAAGAGTGCTGAAAATGCTGTTTCAATTATAATAATTGTTTTGATAGACTGAAAGCAGAAGCTATAAGAGAAAGAAGTTAACTATACGATGACGGATCTCAAACGTAATTTAAATATTTCGAAAAAAAAACTTTCGTTGAATTGATTAATAAATTTTTTTTTGTTCCCTGTATGTTTGATATCATATTTTTTTGTGTATTATATAAGTGTTAATATTATAAACAAAATTAGTATTATTATTATTATCGTTAACAGAATAAATATAAGTGTATATCTTATTTTTATTCCAGACGATGAAAACGTCAATGGGATACCTATCTGCATTGTTGACGTTGATGGATTAGAAAAAAAAATTTTTGAAATACTGAATTAAATAGGCGTACTTGTTTGTTATCTATATTCTATATAACGTGTTAACAGCTTTATATGTATAATCTGTAACAGATTTTCTCTAGATTAATGCAACCTTTGTGCAATAACATAAATCAGTTATTTACTGCCTTTCATAGCTTAATTTTTTTAAAAAAGATTATGCTATATTAAAAAATAAAAAAACAAGATTACTAAAATATTTATAAAATATTTTTTGGAGGCCGGTCAAATTTTTACAACGTGTGTGTATGTTTTGTGTACATGTTTGTTTTAACACTGCGTGTTATCTCTTCTCTGCTCCCTTATTGCTTGCAAACGCACTCGCATATTAATGGATCTTTATAATGCATCTTGCAGAATTTTATTCCAAATTTATTCCAATATTGTTTCAGTGTTTTGCTAATCAAAATTTTATTTACCCAAGGTAACGCTTGTTCTCCTATAACAAACAAGGCATCATTTCGAGCGATACAACATTACATAGTCACATCATCCCGCCAATAACCCCAATTTAAATCCGATTGACCACATTTAAGACAAAATTAAATGACATTTACTCTCTAAATCACAATCAGTAAAAACTAAACAAAATCAGTGGAAATATACTGACTTTCAGTGATATACATGTAATTATTTATTGATTATCAATCAGAGAAATAAATACACTGATCTTTTAGTGACTATACACTAATTCTGAAGTGAAAATTACTGAAAAACAGTGAATATTCACTGATTATCACTGTTATAAGTATGCCACTGCAAATAAGTGAATATCCACTGATTAAGATTTAGAAAGTAAGACCGTTTGAGAAACAGTCACAAAATTTAGATCAGTTGTAGAAACACATGATATTTTTTATAACAACAATGTAGTGTTTCACTCTTTACGTCAGTGACACCTGTTTGCAGATTTTGAACAATCGCTGGAATTTAAGCCTTGCGATCGATGTTAACAAGCGAATTATCTCTTCGGGTAAGGTAAGCACAATTTGGTTATAAGTGATCGAAAAGCAAACTACATTCACGACATTTGATTCAGAGCATGGTGATTACGTACTGTTCACGTGACTATTGATTATTATCCCTTGAAAGGGTTAACAAAAGTGCTCACAGATGGTAGCGATTCGATCTTACTGAGCAAGCGCAAATTCAGCGGTTTGATATAATCGAAGAACGATTCAGTTAGGAAATAATTTTTGCTCCGTGAACTGCAATGAACGTCAACAAAGGTAGAATACATTTCAAAAAAATAACAAAGAGTTCGCATCGCAATACTAAATACACAGACGTGTCGTGTGTGAAACAGTTATGTTCTATAATATAAAACTTACATTTTCAATCACACGTGTGTTAATAGGGGAAACAAGTATTTGTATCGACTTAAGGTCTATAAAACTTTCAAAGAGATTAATTATTATTAAATTGCTATTTGTAAAGTGACAAGTTAAGTAAAATTAATAAAAATACAGTGGAATTTTGTTTTAGCGAAACATACTGAAAAATAAGACAGATTTTATAACCAAAATTCGAACAATAAATTAGTTTGTCCTTTGCCAGTAATTACAAGTTCCAATATAATAAGATACAATACTTAGAAAACTATCCAGAACATGTCCAACTTTTATAATCGAATCTATCCAAACTAAATATTTTGACAATAAGAGCTATCAGTTTGTATATTTAGAATTGGCAAGTTGTGAGCACAAATTTAATTGTACATGGAAAGATTTCAATAATTGTGTTTAATATACATGTCTACAAAATTTATGTTGAAGCATTAAAATATTACATTAAATATATTAGCCGGTTGATAGAATGTCGACACTTTTAGCAACAATATTATGTTTCTACATAATTATCTTATTCTAATATAAAATAACTTTATTTGATTAATTACAAATTTTCAGATACTGCAAAATTGATTTTGTTGTTCCGCGTAACGGATTATAGATAAACAAAATTTCACTATACAATTATGTAATTTACTTAAACTACTCACATTGTTTTTAATAATTTCTTATTGGAATTATGAAGACCATAAAGAATTGTCTCTTTAAATAACTATATATTTCGTTTAATAATATTTATGATTTATATAAAATTTTGTTTTTTAATAAAGAACCTTCAATAATATAAATATATTTCCTTTAATTTCTGAACTAACAATTATTTGCTAAACAGAGAGAATAACACGCTTTTAACAATGTGTTGCAAAATTACTTACAAAAATCATAATTTTTTGCAAGGTGTCTATACATCTGTCTATACATCAGTTATAGAAATTCTTTATGTTCCACGAAAGAGTTTACACGAACAGATACAAAACATTCTACGGTGGCAAAAGCTTATTCCCTTTCTCGATTACAGATTGTTTTAAAACTTTGGACAAAGTTGAACGTGGTACACAAGTTGGACGGTTAATTTTGCTGATGTATGGACGAATGATTTTTTGTTTCTCTGTGTTATAGACAAAGAGTTATCAGAAACCTTAATTCAAAGAAATACGATAAAAATAGCAAATAATAACACAAGGTCTTACGTAAAATTATTTAAATAAAAGATATTACTAAAAGCATTAAATTTATTTTAACTTTAATAAAATAACATATATTTTTTTTATTTTACTCATTTCTTTTACTCATCTTTAATATTTTTCCTGAATAAATCTACAGAAATATTATAGTTGTAACTTATAATATTCCATAACACTTAATAAAAAATAATACAAATAAAATTTTCAATGAGTGTATAACTGTTATTATAACAGATACCGACAATTAAAAGACATTTGTAAATCATTATATGATTTTCTAAATTTATTAATGAATGTTTACTCCTAACAAGTTAAAAAAACAAATTAGAAAATAATACAAAATAATAATATTTCATTTAAATTAATAATAAGAAGCAATATAGTCCTTATAAAATTTAATTTTGTTAGATTTAAATTACGCCTTTGCGCTGAGTCGCCAATGTTTGCGGATATTAGGCGTATGGCCCGATCCACTTGTGTCTTTGAGTGAATTTCAGCGTCCAAACATAAGATTTATAGTTGTTACGTGTATCCTAAGCCTTTATGTATTCGCACCGCAAATGACAAATGTGATTCTTGCATGGGGTAATGTGTCTCGGATGGTGGAATATCTCTCCTCCGCGAATTATAGCTTAATGGCACTGTGCAAGTTATTCGGTACTTGGTATCACGGTAAAGGTAAGTCATTATTTCGAAAATAAACTATTATATTCACGTTTTTATTATTTTAATAAATAAAAAATAGATATTTGTTATTCAACTTTAAGTTCTATATCGTGAGAATGTTTTATTTTTTCAAATAATTCATACTTATTCGTACTGACACATCATACTTAATTTAAAAGCACTTCGAACCGTGATGGCATCAGTCATGACTGATTGGACAACTTCGAAAAACCAAGAACGAACCATAATGTTAAATGTAGCAAGACGTGGCAGAATCTTATCTTTTAGATGTTACGCGAGCATGTCGTGCACAGTCTTGGTTTACATATTTTTCAACATCCTGAGATTCATTCGAAGTATATCCCAAACTCAACGGAGTCTTGTGTATCGATTTATCTTACCTTACAACATTCAAAAGAGTCCAAACTACGAAATTACATTTTTCATTCAACTTTCCGGTGGTGCGTACACAGGTATGATCAACTCTACTGTTGACAGTTACATCTCGATACTTCTGTTACACATATGCGCGCAGCTGATAAATCTACGAACATCGCTCAACAATTTGGTCGACGAATTAGCCGAAGGATCTATATCATCTTCAATATTTAAAAAAGGATTAGCTGCGATCACTACACGTCACGAACATCTTATCAGGTATTCCTCGAAACATTTCTAAACAATTCTAAACAAAATATTATAGAGAAAATATTTAAAAATAAAAATCTTCACCGCCACTCTTTCATGTTAAAAAAAATACATACACACCGAATGCCACATAAACAAAAAGAATCTCTTGATTAAGAAGTTTTATATTGTATACAGTATAAACCTTAAATTTAAAAATATCAACTTTTAAAAAATTAAAAATATCACAAAAAAAATATTAGCCTACCTCAAAAATCAAGATCGAAATAAAATTTTATTTACAGTTTTTTAAGATTTGTACATTAAAATAACGTTTAATCAATAATATTAAATGTATAAATTTTTAAGGAACGCAAAGACGATCAATGACTGTTATAGCTCGGTATTATTGGTGCACATGTTAGCCGCTACTTTTCAGTTGTGTTTTGAAAGCTTTCAAGTTTTCACGGTAAGTAATTCGTTTTATTTTTTAAATAGTTCATATAAGAAAGAATGTGTTCTAGATATATAATGTATGTTTTAATTTTTTAATTAGTAATACTATAATTTAATTATTTAATAACTTAATATTCTTTGTTGTTTAATTTATGATAAATAAAATTAATATTTTACGATTATTGTATACAATTTTTATCAAACTTAGAAAAAAATAAGCATTATTTTCAGATAATAACAAGCAATATGGATGTATCCATTCTCAAATTAGCTTTTCTCTCATTTTACTTAGTCCTAGTACTGACGCATTTATATATTTATTGTTATTCAGCTGAAAGACTTTCAACGGAGGTAAATTAATCATGTATATTAAGTGCGACTTCTTCGTGAGAAACAAAATTATAACTTTCAGAGTACGAATATGGCGTATGGCGTGTATGAATGCAAGTGGTATGATATATCATCAAAAGACGCGAAGAATTTAATGTTCATGGTACATCGATCTACAGTTCCGCTTAGATTGACGGCTGGAAAATTTGGAACCTTCTCATTAGAAATGTTTGGAACGGTAAGATGTAGAATTAAAAAGAAAATCATTTTCTACAGAATTTATATAAATATCTCAATTTTAGTATAGAAAGAATGACAAAACATGATCACGAACATCTTAGAATTTTAACAACATTTGTATTTTTTGCACTTTAGAAACAATTTATACTTTATTTTTAAATTAAAAGTGCTCTCTGCCAATTTGTTTATAAGAAAGTACTTTTGAATCGTTTAAAGTAAAAGAGACATGTTATATTTTACAACATCCTTACATCGACTCGAGATTTAATACTATTACATATAGTAAAAGCCATGTCTTGCCCCAAGATTCACTTCATGCAACGACTAAATAAAAAACATAATTTTGAAGTTTATATGGAAAAAAAGAAAAAGCATTTTTGAAGAAGAGTGCTGAAGATGCTGTTTCAATTAATTTTTTCGATATAGTGAAAGCAGAAGCTATAAGAGAAAAAAGTTAACTATACGATGACGGGTCTCAAACATAATTTAAATATTTCGAAAAAAAAAAAAACTTCCGTAATTGATCAATAAATTTTGTTTTGTTCCCCGTATGTTGGATATCGTATTTTTTGTGTATTATATAAGTGTTAATTTATAAACAAAATTAGTATTATTATTATTATTGTTAACAGAATAAATATAAGTGTATATTTTATTTTTATTCCAGACGATGAAAACATCAATGGGTTACCTATCTGCATTGTTGACGTTGATGGATTAGAAAGAAATATTTTTGAAATACTGAATTAAATGGGCGTACTTGTTTGTTATCTATATTCTATAAAACATGTTAACAATTTCATATGTATTATCTGTAACAGATTTTCTCTAAACTAATGCAACCTTTGTGCAATAACATAAATCAGTTACTTACTGCCTTTCATAACTTAATTTTTTTAACTAAGATTATGTTATATTAAAAAATAAACAAGTAAGATTACTAAAATATTTATAAAATATTTTTTGGAGGCCGGTCGAATTTTTACAACGTGTGTGTATGTTTTGTGTACATGTTTGTTTTAACACTGCGTGTTATCTCTTCTCTGCTCAATTACTGCTTGCAAATGCACTCGTATATTAATGGACCTTTATAATGCATCTTGCAGAATTTTATTCCAAATTTATTCCAATATTGTTTCAGTGTTTTGCTAATCAAAATTTTATTTATCCAAGGTAACGCTTGTCTTCCTATAACAAACTAGACATTATTTCGAGCGATACGACATTACATTGTCACATCATCCCGCCAATAACCCCAATTTAAATTCGATTGACCACATTTAAAACAAAGTTAAATGATATTTACTCTCTAAATCACAATCAGTAAAAATTAGACAAAATCAGTAGAAATATACTGACTTTCAGTGATATACATGTAATTATTTACTGATTATCAACCAAAGAAATAAATACACTGATCTTTCAGTGACTATACACTAATTCCGAAGTAAAAATTACTGTAAATCAGTGAATATCTACTGATTAAGATTAGAAAGTAAGATCGTTTGAGAAACGGCCACAAAATTTAGATCAGTTGTAGAAACTCTAAAAGAAATTTGGAATAAAATTTCACAGGATTTGATTCAGAGACGAATAAACATGCAAGAGCATTTGCAAGCAGTAATTGATCAAAGACGAGATAACACACAATATATACATAGATATTCAATATATTTCTATATATAGATCTAACTAGAAATAGAATATTAAGCAAATCACTATAATAAAATACTCTTATACGTTTTAGTTATAAAATCTTGAAACCTATTATAATATAATAACCAGAAATTCTTTGTTTCATCAAAACGCATTCAATTGTCGCGTCTTGTTGTTATGATACAACTATTTTTTTCAGTACTTAAATAATATCGTATTTGAATAAGTCAACGAAACACATGCTATTTTTTATGACGACAATGTAGTGTTTTACTCTTTACGTCAGTGACATCTGTTTGAAAATTTTGAACAATCGCTGGAATTTAAGCCTTGCGATCGATGTTAACAAGCGAATTATCTCTTCGGGTAAAGTAAGCACAATTTGGTTATAAGTGATCGAAAAGCAAGCTTTGTGCGAAAAGCAAACTACATTCACGACATTTGATTCAGCGCATGGTGATTACGTACTGTTCACGTGACTATTGATTATTATCCCTTGAAAGGGTTAACAAAAGTGCTCACAGATGGTAGCGATTCGATCTTACTGGGCAAGCGCAAATTCATAACAGTTTGATATAATCACGAGAAACGATTCAGTTAAAAGATAATTTTTGCTCCGTGAACTGCAATGAACGTCAACAAAGGTAGAATATATCTCGAAAAAATACCAATGAGTTCGCATCGACGCGCAGTAATAAAAACATATAGGCGCGTCGTGAGTGAAACAGTTATGTAGTATAATATAAAAGTTACATTTTTGATCACAAGTGTGTTAATACGGGAAACAAGTATTTGTATCGACTTAAGGTCTATAAAACTTTCAAAGAGATTAATTATAATTAAATTGCTATTTGTGAGGTGATAGGTTAAATTAAATTAATAAAAATACAGTGGAATTTTGTTCATCTGAACATATTGAAAAATAAGACAGATTTTATAACCAAAATTCGAACAATAAACTAGTTTTTCCTTTGCCAGTAATTACTAATTCCAATATACTAAGTCATATACTTAGAAAACTATCTAGAACATGTCCAACTTTTATTATATAATCGAAACTATCCAAACTATTTGTATTTTGACAATAAGATCTATCATTTTATATATTTGTATATTTGGAATTGGCAAGTTGTGAGCGAATTTAATCGTACATTAAAAAATTTCAGTGACTGTTTAATATATATGTCTAGAAATTTATTTTGGAGCATCAAAATATATTAAACATATTAGCTAGTTAATGGAATGTTAAAACTTTTAGCAGCAATATTATGTTTAAATGTTCTACATAATTATCTTATTTTATAACTTTTTATTTGTATTTATTAAAAATTTTCAGATACTGCAAAATTAATTTTGTTGTTCTGCGTAACGAATTATAGATAAACAAAATTCCACTATCCAATTATGTAATTTACTTAAACTACTCACATTGTTTTTAATAATTTCTTATTGGATTCATAAAGACCATAAAGACTTGTCTTTTTAAATAACTATATATTTTGTTTATTAATATTTGATTTATAAAAAATTTTGTTTTCCAATAAAGAACCTTCAATAATATAAGTATATTTCATTTAATTTATCAATTAACAATTATATGCTAAACAGAGGGAATAATACGCTTTTAACAATTTATTGCAAAATTACTTACAAATCATCACAATTTTTTGCAAAGTGTCTATACACCTGTCTATATATCAGTTATGGAAGTTCGGAGCTTTATGTTCCACGAAAGAGTTTACACGAACAGATACAAAACTTTCTACGCTGGCAAAAGCTTTTTCTCTTTCTCGATTATAGATTGGTTTGTAGTTTTGGAGTGACAAAGTTGAACGTAATACACGGTTAATTTTGCTGATGTACAAACGAATAATTTTTTGTTCCTCTCTGTTATAGACAAAGAGTTATCAGAAACCTTAGTTCAAAGAAATACGACAAAAATAGCAAATAATATCACAAGGTCTTACGTAAAATTTCTTAAATAAAAGATATTACTAAAAGCATTAAATTTATTTTAACTTTAATAAAATAACACATTTTTTTTTTTTCATTTTACTCATTTCTTTTACTCATCTTTAATATTTTTCCTGAATAAATCTACAGAAATATTATAGTCGTAACTTATAGTATTCCATAACAATTAAGAAATAATACAAGTAAATTTTTCTATGAGTGTATAACTGTTATTATGCTACTTACACATATCGACGATTAAAAAACATTTGTAAATCATTATATGATTTTATAAATTTGTTAATGAATGATCACTCCTAATAAATTAAAAAATAATGTAAATCTATAATATTTTTTTAAATTAATAGTAAACAGCAATATAGTAACAAATTTTTATAAATTTTATATTTGTTAGATTTAAATTACGCCTTTGCGCTGAGTCGCCAATGTTTACGGATATTAGGCGTATGGCCCGATCCACTTGTGTCTTTGAGTGAATTTCAGCGTCCAAACCTAAGATTTATAGTTATTACGTGTATCCTAAGCCTTTACATATTCATGCCGCAAATGACAAATGTGATTCTTGCATGGGGTAATGTGTCTCTGATGGTGGAATATCTCTCCTCCGCGAATTATAGCTTACTGGCACTGTGCAAGTTATTCGGTACTTGGTACCACGGTAAAGGTAAGTCATTATTTCGAGAATAAACTATTATATTCACGTTTTTAATATTTTAATAAATAAGAAATAGAGATTTGTTATTTAACTTTAAGTTCTATATCGTGAAAATATTTTATTTTTTCAAATAATTAATACGTATTCGTATTGACACATCATACTTAATCTAAAAGCACTTCGAACCGTGATGGCATCAGTCATGACTGATTGGACAACTTCGAAAAACCAAGAACGAATCATAATGTTAAATATAGCAAGACGTGGCAGAATCTTATCTTTTAGATGTTATGCGAGCATGTTGTGCTTAGTCTTGGTTTACATATTTTTTAACGTCTTGAAATTCATTCGAAGTATATCCCAAACTCAACGGAGTCTTGTGTATCGATTTATCTTACCTTACAACATTCAAAAAAGTCCAAACTACGAAATTACTTTTTTCATTCAACTTTCCGGTGGTGTGTACACAGCTATGATCAACTCTACTGTTGACAGTTACATCTCGATACTTCTGTTACACATATGCGCGCAGCTGATGAATCTACGAACATCGCTCAACAATTTGGTCAATGAATTAGCCGAAGGATCTATATCATCTTCAATATTTAAAAAAGGATTAGCTGCGATCACTACACGTCACGAGCATCTTATCAGGTATGCCTCAAAACATTTCTGAATGAAATATTATTGAGAAAATATTAAAAAATAAAAATCTTCAACACCTTTATTTCATGTTAAGAAAAATACATACACACCGAATGCCACATAAACAAAAAGAATCTCTTTATTAAGAAGTTTTATATTGCATACAGTATAAACCTTAAATTAAAAAATTTTAATATTTAAAAAATAAAAAATACCACAAAAAAATATTAGCCTATCTCAAATATCAAAATCTAAATAAAATTTTATTTATAATTTTTTAAGATTTGTACATTAAAATTATAGTTAATCGACAGTATTAAATGTATAAATTTTCAAGGAATGCAAAGACGATCAATGACTGTTATAGCTCAGTATTATTGGTGCACATGTTAGCCGCTACTTTTCAGTTGTGTTTTGAAAGCTTTCAAGTTTTCACGGTAAGTAATTTGTTTTATTTTTTAGATAGTTCATATAAAAAAAATGTGCTGTAGATAATGTACGTTTTAATTTTTTAATTAGTAATCATACAATAATTTAATATGTTCTTTAATTTTGATATATAAAATTAATATTTTACAATTATTATGTACAATTTTTACTAGACTTAGAAAAAAATAAGCATTATTTTCAGATAATAACAAGAAATATGGATGTATCTATTCTCAAATTAGTTTTTCTCTCATTATACTTAGTCCTAGTATTGACGCATTTATATATTTATTGTTATTCAGCTGAAAGACTTTCAACGGAGGTAAATTAGTCATGTATATTAAATGCGACTTTTTCGTGCAAAACAAAATTATAACTTTCAGAGTACAAATATGGCATATGGCATGTATGAATGCAAGTGGTATAATATATCATCAAAAGATGCGAAAAATTTAATGTTCATGGTACATCGATCTACAATTCCGCTTAGATTGACGGCTGGAAAATTTGGAACTTTCTCATTAGAAATGTTTGGAACGGTAAGAATTAAAAAGTCATTTTCTACAGAATCTATACAAATATCTCAAGTATAGAGAGATGATCACAAACATGATCACAAACATCTTGGAATTTTAACATTTGCATTTTTTGCACTTTAAAGATAATTTATGCTTCCTTTTTTAAATTAAAAGTGCTCTCTGCCAATTTATTCATAAGGAAGTACTTTTGAATCGTTTAAAATAAAACAGACATGTTATATTTTACAATCTATCCTTACAAAATGTCCTTACATCGGCCCAAGATTTAATACTATTACATATATTAAAAGCTATGTCTTGCCCCAAGATTCACTTCATACAACGACTAAATAAGAAACATAACTTTGAAGTTTATACGAAAAAAAATAAAAAGCATTTTTTGAAGAAGAGTGAATTCCAAAGTTATCTCCGAAGATGCAGTTTCAATGAACTTTTTCGGCAGAGAGTGAAAGCAGAAGCTATAAGAGAAAGAAGTTAAATATACGATGACGGGTCTCAAACATATTTAAATATTTTGAAAAAAAATCTTTCGTAATTGATCAATAAATTTTGTTTTGTTGCCCGTATGTTGGATATCGTATTTTTTGTGTATTATATAAGTGTTAATATTATAGACAAAATAAGTATTATTATTATTATTATCGTTAACAGAATAAATATAAGTGTATATTTTATTTTTATTCCAGACGATAAAAACGTCAATGGGATACCTATCTGCATTGTTGACATTGATGGATTAGAAAGAAATATTTTTGAAATACTGAATTAAATGGGCGTACTTGTTTGTTATCTATATTCTATAAAACGTGTTAACAGCTTTATATGTATTATCTGTAACAGATTTGCTCTAGATTAATACAACCTTTGTGCAATAATATAAATCATTTACTCTCTAAATCACAATCAGTGAAAACTCGACAAAATCAGTGAAAATATACTGACTTCTAGTGATATACATGTATCCATTTACTGATTATCAATCAGTGAAATAAGTACACCAATCTTTCAGTGACTATACACTAATTCTGAAGTGAAAATTACTGAAAAATAGTGAATATTCACTGATTATCACTGTTATAAGTATGCCACTGCAAATCAGTGAATATCCACTGATTAAGATTCAGAAAGTAAGACCGTTTGAGAAACAGCCCCAAAATTTAGATCAATTGTAGAAATAAATTTGGAATAAAATTTCACAGAATTTGCTTCAGAGACGAATAAACATGCAAGAGCATTTGCAAGCAGTAATTGATCAGAGAGGAGATAACACACAATATACATAGATATGCAATATATTTCTTATAGATCCAACGAGAAATAGAATATTAAGCAAATCACTATGGTAAAAGGCTCTTATACGTTTTAGTTATAAAATCTTGAGACCTATTATAATATAATAACTAGAAATTCTGCTTTGTTTCATCAAAACGCATTCAATTGTCGTGCCTTGTTATGATACAACTATTTTCTCAGTTAAATAATATCGTATTTAAATAAGTCAACAAAACACATGATATTTTTTATGACGACAATGTAGTGTTTCACTCTTTACGTCAGTGACATCTGTTTGAAGATTTTGAACAATCGCTAGAAATTAAGCCTTGCGATCGATGTTAACAAGCGAATTATCTCTTCGGGTAAGGTAAGCACAATTTGGTTATAAGTGATCGAAAAGCAAACTACATTCACGACATTTGATTCAGCGCATGGTGATTACGTACTGTTCACGTGACTATTGATTATTATCCCTTGAAAGGGTTAACAAAAGTACTCACAGATGGTAGCGGTTCGATCTTACTGAGCAAGCGCAAATTCACAGCGGTTTGATATAATCACGAAGAACGATTCAGTTAAAAGATAATTTTTGCTCCGTGAACTGCAATGAACGTCAACAAAGGTAGAATACATTTCGAAAAAATAACAAAGAGTTCGCATCGCAATACTAAATACACAGACGTGTCGTGTGTGAAACAGTTATGTTCTATAATATAAAGCTTACATTTTCAATCACACGTGTGTTAATAGGAGAAACAAGTATTTGTATCGACTTAAGGTCTATAAAACTTTCAAAAAGATTAATTATAATTAAATTGCTATTCGTGAAGTGATAAATTAAAGACAAATTTTAAAAAATAGAATAAAATTCCGTTATCTAAACATATCGATGTATAAGACAATTTCAATAACTGAAATTTGAACAATAGAGATTCATTAGCTCTTTCCTCTGCCAGTAATTATTAGTTCCGATAAGCTAATATTTAGAAAACTGTCCGGAACATGCCCAGCTCTTATAATTTAAACCATCCGAATTATGTATTCGAACAATAAAAGCTATCAGTTTGTATATTTAGAAATTGGCAAGTTGTGAGCATAAATTTAATTGTATATGAAAAGAACAATTTCAATAATTTTGCTTAAAATACATATCTAAAATATTTATAATATTAAAATATTATTATTGTACCATTAAAAGATTATATTGGACATATTAGCTGGTCGATAGAATGTCAAAACTTTTCACAGCAATATCATGTTTAAATGTTCTACATAATTATTTTACTCCAACATACCATCATTTTTTATTTGTATTCATTAAAAATTTTTAGATACTGCAAAATTAATTTTGTTATTCCGCGGAATATGGATAAACAGAATTCTATTATATAATGAGATAACTTATTTATAGCACTCACATTGTTTTCAATAATTAATTATTTGAATTCTGAACATCATAATGACTTGTCCCTTTAAATAACTATTTTCTTTCAATAACTATAAATTCTGTTTGTTAATATTTATAATTTATGAAAAACTTTGTTTTTTAATAAAAAACCTTCAATAATATGAATATATTCACTAATTTATTAACTGATAATTATTTGCAAAATAAAGAGAATAATACGCTTTTAACAATTTGTTGAAAAAATAAATACAAATTATTATTTTTTGCAAGGCATCTATACATCTGTCTTTACATATATTATAGCAGTTCAGAACTTTATGCTCCACGAAAGAGAGAATTTGCACGAATAAATACAAAACTTTCTACGCTGGAAAAAGCTTGTGCTTTTTCTCGATTATAGATCGTTTTAAAGTTCGGAGTAACAAAGTTGAACGTGGTACACAAGTTGAATGGTTAATTTGCTGATGTATGGACGAATCATTTTTTGTTTCTCTGTGTTACAGACAAAGAGTTATCGGAAACCTTAGTTCAAAGAAATACGATAAAAATAGCAAATAATAACACAAGGTCTTACATAAAATTTCTTAAAAGTATTATAAATAAAAGATATTACTAAGTGTATTTTAGCTTTAATAGAATAACATTTAAAAAATGTGTTTATTTAAAAAATTTTTCCTGAATAAAAAAATCTACTGAAATATTATAGTTGTAACTCATAGTATTCCATAATAAATAGTAAAAAATAATACAAATAAATTTTTCTATGAGTACATAAGTACTATAATATTCACAGATATTGACAATTAAAGAACATTTGTAAAACATTAAGTGTTTTTCTAAATTTCTTAATACATAATTTTTCTCCTAACAAATTAGAGAAACAAATAATGTAATTAAAAAATAATGTAAATCAATATTTTTTAAAATTAATAATAAACAGCAATGTAGTAACAAATTTTTATAAAATTTAATTTTGTTAGATTTAAATTACGCCTTTGCGTTGACTGGCCAATGTTTGCGGATATTAGGCGTATGGCCCGATCCACTTGTGCCTTTGAGTAAATTTCAGCGTCCAAACATAAGATTCATAGTCGTTACGTGTATCCTAAGCCTTTACATATTCGTGCCTCAAGTGACAAATATGATTCTTGCATGGGGTAATGTGTCTCGGATGGTGGAATATCTCTCCTCCGCGAATTATTGCTTAATAGCACTGTGCAAGTTAATCGCTACTTGGTACCACGGTAAAGGTAAGTCATTATTTCGAAAACAAATTATTATATCCATGTTTTTATTATTTTAATAAATAAGAAATAGAGATTTGTTATTCAACTTTAAGTTCTATATCGTGAAAATATTTTATTTTTTCAAATAATTAATACGTATTCGTATTGACACATCATATTTAATCTAAAAGCACTTCAAACCGTGATGGCATCAGTCATAACTGATTGGACAACTTCGAAAAACCAAGGACGAACCATAATGTTAAATATGGCAAGACGTGGCAGAATCTTATCGTTTAGATGTTATGCGAGCATGTCGTGCACAGTCGCGATCTTCATATTTTTTAACATCTTAAAATTTATTCGAAATATATCCCAAACTCAACGGAGTCTCGTGTATCGATTTGTCTTACTTTACCACAGTCAAAAGAGTCCAAACTACGAAATTACTTTTTTCATTCAACTTTCCGGTGGTGCATACGCAGGTGTCATCAATTCTACTGTCGACAGTTACATTTCGATACTTTTGTTGCACATATCTGCGCAGATGATAAATCTACGAACATCGCTCAACAATCTGGTTGAGCAATTAGCCGAAGGATCTATATCATCTTCAATATTTAAAAAAGGATTAGCTGCAATCACTACGCGTCACGAACATCTTATCAGGTATGCCGCGAAACATCTCTAAACAGTTACAGCATGTTATTTAAAAAATATTTAAAAATAAAAATTCTCAACGCGTCTCTTTTATATTTATATATACACACAAATACATATACACAAAATACATACACACAAAATGTCACATAAACAAAAGACATTTCTTGATTAAGATATTTTATATTATATACTGTATAATTTTCAAACTAGAAAAATTTTCAAATTTAATTATTAAAAAATAACACATAAAAAATAAAATATTGGTTCACTTCAAAAATCAAAATCTAAATTAAATCTTATTCAAGATTTTTCAAGATTTGTACATTAAAATAATAGTATTTTAAAGGAACGCAAGAACGATCAACGACTGTTATAGCGCAGTGTTATTTGTGCACATGTTATCTGCTACCTTTCAGTTATGTTTTGAAAGCTTTCAAGTTTTCACGGTAAGATAATTTGTTTCATTTTTCAAATAGTTCATATAAGAGAAAAATGTGCTGGACATAAAATATGTTTTAATTTTTAAATTGGTAATAATATAATAATATAATTTAATAACTTAAAAATTTTTGTTGCTTAATGTAAAATTGACATTTTATAATTAATTGTTATAAACAATTTTTATCAAATTTAGAAACTGTAAGTATTACTTTCAGATAATAACAAGCAATATGGATGTACCGATTATCAAAGTAACTTTTCTCTCGTTTTACTTCGTCGCAGTGGTGATGCATTTATATACTTATTGCTATTCAGCTGAAAGACTTTCAACAGAGGTAAAGTGATCATGTATGTTAAATGCAACTTCTTCATGCAAAACAAAAATCTAACTTTCAGAGTACGAATATGGCGTACGGCGTGTATGAATGCAAGTGGTATGATATATCATCAAAAGACGCGAAGAATTTAATGTTTATGGTACATCGATCTACAATTCCGCTTAGATTGACGGCTGGAAAATTTGGAACTTTCTCATTAGAAATGTTTGGAACGGTAAGATATAGAATTTAAAAAAATCATTTTCTACAGAATCTATACAAATATCTCAATTTTAGTATAGAGAAAATGACAAAGCATATATGATCACAAACATCTTGAATTTTTAAAAACATTTGTATTTTTTGCACTTTAGAGATAATTTTGCTTTATTTTAAAATTAAAAGTGCTCTCCCCCAATTTGATAAAAAAAGAGTACTTTTGAATCCTTTAAAATAAAACTGACACATTTTATTTTACAACATCCTTACATCGGCTGAAGATTTAGTACTATTACGTATATTAAAACCTATGTCTCGCGCCAAGTTTCAACGGTTAAATAGAAAACATAACTTTAGAGTTCATACGGAATAAAATAAAAAGTATTTTTAAAGAAAAGTGACTTCCAAAGTAATTTCTAAAAACGTAGTTCTAATAAACTTTTTCGGCAAAGACTAATGGAAGCAGATGCTATAAGAGATATAGTTGAATATACGGCGATCTCAAATATATATAAATTTCTGAAAAAAGTTCCTTAATTGATCAATAAATTTTGTTTTGTTTTTCTCTATATATTATATATAGAGCTTCTTTTTTATGTACTATACAAGTGTTAATATTATATATAAATTAATATCATTATTATTATCATTAACAAAATAAATTAAAGTGTATGTTTAATTTTTATTCTAGACGATAAAAACGTCAATGGGATACCTATCTGCATTGTTGACGTTAACGGATTAGAAAGAAATATTTTTGGAATACTGAATTAAATGTGTGTACTTGTTTGCTATATATATTCTGTATAGCATGTTAACAGCTTTATATGTATTATCTGAAACAAACTTTTTCTGGATTAATACATGCTTTGATCAATAAAATAAATTATTTATTACCTTTCATAATTTGAATTTTTTAATTAAGCTCGTTATATTAAAAAATAAACGAGCAAGATTACAAAAATATTTATAAAATATATTTTGGAGACTGATCGGATTTTCACATATGTGTGTGTGAATGTGTGTCGTATACGTGTCTGTTTTAATACTGCGTGTTACCTCTTCTCTGCTCAATTACTGCTTGTAAACGCTTTCGCATATTAATAGACTTTTAATCAAATCTTGCAGAATTTTATTCCAAATTTATTTGAGTGTTTCTTCCAACAAACTGAGAAAATTTGATGCTTATACAAGATAGCGCTCGTCTTCATATAACGAATTAGACACTATTTCGGGCAACACGACGTTACATTGTCAGATTATCCCTCCAATAATCCCAACTTAAATCCGATTGAACACATTTAAGACAAGATACAATGACATTTAAGACAGCGTGAAAAACAGACACAAAATTTAGATCAGTTGCAAAAACGCTGAAACAAATTTGAAGTAAAATTTCATAGGATTTGATTTAGAAACGTATAAACATGCAAGAGCATTTGCAAGTAGTAACTGATCATAGAAGATATAACACACAATACGTATGTACATAGGTATTCAATATATTTCTGAAAATACTCGTGCCGACTTGCACCACACAATAATAAAACTATTAGACTTTAAGGTTAACTAAAATTCTGATCATATATGTCTAATAAATAATAATTGGAAGTTTTACAGATCCAACTAGAAATGGAAAATTAAATAAATCCTTATAATAAAGGGTGTCTCAAACGTTTTAGTTATAAAATCTTGAGAACTATTAGAAAAGGCGCCGAATTTGGGATAGTTACCTAAATTGGAACTCCTTCATTTCCTGGAAACATCGCACCATACAAATACTAATAAAAATACGATTTGCTTAGTAAAAAAAGAAATAAAAATCTATGTTTTATTCATATCCTTTTCTATATAAAATCTGCTAAAAACGAATTCATCAAAAGCGAGAGTTACATTTGTACGATTGTCTTTTAGACAAGCCTAAACATTGAATAACATTGAGTCTGTAGGACTACATAATTCAGATAAGATATATAAATCAATAAAATGTAACATTAATACACTTTAATCGTATACAGATTCCAAATTAGGCGTTCACTTTCATCAGATGCCTTCTTTTATATATCTCCTAAAAACATTAATTATTAAAAAAATACGAAACAGTATTATAAAAATTACTATACCATTTAACAGAGAATACTTTCCAATTTGTATTTATGTTTTCAACATTGCCTTTCTAACTATTATTTAAGAAATATTGTCCAAAAACGAAGTGGTGTTCCAAATTCGGTGCCTTTTCCCTTTAATAACCAGAAATTCTGCTTGGTTTTATCAAAACTCACTTGACTATCGTGTTTTGTTGATATAATAAAATTATTTTTCTCAGTGCTTAAACAATACTGTGTTTGTATAAGTCAACGATATGACAACAAGTACAGTTTCGTACTTACTTCAGTGACATCTCTTTGAAAATTTTGAACAATCGCCGGAAATTAAACCTTGCGATCGATGTTAACAAGCGAGTTATCTCTCCGAATAAGGTAAGCACAATTCGGTTATAAGTGCTCGAAAAGCAAGCTTTGTCCGAAAAGCAAACTGCGTTCGCATTTGATTCAGCGCATGGTGATTACGTACTGTTCATGTGACTATTGATTATTATCTCTTGAAAGGGTTAACAAAAGTACTCACAGATGGTAGCGGTTCGATCTTACTGAGCAAGCGCAAATTCATAGCAGTTTGATATAATCACGAAGAACGATTCAGTTAAAAGATAATTTTTGCTCCGTGAACTGCAATGAACGTCAACAAAGGTAGAATAAACTTGAAAAAAATAGCAAAGAGTTCGCAATATTAGAAAATAGGCGCGTCGTGTGTGAAATAGTTAAGTAATATAATATAAAGTTTCAATTTTGGCCATATGTGTGTTAATATGGGAACTATTTGTATCAGTTTAAATTTTATAAAACTTCCAAAAAGATTAATTATAAATCTTAATAAAACTAAATTGCTATGCGTGAAATGATAAATTGATAAAAATACGGTAGAATTCCGTTTATATCGTTCCGGACATATCGAGAGATAAGAGAACTTTGATAACCGAAATTCAAATAACAAAGATTCACTAAGCCTTTTCTCTACTAATAATTATTAGTTTCGATATACTAAGAGCTCCAAAAAACTCTCTGAATCAGTTGATCATGAACCTGTTGAGCTCTTATAATCGAAATTATCTGAACTATGTATTCGGACAATAAAAGCTCAGCTATTGGTTTATTGGAACTAACAAGTTGTAAGCACGAATATATTTGTACACGAAAGACAACTAAAATACAGGTCTGAAGACAATTATATTGAGCTATAAAAATTATGTTAGATAGTTAATCTGGTATATAAGACAGAATGTTAAAATTTTTAGCAGCAATATCATGTTTAAACGTTTTACATAATTATTTTATTCCAACATAAAATTATTTTTTTATCTGCATTTATTGTTAGTATACTATATATAGTTAAAATTGTTAGATTCTGCAGTAAATTTGTCTTGTGTCGTATAACAGAATGTGAATAAGCAGAGTTCTACTGTATATTAATTTACTTTATGAGAAATATATTACTATTGATAGTAGTGCTTAGTTTACTAATATTATATTTTTTAAATATTTTTAATTAAAAGTTTTCTAATGTGATACTAGTGTCACATTGTTTTATAATAATTAATTTTTACTCTTAATATAATAATTTCTTTTAAAGTAATTATATATTTTTTAGTAACTTTATAAAAAGCTTCGTTTTTTTAATAAGAAACGTTCAATTAAATAAATATATAAGATTTACTAATGTATTAACTACCGGTTAAGTAAACTTTATTAGTATTTTTTTAAGCGTCATAATATTTATAGATATCGAGAATTAAAAAATATTCGTGAAATATTAAATAAATTGTAATTTTAAATTTGTCAATAAATAATTACTCCTAACAAGTTAAAAACAAATTAGAAAATAATACAAAATAATATTTCATTTAAATTAATAATAAGAAACAATATAATCTTTATAAAATTTAATTTTGTTAGATTTAAATTACGCCTTTGCATTGAGTCGTCAATGTTTACGGATGTTAGGCGTATGGCCCGATCCACTTGTGCCTTTGAGTGAATTTCAGCGTCCAAACATAAGATTCATAGTCGTTACGTGTATCCTAAGCCTTTACGTATTCGTGCCGCAAGTTACAAATATGATTCTTGCATGGGGTAATGTGTCTCGGATGGTGGAATATCTCTCCTCCGCGAATTTTAGCTTAATGGCACTGTGCAAGTTAATCGGTACTTGGTATCATGGAGAAGGTAAGTCATTATTTCAAGAATAAACTATTATATCAATGCTTTTATTATTTTAATATGTAAAAAATAAAGATTCATTAATTAACTTTAAGTTCTATACCGTTAAAAAGTTTTGTTTTTTAAATAATTAATACCTATTCATATTGACATATTATATTTAATCTAAAAGCACTTCGAACTCTGATGGCATCAGTCATAACCGATTGGACAAATTCGAAAAACCAAGAACGAAATATAATGTTAAATATAGCAAGACGTGGCAGAATCTTATCTTTTAGATGTTATGTGAGCATGACATGCACAGTCTTGTTTTACATATCTCTCAACGTCCTGAAATTTATTCGAAATGTATCCCAAACTCAACGGAGTCTCGTGTATCGATTTAACTATCCTTACAACACTCAAAAGAGTCCAAACTACGAAATTACTTTTTTCACTCAACTTTCCGGAGGTGCATACTCAGCTATCATCAACTGTACTGTCGACAGCTACATCTCGATACTTTTGCTGCACATATGCGCGCAGCTGATAAATCTACGAATATCACTCTACAATCTGGTCGAAGAATTAGCCGCAGGATCCATATCCTCTTTAATATTTAAGAAAGAATTGGCTGCAATCACTATACGTCACGAACATCTTATCAAGTATGCCACAAAACATTTTTAAACAGTTGCAACATATTATTTAGAAAATATGTAACAATAATAATCCTCAACATCTCTTTTCCATATTAGAAAAGTTGTTACATAAACAAAATGTTACATAAACAAAAAGAGTCTCTTAATTAAAATATTTTATATTACATTACGGTATAATTCTTATGCAATAAAAATTTTGGAATTTAAAAAATTAAAAATAACACAAAAAATGAAATATTAACCCACTTCAAAAATCAAGATCTAAATTAAATACTATTTAAAATTTTTTTTAATTTGTATATTAAAATAATAGTTAATCGATAGTATCAAATGTATAAATTTTCAAGGAACGCAAAGACGATTAACGACTGTTATAGCGCTGTGTTATTTGTGCATATGTTAGCCGCTACCTTTCAATTGTGTTTTGAAAGCTTTCAAGTTTTCACGGTAAGTGAGATAATTTGTTTTTTTCTTTGGATAGTTTACACAAGAAAAAAATGTGTTGCACATAAAATGTATTTTAATTTTTCAATTGGTAATAATATAATAATTTAATAACTTAATAATTTTTGTTGTTTAAGTTATGATATAAAATTAATATTTTACAATTATTATATACAATTATTATTAAACTTAAAATAATATAAATATTATTTTCAGATAATAACAAGCAATATGAGTGTATCTATTATCAAATTAGCTTTTCTGTCATTTTACTTCGTCCTAGTATTAACGCATTTATATATTTATTGTTATTCAGCTGAACAACTTTTAACAGAGGTAAAGTGATCATATATGTGAAATGCAACTTCTTCGTGCAAAATAAAAATATAACTTTCAGAGTACAAATATGGCGTATGGCGTGTATGAATGCAAGTGGTATAATATATCATCAAAAGACGCAAAGAATTTAATGTTTATGGTACATCGATCTACGATTCCGCTTAGATTGACGGCTGGAAAATTTGGAATCTTCTCATTAGAAATGTTTGGAACGGTAAGATATATATAAAAATAAAAAGAATTATGTTATTTTCTATAGAATCTATACATTTTAGTATAGAGAGGATGACAATGTATGATCACGAACTTCTTGAATTTTTAAAAACATTTGTATTTTTTGAACATAATTTATGCTTTATTTAAATAAAAGTGCTCTCTGTCAATTTGATCAAAATAGAATACTTTTGAATCGTTTAAACATGTGTTTTATTTTACAATGTCTTTACAACAACTCAAGATTCAGTATTATTACATATATTAAAGTTATGTCTCTCACTAAGTTTTATTTGACGCAACGGCTGAGTAGAAAACACAAGGAGTTCATATGGAACAAAATGAAAAGCATTTCTAAGAAGAATGAATTCTAAAGTCTTTAGACGCAGTTCCAATAAACTATTTCATCAGAGACTGCAAAGCAAAAGCTATAAGAAAAAAAAGTTGAATATATGGCAACGGATCTCAAACACATTTAAAGACTTAGAAAAAATTTCCTTAATTAATCAATAAAATTTGTTTTATTTCCCTCTATATGTTGAATATCGTACTTTTTTGAGTATTATTATAAGTGTTAATATTATATATAAAAATATCATTATTATTATTATTATTATTATTATTATTATTATTATTATTATAAATTAAAGTGTATGTCTTATTTCTATTCTAGACGGTGAAAACGTCAATGGGATACCTATCTGCATTGCTGACGTTGATGGATTAGAAAGAAATATTTTAAAAATACTGAATTAAATAAGCGTACTTGTTTGCTATATATATTCTATATAGCGTGTTAACAGCTTTATATGTATTATCTGTAACATAATTTTTTTTAATTAATATATGTTTTTGTGCAATAAAATAATTTATTTATTATCTCTCATAACTTAAGTTTTTTAATCAAGAAGCTAATGTTACATTAGAAGTTAGCAAAAGTACAAAAATATTTATGAAATGTTTTGGGAATTCTTTTATTCAATCTCCTATTCAAATAATTATTGTAAATATTTCGTAAATTTTTCACAAATATTACGCATTATTGTATCCTTAGCAATATACATTTTTTATAAGTTTATTTATTTTATAATTTTTGCTTTTTTAAAATTTTATTAGATAAAAAAAGAACAAAAATTATTTACAAAATACACTTAAAAATGCTGCTATAAAAAAAAACAAAGAAATAAGTATACAAAAAACAAATAAAACATTTTAAGTGCTCAAACACTATCTAAAAAAGATACTGAAAAGATAAATAAATAAAAGCAAATAAAAAAAGAACTAAGTCATTTTGTAATTTCTTAACACAAATTTAAAAAATAATAATTATAGATACATAATATGTGCATTTTAGTAAAAAAAATATTTACATATAGTTTTCATAATATATAATACATAAATTTTATGTTATAATCAATATAAAAAATATTATAATCAACTGTTATCAATTCCTAATATTTATATATATATATATATCTTTTGTTGCACTAATTATTAATTAATAATTATATAACCATATTTTCTTATTAGATTAATTACTGATATTTATCTTTAATATTTATTTAACTATTTAATATTTACAATATTTAATTCAGCGACTTGAAAATTATTATCGATTGTTCTATAAAAAAATCAATATAAGTATTCACAGATGGTAATCCTTTGTATACTGAGCAAAATAACAATGGTTTGGTACAATCGCAGAGAGCGATTCAGTCAAACGATAATTTTTGCGTTGTAAGCATCAATGGATACCAACAAAGGTGAAATATATCTCAAAATAAAAGCAAAAATGTTTGAACTGCAATATTCTATTACAAATATAACTACGTAAAAGAATATAATTTTTAATGAATATACTTAATTTTTAATATTTTCTTAATTTTGTTTAATCGTGCCGCTTTATTTTACGTTATATTTCATTTTTATTTTCTTAATCTTAAGAAGATATTTCTTTTTGTTTGTATTCTCTTTGTCATTTAATGTATTAGTTATTTTATCAAATACTTATCTATTAAAAAAGTAAACGTAACAAATATATAATAACATTTTCAAAACAAACAAATTGTTTATTAAATTAGAAAAAAAATCTTTTAGAAATTCGTCGGAAAAATAGCAAGAAAATATCATAGTTTTTTGCAAAGGGTCTATAGCTCGCGCATAGAAGTTTAGAACATTAGTGGTTTACGAAAGTTTGGCAGAATGGAAATAAAAGTTTGTACACTAGCAAAAAAAGTTTCATTTCGTCTTTATTTCGTCGTTTTTGTAAACGGCGTTTTATTCCGTCTTCGACGGATAGATATACGGTGTTTTTTGAGTGAGAAAGTTGGACATGGTGCATGAAATAAACGGTTAGCTGTGCACAAATCGTTCTTTGTTTTCAGTGAAAGAGTTTATATCAAAGAGAAATTCTCCCTTCAAAGCTTTAATTTGAAAACTGAAAGATAATTGCAGCAATAATTTTTTGTGTCGATAATAACACGAATATTTGCAAGAGGAGATTTTGTGTGATAAGAGATTTGAAGCTTGACAATGTAACTGTGGATATAAAAATAGTGCGCGATATTAAAGAACAACTAAATCACTAAAGATACTTTCAATTGTGTTTTAGAAAATTCATACATTCATATTACATTCATATTATTTGTTTACATTATTTATTCCATTATTATTACAAATTTATTACTTAAACAGAAGCCCAGATTGTATTTTATAATAATTTACTAACAAATCGTACAAATAATAAAATAATAATATAAATGTAGTGAATTCTTCCATGAAACATAAATTCTTGCATAGAAATAACAAACTAAGTAGCTTCTACGTTTATAATAAAGAAACCATTACATTTTTAACAAATAATAAAAAGAAATGTTAAGAAATAACGGAACAGATTAACATCTTTAATAAGTTAAGCAATAATGTTTTCCCCAACATTTTATTTTGTAGACTTCACGTACATGTTTACAGTGACTCGTTCTCTTCTACGAGTATTTGGCATATGGCCCGATCCATATGCACCTTCAAAGAATTTGTGTCGACAAAACATAAGACTCGTTTTTATTGTATGTCATATAACTATGTATGTATCAATGCCACAATTTGTAAATGTATTTCGTGCTTGGGGTAATCTAAGCAAGATGGTAGAAACTTTTATCGCCACAAACTATACCTTCATGGCAATAGTCAAAATGAGTGTTACTTGGTATCATATTGCAAGTAAGTTCACTTATTCGCGACAATATAAATATCGAATATATTTATTTTTATCGTTTATGATAAAAAATGTTATACTATATTCAAGCAGAAAATGATAAAATTGTTGGATAATATTCTCATATATAATTTTGTTTGTCTTAATAATTTATTCATATTGATTACATTCTATTTATATATTATATTCAATCTGGAAGAATTACAGCTGCTGTTAATGTCAATGGTAAATGATTGGAATATCTTAAACAAATGGGAACGAGATGTCATGCTGAAGATGACAAGACGTAGCAGAAATTTATCCCATAGATATTTCGTGGCCATAATAAACTTGATTATATTCACATTCAGTGCTTATACACCGAAATTCTTTAAAAATATACATCAGCCTGTTCGATATCTCGTTTATCGGATAGATCAGATTCAAAAGACTCCAATTTATGAAATAGT